>NC_079151.1:55364244-55964244 GCF_947563725.1 Argiope bruennichi | reverse complement strand
GACAAACACAAAATAAAAATAAATGCTGGAAAAAATATAAAGAGTCTTCAGCTTATTAACTTTTGTTGCAACCCAGCATAAAAAAAAAATATAAATAAAATGCGAAGTTTGTGATCTCATGATTGCTTAATGTTCAGGAACACTCAAATAAAAATAAGCATTTAAATAGGATAGAAATAAATGGTGATCTATTAACAGAAAAAAATCAGTGCAAAACACAAGGTAAAAAAAACACTGAATCGAAGAAAATGAAAAAACTGTACTCACATTCATAAACATTTTCTACTATTCTCACATTCAAAACTGTGCTCACTTTCATTATTCTCACACGTAAAAAAAAGAACGAAAGAAAAAGTTGTTAGTTAACTACATAACAAAGGAGCGTTATCGTCTTTTATAGATAATTCTTATATAAAAAGATTGATTAGGTTCTATATATCTATATATTTAAAAATAATTAGGAATATAAAAAAAATCAGTTCCCTATCCCCAATCGTTGCAGCGATTTCGCCGAGTTTTACTTCATTTAAAAACTCATGACTCCTAAATATGTCATAGCCACCTATCGTTTTTGAGTGAAATCTCAAAAATACTTCTTCACAGTGCATTCTCTTTGTAGAAAAACCACAAAGGAATATCTCAGTTTAAAACCACTGCAAAATTTCGATTTTTTTTATTTTATTTTAAAACTTACAGAATTTAAATACGCTCCACCACACCGCCACCCTTCCACTCTCAAATTTCGAGAGACTTTGCAAAATAAAACCTTAACACGACGTCAACTTCAATAACCGGAACGACTTCATCACTTTGTGTGTATAGATAACGAATACCTTATGTTTTATGTGAAAGTATAATTCTAAAAAATACTTTCTATTGATAGAAATCTGAAAATTGGGTAACCGTCTACCGAATTTCAACCATCTAGCTCACAACGTTTTTGAGTTATCTTTGTCACAGACAGACAGACGAGCATTTTTTAAATGTTTTTTTTTTTTCGGATGTCTAAAATGTGGGGATTCTTCAAAATCTGGAATTCGAATTTTTTGATGAATACCATATTTTCTTTGTACTACGCATACGAAACCCCCCCCCCCCATTATTTTGGTTTAGTGTAAATGATTTAAATATCATTTAATATGACTGCTATATTCGTACAAGTAACGTAAAAGGTTTCAGTCTAAAGCGCAAAAAAGGTGATGTTTTATCTTAATTTTCCATCTGCCAGACGCTTTGTAAGCATGAATCTTCTTACCTGTTCTAACCATATTCAAAATATATCAGAAAATATTTCGATAATTTCGAAACAGTGTATGTATGCGAAAGTAACGGTCATACATATACACAGATGTAAGGATCATACATAAATCTTTGACAGTAATGAGTCTAAATTTTTTTACCAAATCTGATTCAAATAAAATAGACCGAGAATTATCAGAGATATAAATATGACTACGCAAACTTCTAATAGATGACGTTAGTAGTACTGGCTACTTGCATGTAAATTCGAAAAGGAATGCTTGTAAAGTTTAACAACCTTTAAAAATTGCAGCTTTTTGTGAAATTAATATTTAAAAAATAGATTTTAACTTAACATGCCGCGTTTGAAACCAAGTGAACAGTATTTTTGAGAATTTATGCTACATTATTTCATTGTAAATGAAAAAAATAAATAATAATACTGCAGCAGAAACATTTCGGTTGTGGTATAGCGTTTATGGTACAAATGCCCCATCGAATACAATTTGCAAAAAGTGGTGATTTGAAAATGATAATTTCAATGTGCATGACAAAGACCATGACAAATAATCCACAAAATCCAAAATGCAGACTTGGAAACATTACTTGATGAAATCGTCAGTGATGAACGATACCAATAATAGCTGATCAATTGGAATGAAGCTTTGAGAGAAAAATGTCCAGAATATGGTGAGACATAAAAGAGGTGCTTTCCAAATACAATTTGATCAAATGTTGCCAAATTTGTAAAATAAAACTTAGAATTACTCCTTTAGCTTTCTATTTGCTTACTCCATGTAAAATTTACTTTCTGGAGAAAGGTAAAATTCCCATGTAGATATCAAAAATGGCTTGATAACTGGATAGCTTTTAAACAACTAAACTTTTTTCTTCCCAGAAAAAATATTTAAAAAATTTATAACAATCAAGAATCTTCTTTTAACAAAGAAGAGTCAGAGTAGTCTTTATACACATAATAAATATTCCTAAGGAATAATAAACTCTAATTTTAGATTTCATATTACAGAAAAATACTTGTTGTCATCAAGTACATTCTTTTTATTTGGGAGGAGGGGGGGGGGTCAGCAAACGGAAGAAAAAATTTCTCTTTCTTCTTTCAAAAAAAAAAAGGGATTCGTTTATTGTAACGATGATTCATGTCTCATGGAAACGTTTGCCAATCAGGAAAAAAAGTGAAAAAAGATTTTTTGTGTAAAAAGAGAAAATTTTATTAAAGGGATTCGTAAAGCTTTTCATAATTACAGAAAATATTATAGAGCAAAGACAGCAGAGTAAAGTATGTATTTATGAGAAGAAAAAATAAAGATGTCATTTTAATTTATTCCCTTCTTAATACAAAAACATTTTAAGGGAAAAGCCTTACGTAAGAGAAAGAAAAATGGATCCCATTTTCTGAATTAGAAGTGAAAATAATAAAAATCAGTATCAAAACAAAAAATAATAATTTTCAAGAAATGTTTTTTGTGGACTAGGAGAAATTTATTCTTAAGCGTTTAATGAAAATGGAATCCAAAATAACAATTCATATGTTCTATAACCTTAGAACAAAATAAATATTTGTTTAATATCTAAACTAAACTCCGTTTAATTAAATTGTTCGAATTTAAGTATGTAGGTGAGAATATATAACCAAAAAAGTATTTTTTTTAAAAATATATTCTAGATTCACACTCCACTTTTCGAAATTATCTAAACCTGTGCTTATAAAACAATTCTGAAGAATAATTTAATAATATTTAATAAAAATTGTAGAGATTTTGTAATTTTAATATTAATAAAACAAAAAAAATGGAGCAAGGATACTGTTTTTATTATATTTTACTCAGACTTATTTACGTACCTTTTGTTTGCAAAATATTCTCTAGGCCAGCTTTCTTCATCCAATCTATAAACAAGGTAGCATTAAATTCATTAGCTATACGCCTTAAGTCATTATCATCCTGGGGGCCCATGACAGGAGGTTCAGTCACAGCTGCAATTATTAAAAAATTATATGTTTAAACAATCAAGAATCACTATTAACTAACTTATAGAGAATTTTATTAATTTTCATACAACAGGGACATATACAACACCTTCATACAACATATTCCTTCATTCGGAGCGTTAGAAAATGTCGAAATCAACATTTTTCTAGAGAGCGTGTTAAAAATAATTAAATAAAAAGTGGGAATTGGATTGTACAAAACGTAATATAATAATTTTCTTTTTTTCTTGTTTTGATTCATTGTTTTGTATAAAACTCATCCTTAAAATTAATTACAATATTTGAAGATCGGCTTTCTATGATGTTGTTGCTGTTATTCTAAATAACTCTCAAGTCTGTTGAAATCACCATTAGTTCGTTATCTCAAATTTGAGTTCAGAAAGCTATTTATATACGAGCTAAATTACGTATCTATATATTTTTCACAATTTTTTGAATGCCTAAAGATTTTTTTGAATCTTTTTTCCATTTATGTTGATCTAACAAAAATAAGATTTTTATGTTCTGGACACGGAAACATTTTTAGAATTTGTAAAAACAATTAAACATTTAATTACTATTAAATAATCAATGTCAGATTATAATATAAATAAATTGCAATAAAATTGTGAATTGAATCAGTTTGCGATCATTTGCCAGTGGAACGTTATTGTGTGAAAAAGTCAATAGAATAGATATATAAAAAAATATGGACAATAAATTAAGAATAACATTTCTAAGCTAGTGGTATTTCGAACATGTGTATATGAATATGTATAATTGATTTCAGTTTCTCATAGTACTAATTCTTAGTAATTTTATATAAATATACGGATAGAAATCGTCCTCGAAGTCCTTTCAAAATTAAATTAAAAGGTATTATTGTTTTGAGATTTGCTTTCATCAACCAAGCTCATATTTTGTACTATTAGACTTTAAGTCTGAATATATATATAGAATATATATTCCCCCGATATATATATATAGAATATATATATCGGGGAAAAAAAACACGAAATTTTTTACTTTTAGAAATTTCCTTTAGCCGTATGCCTTCATTTAAGTGCAAATACTTTTTTAAATATGAAACTTGGTATTTTATTTGAAGAAAACTCCTGGTTGTACTTTCATACTATCAAACAAAAAATAGTTTGTACAGGTTATGTTCTATAATTGGATGGTGACCGCTTGATCAGAATTTTAGCTTCAAATAATTTCATTCTTTGTTGCTAGATTTAATTAAAATTTTAAAAGTAAAATGCCTCTTTCTTTACTTTTAAAAGAACGGAATTAATTTATATGAAATTACTGAATTTAACCCTTTATTCGCCTACTATGTCTGACGGGAAATTTTCTGCCTTTACGGACAATGAAATCGATGATTCCGCTATGTTTCCAATCTCTTATTAAATCAATAAAGCAAGAAATGACAAAGAAATGATAAAGACAAAATAAATGACATTAATAATACCAATTTCAAAACTTTTATTTATGGATTAAAATTGCAACTCTTCTTAAAAATCGTTTAAATTTTAATTATAATTTTAAAATTTATTTTTTGAAACTTTAATAACAGTGGTACTTTACTTTAAATTATCCTGGAAAAATTGCATCTATATAATTTGTATAACATATGAAATGAGCCCAATATAAAGTGTTTCATAAAAACGTAGCAAATTTCGCCTTTTTATTTTGCATGGAGTGATTAATTACAACAAAAATACCTACCGGCACGTGGGAAGAAGAGCAAAGTATCGATGCGGTGAATTACTCCATTTCCAGCTACAATTTCTTCGCCAATAACAGGTTTTTCGTTAACAAACAGCTCACCTGAACAACAAATTTAAAAATTAAATATTTATAAACATTCGATACATTTCATATAAGCAGGGGGCGATATATATCAATATTAATCCTTTATGTCTTAAACTGAAGTATTTTTCATTTGATTTAATATATCAAATAATACAAAGAAATAAAACATTTCCACAAGATCATAAAATTCATTTTCATCGCATTTATTATTTGAAATGTTAAAATTAAAAATATTAAACTAGTAATTTAATTTCTTTATTCCTTTCCCTTTCATGCGAAACATCTTTAGAATAAAATGACATCCGTTCAAAACATTGTCAATCAAAAATTTCAAAGTAAGAAACATTCTGGCAATGAGTACTTACCTGATGGTGATCGATGGATTAAAATAGTATTCCCTCTGATTGTTGTCAAACGGAGTCCAGGAGTCAGCCGACTTCGGTAATAAGCTCCAGGAACAACATGCGACCAAAATAAATCTAAAAACAGCAATGAAAAATATTTAACAGTGCGAATAATTCATTACAATATCAAGATATATAAAAATACATTTATTGTATACATATGGAAGAATGCTTTTAAAGAAAAGCTTAATTCGATTGGAAAGACCGACTTTTCCCTCGATTTGAACTCAGTTAAATGCATAGAGAACACACTCAGGAGACAGCTCCAATACATCGTCCATCACAAGCCCATTTCAGAGCCTCAGAGAATACTAATCCAAGAGTAGGACAATCTACCTCAAAATCGGCTGAATAATTTAAGATTCAGAATGCTCAGTAATTTGTAGAATATATGACGAATGTGTAGTTCTCCAAGAATGTTTGTTTTCTACACGTGTTTCAAGGAGAATTTTTCTTATTTTATTGGGCAGTACAGTGTAATACTTAATTATTTGCTATGCATATTTTTTTGTGGTATATAAACTTTATGAATGCAAAATTTTTGTTAACATTTTTTGGACTCAATTTTACGAATTATCTTATACTTTATATACAGACCTCCGGGGGGGGCACCTCGAAATGAGGATGAGATGCTTCCGGTATGGTGGTTGGATCTCGCCACACTGGAGGGCACACTAACAGGTAGGGGATCTGACTCCTCCCATCGATGACGGGACGTACTTCCTTCGGGGAGGGTTGTACCGTGGCCGGTGACGGCCCTTAGGACTCAACCACAGTTCCCGCCAATTGCTGTTGCGGCGGTCCGGTCATTCAGTTTTATGGTTTAAATCCGTGTGCCTTAGGGCGGGTCGGAGAGTTAGATGGTTGACTATACTTTATATACAACCGAGAGTGTAATTTGCAATAAATATTCTAAATATCATAAACAAAAAATCATTTTGTACACAATTTATATGAATAATATCTACCATAATAGTAAATATAAGTTTTATTTACCGTAAAACTAACTAAATAATAGAATTCAGGAGTTAATAACAAATTATAACAATTATCGAAGAAAGTATGAGAATAAGACCTGAAATAATTTTTGACCAATAATAGATAAACTATCTTGATTCTATATAAAACCCCTTCACATTTCCATAAATAAAGATTAGCCGAACCAGACCAAAGTATCATAAAACTATTTAATGAATGTAGGAAAAAAATAACTGGCTATATTAATATAATTATTATAGAAGCAATCCTTTCTTTGTATGTATGATGTGGCGGATTTGAACACTTTGAGGCTCTAGACAATGCATCTATGAGACCCCAACCCTCTTTTATAAACTGACCAATTTTTCTCCACATATCAATACATTTTAAGCTTATTTAACATATTAATGATTTATTTTAGCAATTTTGTGAAAATGTGTAAATTTTCAGTTATTTATCATAATTCATAACTGTTCAGCATTTAAATTCGTACACAATATTATTTAAAAAATAGCTCGATGTTTATATAAACTTTAAAAATTGAATAAGCAAAATATAACGGATTGGAATTTGAACAATTATGCTCACAAAATAAAAGGATTATCATTTTCTCGGCAACTCATTTCTCTAACTCAATTTTAAAATTCATAGATATCATTTACAATTTTTTTCCGGCTAAGCCAGTTGATTAATTGATTAATGACATTTTTTTGAATTGATCTATCTGCGACCATCCACAGAAAATGGGGATTTCTTACTAAGTAACTGCCTAGTCAAAAATCTGCCACTTTGTGTATTCAGTTTCTTCAAAATGGCATAATTTTTTCAAAGATGATCTAAATGGGAGAAGACGGACATATTATTGAAAAACTATTAATATTTTTTTCATTTTATTAATGGTAAAAAAAGATAGATTTTTAGTTTCTCTAGACTTAGTGTAAATGATATAATCGTCTCCAAATTTAATGGTATCTTAAAATAGGAATTAAGAGAAGAACAAATGTTTGACGGATGGTATGGCTAAAAAAAGGAAGAGAAATTTATGACTTTATTTTTAATTCAGAAACAAAAATTAGAAAATACCATCCAATGTTAATTCATAATATGAGGACATGGGAGATTTCCCACATACTCCCAAAGATTTGGAAGAATGCGGGACAATAAATGCATCTGTGGAGAAATTGAAACTGTTTATCATTATTTAAACGAATGAAAACGGAATTAAGAAACAATCTGAAAGCTGAAAATGATGATTTATGTATAATACTGATAGCGCGAAAAAATCTTAAAACTCTGAAAGACATAAAATTAAAAACTGAGTGGTTTTTTTTTTTTTTACAAACTATTTGAAAGTTTTAGTGTTTTCCTTTCTTTTGTTGTGGAACGAGAATTTGGTGAAATATTAAAAATCTTGAGGAGATTTTCTTTCCCCTCCTTTATTAGGATGATAGATGCACGGAAAGATAAGGAGGAAGGTCAGAGATTGACCACTTAGTGGCTGGGGGACAACCGCTCCGAAGAAGATATCAGTTCGGCGAATTGGCCGGTTTTATGGATGGTTGTGATAAAGACAGCTGGCGACCACAACAAATCCTGTCGATACTGCTTCATTCACAGGGATAGGGGGGTTGGCTGTACACAAGAAGTTAATGTAAATAATGTAAATAAAGCAATAGTGCTCACCTGATATAAAATTTTTGTCTGTGAGCTGAGAGGGCGAAAGTACTGACAGAGCTTTATCTGTTGGAGCAAATATTGTATACACAGAACCATCTGGAAAAAAAATCAGTATCATCTAATGAAACCACCTAACCAAAAAATGTACGGAATAATTGCAAACATACTTTCTTTTCTTATTTTTTTTTTTTTAGTTGTTTTAATTTTTACCTTACTAGAGAGAATTCTTCTAAAATTGTTCATACAAAAAATATATATTTAAAAATATTTATGTATGCAAAATACTGATAGGATAACATGGATAAATATGAATAGTGAAACCTCCAGACGTAATTTATTCCAACACTGACCTTTTATCTTTTCTACGGAAAAAGGAACAAAGAAATTACCTCCTGATAATTTTCTATAAATATTAAATAATTTTTCACAATAGAAGGTCACAACGCTTGTTTATTTTTCAACGTAACTTTCATTATCGCGATGAAGGAAAGAAAAACATCGCTTCAGGAAATTTATTGTTTTTCTTTTAATTCTGGCTATTATTTAATGCATTATTTCTGAGGTTTTGTAAAATTATTATCACAAAAAACTGTTTTTCAACCGTAGCAATTGTTTATTTCACGAATTTGTGACTTTAAGAAAAAATATCTATAGAATTAATGAATATAAGAAATAAATGCATGAAATGAAACAAAGTACACTTTTAATGCGTATATTTGATATATTTCAGAAGTTAAATCTATTTTGGGAATATACATGTTTGGGTGCAATCCATTATAGAAATTCATTTTGTAATTTCGATAATTTATAATTAACAGAGGCAAACATAACAATTTAATTTACTATGTATACCACTCAATAGATTACATACTTTAAAAATGCTTCAATAAATTGCAAGAATTAAACATTAATTAACCTTTATAAAAACGCACTTACCAATTTAAAAAGTTAAATTTCGAAATAGAGTGTTAGTATCGGATATAAACTGTTAATGTTTTCTTAATTTTTCCTTCTAAAATATCTCAAACATTTATAATTTAAAATCTTATTTAATATAAATATTTTTGAAATAGAAGTTATACTCGAAGATATGATTCAATCTTTAAAAAATTCAAAATTACGAAATTTACAGAAATATAAATAAAATAAACTAATTCTTTCTGCATAACATTGTAAGTTAAAGGAAAAGCTTTGGTGTTTACGACGTGCTATCAAGATTACTTCTATGGAATGGTCGGAGTTTCTTCATCATAAATATTATTGAACACAAAAATAATAAAACTTTCTGTAAGAAAGTTTGCCTTTGGAACAGAAAGAAATTTGGCATAAAAATATTAAGATTTTAAGATTTTTTTTCAGTTTTTTAAAAATTTAAGATACACAAAATACATCAGCGTCACTGCATAAGTAATAAAAAAAAGAAAATTCGAAACATCTCTGCAAACATTTTATGAATTCTTCAATTTATTCAGAAGTCAATGAACATCTCTAAAAAAATATACTAAAAAAGTTCATTACCTGTAGCAAGAGAATCTTGAACCTGGATGCGATTTTTAACAAAATCTGTAAGCTTCGGGAATGGGCTAAGGGCGTCTACTACAGTACGAGAAGGTGGTGGAAAAGTGACTTTGTCCGTGACTAACACCAGCCCATCAGCGGCTTGACGAACAGATAGGACCCGAGCACCACCAACAGTCAGAGACTGAAAAAAATGTGGTGAATGTAAAAAAAAATCCAAGATTAAAGCTTTCATTAACGTTATTCACGTTAACGTTAAAATTCAGAAATATAAAATGAATTTATCAATTAAAAGATTAACACACTAAAAATATAATATCATTGAGGGATTCTATCCTAATAAGTTAACTGATATATAAATGTGACTGAAAATTATCTTACAGAAGATCTACTTCCTCTAATAAAATCTGCTAAACATCTGCTATGCAAAAAATGGCATAAAATTCATTCGTCCATTGTTTGTAGTAACTATACTGCTTCTTTAACCCTTTCTAGGGCCATAGGAAGTACTCTTTCCACCAAATTTATCAATCTTTGTATGAAATTATGTAGGTTGGCATAAGTTCTGACAAATTTTTTAGTAAGTCAGAAACTTAGATGCTTCAGTTCTTTATTTTACACAAAATGATGTGTGTCTTGATTTGTTACTTAATTATTAATTAATCAAATTAAATTTATCTAATAAGCTAAATGAATCAATTTTCTTATTCTAATTTCAAGCCTAAAAATATTTTAACAAAATATGACTAGAAAAAAATGGCCCTTTAAAGTGTTAAATTATTTTGATCTTTAAATTATACTTTTGGTATTTATCTTTAATTATTATTTCTTTTCATTTTCATAATATACCTAAATATTTTGAAAAATTTATCAAAAGTGAATTAAACAAAAGATTATCACTAAGTTTTGATTTAATAGTTATCAAAAGTATAGTAGCAGATTTAATAGTAGTTAACAAAAGATTATAACAAAGTTTTTATTATGAAAAAGCTCTCTTTGCAATTATTGTCCTAAAATTTTATTCACCTTAATTGTTCTACATCTTTGAAAAAACTTAACTTGGGCGGTTAAGTCATTGATCAGTTTAGAGGTTACAAGTTGGTTGCTTACATTTCCACCATTGAACGAACTAACAATGATAGTTCCTCCTAGAGATCTGATAGGTCGATCTTTATCTTCCCCACTACTGGATAAGTTCAATCTTCCTTCCACCATCTGGCACAACAGCATGCGACGTAACAGTTTAGAGTTCCTACGAAGCTGATCCAGCCCTGTTGGTCCCAGAGCAGCGTAAGCAGCATCCGTCGGCACTAACATCGTGTACCCAGTGTCAGAACCTACATGCGAAATCAGACTTTTAAACTATATTTTGTCAATATTTTTTTCGGTATTATTCCTCTATAAGTAATAACAAGAGTTCAAAAATAAAATCAAAATGGAACACAAACCATTATTCTTCAGAGTGCTTAGTAGTAAGGATCTTCTTAAGAGAGAATTGGCTGTAGAAAATGTCATCTGACTTCCATCAGGTAATTGCAATGGAGTAGCCAAAGTTTTCGTAAGTGTTCGAGGAACAGGTGGTGGGGGCTCCACGTATACAGGAACAGGAATATATTCCTTAACGAAGGGTGGAGGAGCTATTGAAAAATAAAAGTGAGTGACTCTGAAATGGTTCCAAACTTTACGGTGTGTAACTACCTTCGGGATGAATTTTTTGGAAACGCTTTGAAAAACAAAAATACACTAGTTAAATATCAAATGTTTTTCAAAAAAGTGAAAAAATGGCTTTTTTTTTTTGCTAAAAAGAGGTATAAAATAAACACTCTTTTATTTTTATTAAATTATTTGCATAAAATTTTGCAGATAACTTAAAAATTTATTACCTAGTTTCTGGACTAAAAAATAATATGTATAGTGACATGAAATTTCATTTTTTTTTACGTTGGTAAACATTAAAAATTTATAAAATATTTCTAAATGAATGGATTGTTTATTCTCTAGTTTAGGAACTGTAGAACATATTGAAAAATTATTATATCAAATTTGAACAAAAAGTATGCAATTCATTTTCATTTATGCGGTTTTTAGCAAGAAAATTTTATCAAAGTTTAGAATTCCAGAAATTAGCATTTAAAACTTATAATAACCTTAAAATGTATATACACGCAAATATAAAAAATCAATGTAACTTCCTGAAAAATGAACTTAGAAGCTAGATTCAAACAATTTTACAAAGAAAACTGAGCAGACATTAAAAATATTAAAGAAAAATAATTTCATATTTGTGCAAACAATCGACTTTTTAACGTAGTCACCTACCTGATGTCGATGACAGTATCGAAAAAGAAAAAAAAATAATGAAATTTCTAAGAAAAACAAATGAATTGTGACAATTTTTAAAGTTCCTTAAAGATGAAAATTAATTTTCAGAATAGAACCGAAAACTTAGTGCAGTAGTACATAGTAGAAATATTTATTATAAAGAGAATTATTTATTTTTCTTAGCTTAAATACATTTTGAATTTGCTAATTTTTATTTTTGTTTGTGAATGTAATTCGTTTGCTAATTTTCGAAATACTATTGTCGGAAAACTCCATTTCAGAAGTAAAGGTCTAAAGTTTTCACTAAAATAGATCGCAAACGTGCTTTTCATATAACTTGTAGTTTACTTACCAAAGAATCCTAAGCCAGTGCCTGCCTAAAAACATCTAATTTTTTTTTAATTTTTTTAAATTTCATAAAACAAAGCTTGAAAAGCATAACAGGAAAAGAACGCTTATGTTTTAAATAGGTATTAAATTTGACAATTATTTATAATTGCTTCAGAAAGCACACAAAATATTTCAAATCTTTCATTTTCAGTGGAAAAAATATTGAATATTTGGTTTAATTCTTATGGTTTGGTGAAATGTGTCTGAGACTTATCGAATTTGAATGTGCATTCTCTATTTCTAATGTATATAACTTCTTCATCTGTAAAGCCAGTATCAAAATTCTTAAAGCTTTAAAAATAATGTTACTTACCAGGAATTGGATCAGTTCTAGGAGGTGGAGCCATAGTAGCTGGTCTTCTTCTAGTGTACAACTCAGGTGGGAGAAGCAATCTGTTAATGGCATGAATAACCCCATTTGTAACAGATATATCAGTTCTAACAATGGGAATTCCATTGACCAAAATGAGGCCTGAAAAGAAAAAGAGGCATTAAAATAGTCTTAAATGTTTAATTTTCTCTCTTTAAAACTGAGATTCTCCTTGAATTCAAATATGAAACTTCAAAACCTTTACAATTTTTAATGAAATGTTTTAAGAAATGAATATAAATGATTTTTCCATTTTGTTACTTAAAGTAAAAACGAAAAAACAATATTTTTTGCATATAAATTCTTATACTCTACTCATTTTTATACCAAGTATCATTCGTTTTTCGTGTTTGTTACTGTAATAAATCTTATTTTCTAATTATATAATTATTTTATAAATTATTGTATAAGACACTCCCAAAATTGCAAATGGAATTAAAATTAAGAGACGATGTTACACATATACATCAAATAAAGCATTTCCAAAACCTAACAGGAAAAATATATTGTCATTTTCTTAAATAAAAGTAAAAATTTATAAATATTGTGATCCGAAGACATGATTGTTGGAAATAAAAGTTATCTAATTTCTTTTTAAAAAAATCTAGAAATTATTTGAAAATGTTATATATAAATTTTTTGGTGTATATTAAATACATTTACAAAATATCTAATGCAATTGGAACGAAGATCTGATAATATCAATGTCCCAAAAATGGATAGCTTGAAAAACTTATCATGGGAACCTATCATGGAACGGTAACATCGTTTTTTTAATGAGTACATATTTATACATTCTTTGATTTAAACATCTAATTATTGAAAATCAGTATTGTTTCAAAATTATTTTTCAAAACATAGAAATGATATGAAAATATAAAATACACAACATCTATAGTTGTTTAGGGTCAAACATATTAATTTTTATCTGGTAAATCTAATTGGAAAGATGCAAAAATATATACAATTATAATAAAATACCAAAATATGCAGATGGAAATTTAAGAAAAAACAACCTTTAAATACTATAGTCTATCCATTAAAAAAATGTTTATGAAACAAGCATCTCCTACTATCAGATGAGTTGTGTTTTTAATTTAGAAAAGAATAGCATGAGAGTGCTCATTAGAATATTATTTCTTCACACATGCTCAGCATTTCGTATTTTTCTCCGTCTTAGCAAGTGTACTTAATGTACTCAAGTCAAATATTACCATATTTTTTACACTGGAAACATTAAATCAATGAAATATTATTGAAACAACAAGTCCAATCTAATGAAAACTTCATGAAGAAGGTAAGCAACATGAGATCGTTAAGAAAAAAATTTAGTTATATTAAATACCATTTTTCTAAATAAATCAAATATAATATTGATGTAAAGAAAGTATTATAGAAGAAGAGGAAATTATGGATAAGATTGAAATTCTCACCAGAAGCTAATTTTAGTGTTTCTAAAATTAATTAACACTTTTAATAAAGCATAAAAATTCTCGGATTCGGAAACCCTCCATCTTTTGCGCATGCATCAGGAAAGTTTGATTCGTGAAAAAAGGGTTAGAGGAAAGATGAAAAGAGGAGATGTTTACATTTAGCAATAGTGTGAACTGGGATTATTCGCGGAATCAGAAGGTGCAACAACTGCTCATCTTTCCGCGTTAACCCTTAGCAAAGTACAATCGCCGAAAAGTGCTAGTCTCGGGATCTTGAGATGAGCAGTACAAAGATCGAACAAGGTATTAAAATAAATTCTCATAGGATTATTAAATATGACAAAAATAATAAAAAAATGCACTTAAATATTTAAACTGAAATTAGAAAAAAAAACTGAGTTACTGAAACTTTATTTTTAACTTTACTGACATGTCGAAGTTCATCATTTATTAGTTATTAAAATTGATGACATGCTATTAATAACAGGTGCGTGAAATATACCGTGAATTTCCATATTTTATCTTTTATATTTCTTCATTTTACAACAAACCTTTATAAATTTTAAGTACAGCTTCGAGTATCAATTTCAGTTTATTATTAAGTAGCAGATTTTTTTATTTTTTACCTCTTCTGTTGGTGATGTGAATAGGTTCTCCTCCTAATGATCTCATCGCATATCCATGGGCAAGAACTGCGCTGTAGTGAGTGCCAGGGACAATATGATTCAGAAGAACTTCTAGAAATCAATATATTTTATTAGTTTATAAAATAAAACCTGTTAAGAGCAAGATAATTATAAGCTAACTTTCCGAATATAATCCAAAACGGATTGAAAATTCTATAATTTTACTGAAAATTCAATTCCAAGTATAAATGATACCCACTTGTTAATAGAGTAGAATTTTGCATTAATTTTTCCCTAACTTCTGGATTCAGTGCTGCAAATGCTTCTTCTGTTGGAGAGAAAAGTGTGAAAGTACCACCTGGAATGAGGAATTTAGATATTAAAACGCTTAATAAAATTTGCTAACGTAGCAAAATAATAAATAGATTTGAATTTTTTAAAAATAGTTTGAAAGTAGTTTAGTAAGAATCCTATAAATATGAAGTTATTTAAATTAAAGTCACAGATTTTTTCGTAGGAATCAAATATTAAAACTTTAGATGGACTATTTATTCAGTTTGCAATCAATAGAAGAAAAAAGAAAAAAAATAACGTAACTCAAGGCTGAAAATATCTTTCTTGGTTTATTTTGAAATATTTATTCCCTAATTATTACTCGCTATATGACTGAAATTTTTCACAATGTTTCGTTCAGGTAAATATTGAAACATATTCATTTCTATCATAAAAGTAAATTCATTAATAATGAAATTCACGGCTATGGATATATTGTAAAAACAAATACAATAAAATGAAATGATGAAAGCTTATCATTAGATTTTTGTTGCAATGTGCAATTAGTAGCAAACAAATGAAGTTGCTCATTTTTTGAAATAATTATTCTGCTTAAAAAGATTCTTAAAAAAATATTATTATCTTTGATTCTGTTGTAGGAGAGGATTCCACATTCAATGAGCTTGTTTTTTCCCCCGAAAAAATGCAATGACTCTTTCTGGATCATTCTAAATAAATCTTTGTCACCCTGTTTAATTACGCGTTAATATTTTTCCTACATTGGTACAAAACGCTGCATCACTAAACCATATGATGTACTTTCACAACAAAACTAATCAGGTTGTTCTCTAATTTTTCCGTAAATAGTTTTATTCCCCTGTTCTTTTGTATTATTCCATATGTAATGGCTACATTTAATACTAATGATGATTAACAAGAACAAGTAAACATCGGCATTAAGGAATCATACGCATAGAAAGGAAGAAGAATATACCAAAGTCATCATTTTGAAAGGATATATTGAAATTTCTCACACATATCATCTAAATCTAAATCCAGATTTTAATATTTTGAAAAGAATTAAACAGGTTATTAGCTATATTAATCTAAACAAACTTCAAAAATTACCTGATAATGTAAGAGTTACTTTACTGTTTGGTTCAGTTTAGTTATATTAACGTGCCGTTTTAAAGCAACATTAAGATTATTTTAAGATGGATTTTGAATTGCGGTTAGACGTCGAGGAAGGTACCTGAATTATCGTCCCCCTATTCAAGTTTCTACGATTCCCTGGGTTTCCAGGCACAGCTGATGTCCATAACCGGAAACGGAACGTCTCGGTTTCGAAGTTGGGGCCTTCACCAGGGCGGCTCCCTAATGCCTATCAAAATTATATATTCTGACGCGGTTGAAGTATATTTGTCTTATGGTATTTTTTTATTCAATGACTTGATTTTTTTAAATTTTATTATTATTTGATGCAATGCCTTGATTTGTTTTCAACATCCTTTGTATTTATATTGTGATCTCAAGAAACAGAATAAATATAATTTGCTAACTTATATATTACACTGAATTTCATCGTACACGAAGATTTAGAATGAAATGATGCTATTATGCAAAAAATTACTTCTGTTTAAAGTATATAATAATTTCAAATTGAAAAAGTAACAAAAGTAGTATTTCAATTTTCAGTTCAAACATGTACAACTAATATTTTTTTAGCTGCTAATCTCTTTTTAGCGTTTACAATTTTGTTTCATGCATTTAATTTTCATTTCAACTCACTAATTTCATTTCAACTCACTAATTTCATTTCAACTCAACTAATTCATTTCAACTCATTAATTTCATTTCAACTCAACGAATTCATTTTCAACTCACTCAATAACTTCGGCGTAAGAGATGTTTTCATGAGCATTTCATGCATGCGGGGAAAAGTTAGTCTCACTTCGCTCATCAAATCCTCATTAGAAATGGGATATAACACTCTGTCTATTGGCTGGATCCTGATATTTTCAATATCTCGAGCGTCGTCCAGAAATTGAGATCCTGATACACTCAGCATCTATAAAAAAAACAATAATATTTTGAGAGCTAAAAATTTATTTTAACAAAGAGATTAATTTATAATTTTTTCTCGATATCAATTGTTTGTTTACGTAATATTTAATGACCAAAACAATTATAATAGATAAAGCTGTATCAATTATAAATATCTAAATACGTTATAAGGTCTGAATATATCAGCATTAGTGAAACGGATTGAAATTAATTTAAAATGAAAAGAATACAAATGTCAGTAATTGCTCTCAAGTTCTGATTAGTTTTCAAAAGTACATGAAAAGATTTGAATTTAATTTTCCAAATGTTTTTAAATCCATAAATGCATTTCAATTATATTAATCAAATCTTTCATTTATAAAATAGGATGCGAGTGAATTTCAATGCTCAATTAATAATATAAACAGATTTTCTTGAATAATCCCATTTATTTTTTTATTTTATAAGTAACTAGCCGCCTTTGGCGACCAACCGGTTCGTCAATCTTAATGCACGTTAAAATTTTAATAATTAAATATTTTATGGAACTCCCATTTTAATTGTTTCTTCATTAAAATATTTTAAAACTTCAAATTTTAATAGTCATGTAATTCACTCATAATATTATAAAGCCCTTCCGCCATAACGTAATATGTATCTCTCTAATTTTCTATTAGCTCCCGTAGAAATTATGCTTTAAATTAAAGTGGAAATGATTAAACTGCAATAAATATAATAATATTTTTTTTTACTGAAACGAAGCATTTTTTTTTAAATATGAGTGCTGAAAACAGAGTCGCTGAGTATTTAAACCTTATGGGCACTAAAGAATGTTTTTCTTAATTTATATAATATCTCAAGAAGTTTTCAACAAAATTTTCTCAGATTCATCATGAACAGATCGATTCATTAACAATGTTTAGTTTTAAATGCATCAAATACTGAAAAAATAAACAGAATCGTTTGAAATAATCTATCGAAAACATATTAAACCTTCAAAACCAAGTTCTTATCCGTTGAAAATAGTTGTCAACAATCAGAACACAATGCGCATGCGTGAATTTTCAACGGCAATTATGGTAACGCAAATACGTGAATTTTTTACTCCGGTTGGGGTAATGCTATGCAGATTGGAAATTTTTAATTTCCTTTATTCTGTTTTATTTTAATTTAAAAGTACTTCAGAATGAATCTGAAAGATCGATTCATTAACAATGTTTAATTTTAAATGCATCAAACATTAAGAAAATGAACAGAATCCTTTGAAATAATCTGCCGAAAATTTCTTAAGCCTATCGTCTTTAGAGTGGGGAAAAAAAACTGAATCCGTACTCATTTGGCGGTGGGGAAATGAAAAGATTTTTTTGGCGGGAAAGTTAGTTTTTAATTAATAATTAAAATCCTAATTAAAAATTCAAAAAAAGGGACCCCAGGTGCACATTCCCGACCTCCAAGGTATGCATGTGCCAAATTTGGTAGCAACAGGTAGAACGGTCTGGCCTGTAGAGTGCCAACACATATACACACATACACATTAAGCTTTATATAATTATAGATTAAGATATGCAATTAACATTATAATTTGCACATTAAATTTCTATTCCATTTTTTATGAGAAATGATTATTAAGAAACGCGATAATATCATTCTATATAAATTATACCAAAAAAAATGCAATCATTTAAGTCAGTATTCCAAAATATTCGAAGATATCTTTCACTTTCATCATGAAAAAAATAATAAAAATTATGCTGGTGGTAAAATTGAATCCTCGTTATGATAAATAGTTTCACTCATTTTATTCTGAGAAAAAAATTATTCTAGGCTATAAATAGTATTTTGATTTAAATTATAACAACAGTTTTAGTTTAAACTATTGTTATAGATTAAATTAAAACTCTTGTTTACTATGTATTAGTTATTAGTTTAGTATATAGTTAGTTTAATATCAATGTAATAGTTTAAACTTCAACCATATGCAGTTTTAAAAATCTCATCAAATGAACAAACTCATTTAAAAATTCCAATGAAAAATTTCTTAATATCTTAGAGATAATTTATAATTTATTTCTGATCTATAATTGTATCCCTGTACACTTAAAAAGTATCATCATAGATGCAAGAGTAGAAAAATATTATTATAGACCCAAAAACCAGAAGAATTTGAAGCTTCAAAAATTTTGTTATTACATGCAATGAAAGCAAATTTGAAAATTTCTTTTACAAGTTATTAGCGTAATATAAAAATCTTGGAAGACATGCTCTGTAATACCTTATTAGAAGTGGCTATTTTTTTATTTTGGATGATATATGCTGCAAATGATAAGTAAACAGATTAGAAAGAACAATTATATTTTTTATCCATCATATTATAATTATGATTGAATTATGTTGATAGATGACGTTTATTTCTAAAAATATACCGTGATGTTCTCCTTAAACTTAGCAAAGTAAATTCCATTTCACTAATATTTAATACTTAGTTTGAATTTAAAAAGTGGTCCTGAAACAAAATTAATATTCATCGTCAAATACCTTTCCTCTGTCATTCACAATAAATAATATTTTTATTACCGGCATTTGACATTTTTACTGTTGATAATGCTATGCTATTCACGACTGCATTTTGATAGCGCATATTTCATTTACAGACCTTCCTTTATATGTATGCAAATGAAAGTATCATTCGTTTTACTGCATAATTTCACATTATCTTTCTCAATGAAAAATGCATAAAGTCATATTTAAATAACGAAAGAGTCATTTGAAAATTTTAAGATATATGCAAGTTGTTAGTTTATTTTTGAATTGAGAGAACATCAGAGGCAGTATGATTATTTTGTGAGTTAAATCTCAAAGCATTATTAGGCAACTATGAGCAACAAATTAATACGAAACTAACATAATCATAATGATGTTAAATTTACTTTGGACGATATTTAATTAAACATTCGTACCCTTGCTTTTTCTTTTGGATTAAATGATTTATAAATTCAAAAGTTATCGGCCAGAAGCCAGTATTTTAAAAAGAAAATAAAATGCTTTCCTTCATTCTAGGAAGATAATTAATTCTGTATTCAGCTAATTATCTTTAACCAATATAACCTCAAAGAACTCTTATCAGAAACAAAACTTTTATACTAAAGCACAAATTTATGAACTATTTTGTATGATTATTAAAATCGTCTAAGTGCGTATTCATGATCATAGCGTGCATTTAAATTATATTATAAGGATTGTTTCATTGCTATATAACGTAAAGATATTTCTACAGCAAGGAATCATCTTTCGTTAAAATTCTCTCTTTGCAAATGCTGAATCCAGATATCGCATACAATTGATGAAAAATAACCGAAAGGAAATGAGAGGAACAAAGTTTTGAACTTTAACAATACAGAAGCCGCTAATGTACACATTACCTAGTTAAAGTGCTTGATTCCGCATTTTAACGGAGCAAATTAATTAATCTGCAGATTAGCCAGATAATCTACACTTTATTGGTTTTCGAGCTTTAGCGGCAACGTATATATTATATTTCATACCGTGTGATTTTCACACATACCATAATAATACTTTCATTCAAAGTTTTTTTCGTAAAATTATTAACGTATCTGCTTTTGGATTTTAGTATTATATGCTGCATATTTCGCATAAAATAATCCTATTCTCCTTTTAAATATAATATCATCAGAAATCTTTTAAGTTTAACTTAAATTTTTTAAAAAATACAGCGAATTTAAACAGTTTAAAATGTGTATTTAAGTCTTCCGTTTACATCGTTTTTAAAAGTATATAAATTTTTTAAATACAAATTTGACTCAATTCCAAGCTAACGACCATCTTTTTAGCTTACCTGTCCGCCCTCATATACATTAAATCGAAGAGGTGTTGCACTTGGCCTTAAACTTGGTAGAGTGACATCATTGCGGACGTCCGTTGGCATCACGCGGCCTTGAACAACGTGTTGGAGCACAAACTCTCGTAAATGCCTTGGATCATTTGGTATATTCGACAATGCAAAAGCTTCATCGGTAGGGGCAAACAGAGTGATAGGGCCTGCATAAAATGTGATTATTAAACAAGATTGGTGTCCCTTATATTGAAAAATTTTTTGTACTAAGTAGCATCAAAATTTAAAAAAAAAACTTAATGAGTACTTAAGATTATCTATAATTTAAATTAAAACTCGAATTTGAAAATTTCCACTATGCCAATCCTGGAATTCAAATTCATATGCCAGAAATTTTCTAAGAAAATAAATAGCAAGAAATTTCATTATAAATTAAGTAAATATAGTAACACATTCTAGGAACATAATTAAAAGAAAAACAAATTCCTTGAATCAAAAAAAACAAAAAAAACATTACTCCCTTAGTAAAATGTTTTCCCTGTAAATAAAAATTTGATTATTGAAAATTTATTTTGACGAAAAGGAAAGTTTCTATTTCCTTGAAAATGAACACCACACAGATTAATGAAGGATGGATTTAATTTCTCAAGGAGAATTGAATTCAATTAACCTGAAATGTAAAATTAATTAAAAACAGACAAAAAGCCAAGTGTCAAAACTTTCTCAAGGAAATATACTAACGAATCTCCTGGAATATTCACAAGGAAAAAGTTTTTTGAATTGTCAAAAAATTTCATTTTAATAAAATTCAAAATAAAAGTAATTTTCCGTGCTGTGAAATCAGTGTTCAGTATTAAACTTCACTCAATAGCTGAATTCTTAAAACCATTTCAAAGTAAAGGAATGAAATTAACTTTATCTCTAAGTGTACTTATAATACTTCCAGGAACAGAAAATTACCCACATAAATGTTTAGCATCTATTTTTATTTAATAAATTTAGTGATTAAAATTAATCGAATTATCTTTATCTATTACTTTCATTTTGAGTTTAATTCTATCTTTAAAACTGTTGTGTTATGTTTGCTTTTTAACAAATGTTATTTTTAAGTTATGTTTTTAACAAATGAGTTTCGAATAAATAACTGGTTTATATTTAGCAGTCCTTCATTTATCTTTTCAAATCAAACTTAACTATTGATTGGGGAACTTCGTTGTATCATTGATAATATTTCAGAAATTTTGAATGAGAAATTTAATGTTTGATTAATCAAACAATGCATGTTGTTACCACATCTAATATTATCATTTATTGAAAGATTATAAATCACTCTAACTTTTCTAGGATCCCATTATTTTTCCACTCTATAAAGTAAACTGAATAACAGAGAATGTTCAGATAAACTGTATATTGCAATTTTTCTTCATGCGGTACTTGATCCTCAAAGCGTCATATAATAACAATGGTTAATAACTCAATCACACTTTCTTATTCAGTTGCAAGCATAATTCCAGGTGGATTTATTGATGTTTAATGAACTAATCTCAGAAATTTTTGACGCATATATCCCTTTATTAATGTTAAAACAAGAGAGACGTACTTTTTGGTTCGATAAAGTATGAGTTTAGTTTAGTTATATTAATGTCAAATTTTTAAAGCGACACTAGAGCTACTTCGGGATGGACCTATTAATTTCGAACCGCGGAATCGGGTTCCGAACTTGGTACCTCCGGTCCTGAAGACTAGACTTGGTAAAGTATGAAGTTTCACACAAAGTATGGAATATTAAAGTCCTAAAAAAGATGATAAAGTTAAGACGTTTTCCAGAATTTCTTATTAGGAATTGAATTTTTTGATGTAACAATACAAATATATATATATATATATATATATATATATATATATATATATATATATATGGACAACTCGTAACATTGTCGGAAAAAGATAATAATTCTCAATAATCAATTTTTATTTACAGTAAAAAGCCTAAAGATTGAATTATGATAAATAAATAGATAATTTCTGTTCTTAAAATTAGGTAATTCACTTTTTTACAAAATAACAATTCGCTATCCTAAAACATCTTTTTTTTAATTTTTTATTGAGTTTTTTCATAATATTTTGGGGTTAAAATCGGTAGATAATATCTGTCATATTTAATGATATTATATAGAATATTCTTCTAGCCACTCCTGAAAGCTATTTAGCTTATATGGAATCTGAGTTTCATACTTTGTGTGAAACTTCATACTTTACCAAGTCTAGCTCCTTGAACTAACCATATAAGCAAACCATTACGCAATTTTGAGCTAAAATTGCATGATCAGAAACAACACGACACTCACATATACGTGAGGGGGGGGACAGAAAATTATCTAATGGGATAAAAGTCAAGGTCAAAACTAACGAATAATTGAGGAAAAGCGCACTCCTTAGGGCGTCTCAGCCCTTAGTGAGGTAGAATCTCGAAAAGGAGTAATCTCGGAATACTGAAACGAGCTTATGTTTTTATGCTAAGTCGGTGGCGCTCTACAATTTTTCAAGTGGCCACTTTCCTGCATTTCGTCCCATTTTCACGTACAATCGTTGATTCAAGATTTTGCTGCCAGAAGATGCTGCAAATAGTCTCATCAGTAACGCAATGCTCGTTACTTTACCTAGACACTCCTTTTATTTTCATAAAATAGGTCATCTATGTATAAAAATAAATATGGAATATTTTTTCTTACCAGCTTGACGCAAATATGGTTGCAGTTGAGTGGCTTCTATGAGTGCCGCTATCCTCCGAAGTCTCATCCGGTGTAAAACTCCTAATAGATTTACTCGAGGAATAACTCTCGGGTCATATAAAACCGGCTGCAAGAAATCAGATTTAAGACTAGGATTAGACATAAAAAATAAAAATAATTCACCCATTAAAATTTAATATGTGAAATAAGAGAGATACATCGAGATTTTTTACTAAATTTAATAATTATTTCAGAATTATAGAATCCATATAAGGACATATTTTTAGTCCCCATAAATATCACATCTATTCAAAGCAAGTGAATGCTATATAAACCCAATAATTTTATTTTCTTCCTTGTTTCGGAAGAATAAATTTATTTGCATATTGTATTTTGTTTAAAATATTGAAGCATATTTGGAATTGTTTTTGTAAAGGCTGATGTTGAATAGTAAATGTTCTCATTATAATATTTAGATGATTACATTTTATACAGTATTTTAAAATTTACTTTTTTTCGCTAAAAAAAGAAATTTTTTGAACTATGGATATTTTTTTGAATCTCGAAGTATAAACTCCTTGTGTGCCAACAAGTACAACACAAGGCTTACAAATGTAAGTCAGTACACAATTGATAGTGGAAGAAATTTCAAGTATTAAGGATGCAGACACAAACACAAAAAAAGGGAGGGATAAGAAAATACAGAAATACAAACAAAAATTAAAACAAAATTGCTCACATACTAAAAGAAAAATACAGAAAAATGATATAATACTATTGGAGAATCATGATCAAATAAAAATAAAATCTTTAAAATACAAATACATCAAGCATACAATTTAATATTCAAATACATGTAGACAAACACCCAGAAATAAAGTCTAAATAATACAGTAAAAAAAGGAAATGAAAGAAAATTTGCTTTGTAAAAAAGCAGCTTAATAGGGAGAGCAAGCTATATTATTCTTTAGAAGGCAATTCCATTCGTCTTTCGGGAATAAATTTGATGCGTTCAAATATCAAATGTTTGGTATCCTGGATTGCACCACTGTAGCACGAACATCTGTCAGCTGACGACAAATTCAAGCGTTTTAAATAGCTTTAAAGTTTCCATGCCCAGTCAGAAACTGCGTAAGCTTAAAGTTTACTATAGATATTTGACTAATTATTATGAAGAAAAATCTTGTAGCATCAATTATAAGTTTTACAGTTCAAACAATTTTCAAAAATCGCTAATTTATCTACACTAAATATTTGAACTCTGAAAATTTTGAGACAATTAAAAAAATATTTAATATATAATATTTAATCACTTAAAGTATTTTTTAAAGCATACAATTTACATTACATTTATATGTAATGTAAATTATTTATTTACGTTACATTTTATAATTTTATTTACATTTTTCATAAGAATTCTTTTTTTTTCATAAGCATTCACAGCTTTTTTTCCCCAGAAGTATTTTTCACGTAGCAAAAGAGGGTCGCATAAAAATACAAACTTAACGTTAGGGAATTTTATTCCCCGAAAAAGAGGATCGAAAAGATAATCATTATCATTTTGGATGATTGAGGGTATTGTTACCTGCTCACTCTTCTCAGGCAAGTTGGATTCTTTTTTCATTACAAATCGCATTTCCTTCAGAAATAAAAGGGTGTGCTGGAAAAGGTTTCAACGGGTCACCAAAACTTAATATTAAATGGTCGTGCCGCCTTTCCCAGAAAAGGCATCTGGGCATCTCTCTCTTAAGTGTCTTTTAAGCATCGAAGCAATTACTTCTCTTGAAAACTGTTTTCATAATGGGATTACAGAGAGTTTTATTTTGTATTGAAAGACGTTTTCTGGGAAATTTCTGTTACTCTCTGAAGAGTTAACTCCAAGGTTAGTAGAATAGTTCGGAAGAGGTAGGATAAAAAACCAGTTTTCTAAGACACGCCATTCGGAATATTTTTTAAAAAATCTAATTTAGTGTGTTTTAAAGAAAATCTATTGGAATTTTCCAGCAAATAAACTAAAAAACAATAACTAAAAATTTTTCTTGTGAATTATTAAATACTAAATTTTTAAATGAAAAGATAGTGGATAATAGTATTGATATATTGAATAATAAAAATAGTTTTTCAAGTATTTATTGCTCTCACCTAAATTTGCTTCATTTATAGATTATATGAATATAAATTTGGTTAAGGTAACCAACAAAAAGTTCATCCTCTATATCAAAACAGGCATTTTTAAACGACGAACTGCTACTTTGCCATGTTTAAGCTGAATTCGGTATTTCGTGACCTTAGCTAAATAAAGAAAACTATGTAAAATAGAGAAAAAACTAAACTAAACTGATAACTATGACTTCAGTGTTGCTAACAAAGTCAATAGTTAAGTCTATAATCTGATTTATGACCATTTGAGTTTGAAAGATCTATAAATAGGTAAATTAAATCTGATAACACAAATCGATGATAGAATGAAACATTCAACTAATCCAGGTAAAATTAAGCAGCAACCGCAGCCAAACTTCTGCAACATGGAACTTATTCCATCAGCAGACGCTAAACCTGTAAATTTTTTAGTTGTTTTTTTTTTTTTCTTCCTTTTTTACAAATGTTTTTTTTTTTTTTTTTTTTTTTTACAATTTTTACAGTTTTATTATACAATAAAAATCTGAAATTTTAGCCAAAGAATTTTTGAAAAATCTGAAAATTTAGCTGAATAATTATACCAAATGCTTTTATATAGAGTTTAAAATACGTTAGCATGATACTCTTTTTAGAAATGTAATGTAATTTTGAACGATCTTTTTATTTAGATAGATTAAATTACTGACTTTCGTGGAATTGTTCTAAAATTGAATTCTACTGTAAGGGAAGAAGTTAAATTTGTAAAAAAAAAAAAAATCTTTACTTCAAAAGCATTGCGTTATTTATACCACCATAAACTTTTAAACCAGGACAATTATTATTTTAAAATATATTAAATTATTTTTGAACTGATTGATACTACAACAGGCATAAATTTCCTACAGATAAATAAAAATATTTGAAAAGATATATCATTTCTCTATGCAGTTAATATTTGTGAGTTAAGTTATTTTTCAGTTTTGTTCCACAAGTTTTTCTTTGACAATACAAGCCATTAAAGAATATTTATAAATTTCACTTGGAAATAGTAATATTTTGAAAAATAAAATTATCTCAAAATATATCTGATTTGGGACTTTTTAATAATTTGTATGCGCAATTATAGTGAGGCTGAAAAGTTAATTCACTCTATGCAATTAATGAATAAAAAATGTAAACACTTATATTCTAGGTGCATAATGTAGTCTGGAAAAAGAAACAAAGTTGTGGTTTATTTAGGAAAATTTTAAATTTATTAGAAAAAGCTGTATTTTTTCTTGCGATTCAAAATATTCACATTTTTTTTACATAATTGATATACATTTAATTAAAATGTACATATAAAGATATCTGAATCTTTTCAAATTAAAATTGTTATTATGTGGAAATTAAATCTTCAGAACGAGATTTCAGTAGATATATTTGGAAATTATGGAGTTCAGGTGGAGAAGTCACAGGTACCAGACTCAATTTCACGGAAGATCGGCTATGTAAATGAACAATTTTAAATACCATTTATACAACTGCGCGTTAAATGTATTAAAGGTTAAACTTTTTCTTGCTAGTGTGGCTTGGAAGTTTTGGAGATAGGATGTCGATTGAGATGACTCCTGTCATTTGGCAGTAGTTCAAAATAACCATAACATCTGCTCTAACATATGACCTTTCTTTTATAGCTTCTAACTTGAATGTTGGATAAATTGTTTAGAAATATGCTTTCAATGAAAATATTTGCAAATTAAACTATCAAATTAAAGATAAATTAAAATTCTTGCAATTAACTTTTACTTCAAACGTTATATATATATTATATATATATATATATATATATATATATATATATATATATATATATATATATATATATATATATATATATATATATATATATATATATATATATATATATATATATATATATATATATATACGTTAGAAAATATAATTATTTAAATAGTTCTATACAGATAATCTTGCAAAATTAAGTGGCACATAATGAGGACTGTTAATTTCATTTATAAAATTAATTTTACTATTATTTTGTTTAATGGAAATTCTAGTTGATAACTAAAGGTATCAATAAAAAATATATGAATAACTTTTAATACGAATTGACAGAGCTCGCTTACAAAATATATCAAATATGGAAAATTTTTAAACATTTATCGTGCGAATTAATTTTACAAAAATAAAATTGTAGCCATTTGTGACCCAAAACAATGCACTTTATGAGACTTTTAAAGACTGGCAAAATTTAGTTTCACATTTTTTACTAATATCGTGGTTATGAGTTATTTTAATTTATGTTTTATCATTATAACACTGCGGAAATGTGCAGGTTTTTATTTATTTACTTATTTATTAAATAAGTATATCATGGAAAGAATGACTAACGTAATAAAATTCTTGAAAAATTGTTCATAATTATTACTTAATGTTAAATGTACTTAATGTAAGAAAAACTACTAATTTCAAGCAAATATAATATTAAAAATTATTTTAACAGAGATACCAAATGGAATGAAACATAATTAGTTCATTAATAATAAATACTTTAATATATTAAAAATAATTATTTATACTTCGATCAATGTTTTTTATAATTTTTAATCATAACATTATATAATACATAACTACACCTTATATATTATAATTCAAAAAGTTTGTATTTCTCATAAATTTATTTAAATAATAATTGGAGTAATAGCCTTGCGGTCTCCTTTAGTTTAACAGACCTCGATGATCTTCTAATCAGCTTATTGAGAAATCCTCTATTGACTGTAACTACAAAATTGGTAAATAGTGGATTAGACAGAAAAAAATTCAATAGGTTAAATTCACAACATACATTCCGACTCCCATTGCAATTGAAAATTAATAGAGACATCCCTTGGAATAATTTAAATTTCATTCAAATCCTTATAGATCAACTTCTTGAATTCTCAAATAAAAAACATTTATTTCAGTTTTTTCGAAACAATAGTTCAAATTTTTGCACTATCCAAGATATGTTCTTATATGAAGTAAGATTTTTACCTGTATTCGAGTGATGCTGGATGTTCTATTCAAAACTCCAACATTCCCTGAAATTGGTATGTCAGGCTTCCTTACTCTTATAACCAAACTGTCAGATGGTACGACACGAATCACTGTAAACACAAAATTAGATACAAATTAGCATCTTGGATGAATCAATTACATAATAAAACTCAACAATTTAATTCATTGCATTTATGAATCATCTCATTCCATGCGTAAGAATAGCCAAACAAAACAAACTCAGCCATTTAGTGGATAGGGTCAAAAATGGAATACACGTCTATAATTCACATGATTATGCCAAGTTTCATCCATCTAGATATTATATTTTCGATTTTCTTCATAGACCAAACAACACTCTTAGTTCTAAATATGGTACTTTTGGATGCAAGAAGATTAAAAGGTAGAAGTTCCTCAAAATTTGAAGGTGAAATTATGTAATGATTACACTTCCATCTATTTGTATATATTTCATTGTTAGAAAATGAAAATGCTATAACTTAAAATTACAGTGATTCCAAGTACTTATTCAAGCTAGTGCATTCATTTGATTGCTGCTGTTTTTTCCTTAAGAAATTTGCAATAATAAGTACTAAAAGTGTTAAGTTCATAGCGCTAAGTGCCCTTAAACTTGTTGCAAATCCATTGTATTTTAAATATTATCTAACTTTCATGCATTTTGTTATAAATACATAAAGCATAATTAATATGTACAAAGTTTCGGAATTTTAAACAAAAAAGTTACTTCGTTTTATCTTTTGTACTTTTTATAGCAAAATAGCGAAAAATATTATGCAAATTCATAACATTGAAAGGAGAGAAAAAAAATATCGTCTAAATATCAACTGAATTTGAATGTAGATAAAAATGCTCACATGCATTAATCGCATAAAGCAATTTTTTTTCAGATATAAAGAGAAATTTTTTTTAAAAAAATCAAAATGTCGTATAAATTTAAATAAAAAGCATAAATTTGATGCTTTTTTTTCGGAAATTTTTATCAAAGAAAAATGGTAAGAAATATGAAAATATATCTTTGTTTATAATTAAATTTTTTCTGTCAGAGAGAGAATATAAGAAAAAATAAATTTGCGTCAGACACCTAAGCTATCTATGAAATGGTTGAGAGATGTTTTGCAAAAAAAATTGATTAATGAAGATACAAGACTCAATAATGCGGCGTGTTTTATGTTAATATAAATGATCAAGATTAAGATAAAGCACAATTTCCTCAAAATGTTTACTCATGCAAATTACTCAGCCTTTTAGAGTTTATAATCGTTTGCCATATTTCATTGGTACTATTCACATTTCTTGAAGAACAAAGGAGAACCAAACCAGAAACAGATATGAAAAAAATTTTGAAAAAATTGTTTCTAAGGTAACTGTAGAATATATTCTTTTAGTCAAGTTTCTCTGAAACACCCGTAAAAGGTATCTAGTGTCATGTTCCGCAAAAACTCTTTGATTAGAATGTGCTTTTTATGTGCTTAATGCACTTTTTCTATCCTTATGAGGACCTTATAAGAGAACCCTTACAAACATCGTATAAACTTATATTCGAACAGGTGGACAGACGGATTTCCTCCGAACAGATTTTACTCAAAATTTGATACAAATCTCCAAATTTGTTGTAAAGACTGCATTTCAATCGTTCTAGCTCAAATAGATTTTGAGTTATTTTTGTCACAGACAGACGGACGGACATTTTCCAAATATGTGTTTTTCAAATTCAAGGAAGTCTGAAACGTGGAGAAAAACTCCAGTTCAAATTTTTTGACGTTTACTATACTTTCTCTATTATGCTTATACGAGAAAGTAAAAGTTGCTTCATTTTCTTGTCCTATCTTTATATCTAACTGAACATAAAAGAATACTGGTTATAAAATAACGAAAACGAAATTTTTTTCTTAAATTATTAAATAAGGTATAGTTTTTCATTCACATATATTATTCGATTCACAAAATATTATCATTTAATAAAGTTTATCAAGTCATTTTAACAGGAGTTTTCATTTAAAAATAGTTATTGCTCTCTAATTCTTCTAATATTACAGGACTGAAAGTCTTTTTTACAGTCAAATGTATTTCCTAAATTATTTTTTATTTTATAATATGAAGAGAAGAATAAAAACAAAATCTAATGTTTCAATGGAAAATTATATGTTTCCTTAGTAAAATAGTTTTCAAATTTCGATGGAAAAAAATGCATGAATTAAGATTACATGACTTCTTTCAAACAATTTTCTTTACTTAATCTTTCTTTTTTTCTTTACTTTTCTTTAATTACTTACTGTATTTTGTGCTTTTTTCTGATATCTATTCTTAATAGATATCAAAAAACATCATATATCTCCTTAAAAATTATAATAAATTATTTTTTTTTCTATTAAGGTGTACGTACACACTTGAAACTTCGAAAATCGTTCAAAATATCGAATCTATTTTTATTGCTTCAAAATGTTCTCTGATCCTTTAACTTTCAAACGATACCAAGATGTTGTCAATATTCGGAATATTTCTCGAGTTATAATTATTTTCTTGAGACACTTTCACTAAAAACTCTAGTTTCGGTTTTTTTAAACTCATTTTATGAAGAATGATATTTTTTCCACCATGTTGCTTCGTTCAAACAATCATAATTCAACAAGAAATGAACCAAATACAATTATTTATATATCAAAATAATCTGTATGAAACAGTGAATGTTTTGTGCCTCAATCAAATTTATATTTATAGAAATAAATTTTTAATAGCTATTTAAAAGTTAAAATGACAGAAAAAATCTCGCTTTTTCTATTCATCGTTGATGAAAAAATTATTAAAAATATATATTTTTTTTTATAACTTGATTGAGACAGACAACATGAAGATTAGTATTAGGTATAACTTCCAACTACAATTGCGTGTCTGTACAAATTAGAATTTAAGATATCATGTTAAAAAAAATATGCTAATTAGCTCATTTAATATTATTTAATTAATTAATAATTAATGTAATATGTATTTTTCTCACTGAAATGAGTTTAAACATATATTAATGGCCTACTGTAAGAAAACTGGATTTTTAAAGTTAACATTTTGAAAAAAAATCTTCTAGTGTGTATGTACACCTTAAATTTCATTATGAATACTTATTCATCACAAACAGTAAACACACTATAAGTTAAGATTTCCTATAAAGCTCACACGCAACATTCCTTTAGCAACTCATCAAATCCAGATAATTCTCCTGAATACTCCTTGACAAGTCAAGAAGGCCGTAGAAATACATATACAGAAAGATACACAACGAATAAAATGCACATTTAGTGTAATATTGTGGATGCTTCATCACAATACAATTCAGAGAAGATCGTGCAGTATTTTCATTAAGTCATCGCGATTTCGGGTCACGTAAACAATCTGCATCCCGGAGAAACTTCAAGGTGAGGTCTCATTCAACAAGGATGAACGTTTATTGAACCCGTACATTGGAATAGCATTAATATCTTCGCAGCTCTCTCACAGAAAGTTTTACTACACACCTTCGACCTTGTGTAGGTGTGGAGTAAAACGTTTACTCCATTAAAAAATTTTCATTTCCCCGTCACATTCACGACATGAAAAACGGCTTACCCTTTCGGATCTCTCTCTAATAACTCACGACAAACTTTCATCTTTGACCTCAAAGGTCCACATTCCTGAATTTATGTTATCGTCAAATAAACTATCCAAATAAGTACACGAATAAGAAGATACTTACTATTTAAATATACATGCAGAAAGGCGTATGTCACATAAATCCTAACTCTTAGCGAAACAACTGCTTATCATTCGCCTGACAGTCACATTGGTCCCAAATTTGATAACAATTTAATATGACATTGATATTAAAGCTATTTTCAATTCAAGAATACACATGTAGGACTAATATAAACTACTATCAAAATGTCGTGTTCTTTTCTGACTAATGGATACAAATTATTCTGTTTGCTATAATATTAGTTTTGCTACGCGTTTAGATGACTCTCCATAAAAATGAAATGCCACTGTCAATTTGCTCATTTTATAGCTTTCAACAGACAGAATTTGCAACTGTTTTATCTACAATGTATAATGGTGGATTTAGAGTTTATTCCATTGAAGTTTTTTTTTATAATCCAATTTAATCATCTAAAAAAATTTCACAGTTTATTTAGAAAATTGAGAAACCACATTCTACTTAATCAGTCTGATTTATAAACAGTTCAGAGACGGTTTGAACATTCTAATCAATCCTTTCATTTGAAAATAAGAATTATTAGCGATGATTAATAATAATTAACCACAAATTTGCTATTATTTATAAATAAAAAATAGTTTAAAATTGGAATAATTTAGAACTGTACTAAAAATATGTAAATAAAGACTGTAATTTTGAAATGATAAAGAAATTGACATTTGAGCAGGGTCAGAACTGAATATTTTTGGTGAAGTCCTAATCAGAATGACATGTTAGTAAATAATATAAAAAGCTTTACAAATTAAAATATGTTATTTGAAATTCTAATCATTACGCTTGGCCATCTTCAAATTAAGTAACATGAGAAATATTTACGATAAGTTGTTCATTCAGTTAAATGGAAATGAAATACTAGTAACAAAATGTAAATTGAATTTGCATCAAAAGAGGTAAGATTTCAGAAAATTGGCGGAAAGTAAAACATTTTTGTTATCTGTAAGAAAAATCTCATTTATGTAGTTTTTAATATAAATAAAAAAATAAATAAATCAGCGATTCAAAGTTTTAAGGTCAAACACAAGGAGGATATTATACATTTAAGGTGGACAATATACAAAGAAATTCACACTCTAAAAAAAAAGAAAAAAAACTCGACACAAAATTATTATAACCATGTAAACCACTTGAAGATTCTCTAAAATACATAAAAAGTTAAGGGATTGAATTAAAATTAAGTTAAAGGCCAAATCCTTCATTTTATATTTACTTTTTGAATACACGAAATTATTTTTTTTATTTGTTTGCATGTATTGTTTCATTTTTGCGTACAAATCGTAGTCAATTTAAAATATAACGATACTAAAAACTTACTTCATTAAATAATTTGATTTATAAAGTTGTTGAAATGATGTATGGATTTGATCTTATGATGACGATTGTGATTGCTTCTGTATTTAATGTAAAAAATATATGCTTTTTTTAAATTTATACCATTTCACAACGTATTCTATTTTATTTTACATTAAAATTTAAATAAACTCCACCATACTTATTTTCTTTACGATGAATACGTCAAGTATCAGCTATGTCAAAGCCATAAAAATTTAATGACCACCTATTAAGTCCATTGTTAAAATGCGGTGTGCGAAAATGTTTAGACCTCCGTGATCACTGGGCATAAGTCCAACTCCTATCAAGATTCAGACTCATTTTAAATGCAACGAAAAAAAAAAAAAAAGAAAAAGAAAAAAAATTATGAATATCTTATTAAATGAAAAGTACCGAAAACGTTTTTTTTTTTTTTTTTTTTTTTTTTTTTTTGTGACCTATCCCACTTTTGATGAAGGGTTGGATTAGCTTTTAACCTTAACCTCAGCTAGTGGATGGGAAGTTATGCTACGAGGAAAAGATTGGCTACTGTTAAGAAATCATTTAAGTCGCTTCCTGCAAGACGTGCAATCCGTTTAAATCCGCCTACATATGAAAGATTGTTTACTCTGATCGATTGGAGTGGTAAAAAGGTGACATCAGAGAATGAGTCCCTGAACGAAAGAGAAAATGAAAGATTTTACCTTCGAATGTTTTTCATGAAATTCAATTTCTTGAAATACAAATGAAATGGATTTGTTCAAAAACAGATATGAGGTATCTCCAATGCAATGAAGCCATTACCATTAAAATTGAATTTGGTGGCTATTACTAGCCTATTGAATCAGCAATTTTTAATACATATGGTGAAAAATTTTTATTTTTTACATTTAATTTTTTATACATTTAATTTTTTCTTATTTTTATTTTAAAACATATATTTTACCTTTTGCCGAATGCAATATTTCGTGTGAATATATATGTAACATATTTGTTGTGAAGCATGATGCAGTTTGAAGACAGTGAAGATACTTATAATTTCTTGACGTCGTTTTATTTCATTTTGAAGAAGCAAGCATATGTACAAGCGATGAGCACACAGAGCGACACTGAAAAGGAATGAGGGAAAAGCTCTTGGACATTTTATCCCTGGTCTTATATAACCTATGATTTCGATAGGGAAAACATTTCTTCATAGTACTAATATATTACGAGATTTTGATAGGGATTTTCGTTAGACGCGCGGAGAATGTAGGGGAAACACAGGGAGATTTTAAAAAAGCCTTATCAGCGTTATTTTGCCTCTTCATGCGCAGTGTGGGAAAGTAGATTTTAGCTGATTCAACAATTTAACAAAGCTTATCTTGAATTAATTAAGTAGAGACAGTGGAATTGGATCACGAAATAAGAGAATATTTTAGAATGAAGTTACTATGGGCTAAATTAAGATAAAATCTTGAAAATTAATTAAATTGAAATTAGCGTTAAAATATATATATATATATTTCGAATCCTCTAAATAATATGAAACATTATTTTGGTTGAACATTACCTCGGCACAAAAGCAGAAGTAAGAAAGAAGCAGAAGGGGCCGAACAAATGATTACTCGTCTTATATAAGATGGGATTTCCGGCCACGTGCAGATGAAATACATATTTTGACCTCTGATAAAGCCAAAAGTATCACTTTTATTTCACACGTAGTACTGACGGAGCATTATTTTTACAGAGGAATTAATTAAACCGAAAGTGGAATTGGATCATGAAATAAGAGAATATTTTAGAATGAAGTTACGATGGGCTAAATTAAGATAAAGTTTTGGAAATTAATTTGGATTAAATTAAGAGTTTAAAATATCATTACATATATTGTATATATATATCACCATTTATTTCACTTTTCGCTATTTTCATTTATTAAGAGTTTCGTTACTTGAGAATTATTTTAATTGCAAATTTGGAATATTATAATAATTTTTTTTTGCTTATAAATAAATTACTGCAACAAAAACATTTTTAATTTTTTATATAAGTGATTCCCAGCTAAAGAAACATTCTCTTTTTGAGATTTTCTGATCACCATGTTTTTCTAAACAAATCACAGCTGCACACAAAAAAAAAAAAATGCAGAATAAAACTTTGGTTAGTGGTTCTGAAAAAGGAAGGGAAAAAAAGATAAGCGAAATCAAAACTTTAAGGAAATATGAAAATTGTATTATAAGTTCATTCATCCAAAAAAGTGGTCATAATCTTATTAATAATAAATGCTATAATGTCCAAAGAAACTTTTGATTTGTAAATTTAATCATTTAATTTTTTCAACTAAGCTTTTTCCTGATCTGGAAACTAGATAAAAAGCAGAAAAATGAGCAAAAAATTTCTGATTACTACATGAAGGCAGTGCAGTAAAAGCATTTTTTCTCAGCAAAGGATTGAATGGATTCCCTTTACTAACACGAAGCCCTCTTTCTTCTTTTGCAAAATCCACATTCATTTGTCAATATAAATAAAACTGCTTCCGTTCTATAATCTAGAATGTAAAATCTTAATGAACTTAATATAAAATCGTTTTACTCACTTTTCTTTATTATTTTGCTTACTTTTTTTACATACGCTTTATTTCTTTTCCTTTATTTATTTATTTTTCTTTTTTATCCTTTCCCTTTTAATATTTCATTAATTGCTTCCTTTTTATTTGTTCATATTCACTAGTAATTCAGTTGCACATATTTTTAAACTCCTGTCTTGCATTTTTGCTTATAAACGCAGATATATTTAAACATAAATTATTAGAAACATAATAAATAGATACATTAAACATAAATATTTTGCAAAATAATGATATTGATATTCTTATTTTAATTTTTCATTTTTGATAAAATTTTATAAATATGTTTAATTTGTAATTCTATATAATGCAATATAATTGTAATAATACATTAGTTTTTAATTTAATTTGTAAAGAAATTGCATTGCACACGAATTTTATTACACGAAATTCTTATTATTATTTCCGTAAACCTTATGCTGTACATGATTGGAGCACGAAGAGTATCTAGTGTTTAAATCTAAATAAAAATATAAATCTAAATTTTCTACATTTTTTTCTAATACATTTTAGAGAAAAATATCGATGCATAAAACTGTTTTAAAAATTCATAGGCTGTTCAGTAGCATTTCAGGTTTACTTAAATAATTTTTCGTCCATAAAATAAAACATCCTTAAACGTTTACGGATATTTATAAGATATTTTTAATAAGAAATGAAATTGAAAAATTGAAATTGCATCTATTCTATTGCATCTAAGCGGTAATTTTAATTAGTCATTTTGCTGTATGATGTAAAAGCAATTTAATTGTATTTTGAAAATCCATTTTTTGTTTAAATACAAGAATGCACCACCTTTAGTTATTGCTTGAACTATCTTTTACAGTTTTTTTTTATATATCTACATAACCGATATGTAAAATGCTTTGTTGCAATTTTAAGATCTGCAGATCTTTAATTTTAAAAAAAATTAACGGAATAGGTTATGAAAACAAATATACCATTTTAATAAAAAATATATAATTTCTCGAATTTTCAACATAGTACTTGAACTCTACATTTCAAATTTTTTCCATCATTTATTGAATAATAATATCATTTTGAATTTTTCAGACTCATATTTTATATCCAAAAACGTATAATTCATATTTTATATCACAAATTACAATAAGAAGCAGCTTTTGTCTATCAAAAATAAATGAAAATATGTATTCATATATATTTTTATTTATACGCATACAAATAATTGGAAGCATATATTCATTAGTATGCAAAAAAACCGAGAATATATATTCATATACAAGTAAATTATTAAGAATTTGCATATATATATATATATATTCATAGGTAGACAAATAACTAAAAATATATATTTATTAGCCAGCAAATAAATGAAAATATACATCGTATATAGATAAATATCATACCTGGTCTATTTTGCGTTCTTCCGATATACGCCGGTATTCGAATTTCCTGCGCTTCCACTGCAATCATGAAAAGCGTCCATAACAGCAGCATCTTACCCCTCCACATCATCTTTCGCTTTCGGACACAGATCCGAGAGGCACGAAACCCCTTCATACCATCCGGAAGTGACATCACGCCTCATTGGCCGAAAGGTGAGTAACTCGGTGCGCTCATCTTTGGAAAAACACACAAGGATACTGTCAGATACCTACCTGGTCGTTTATCTTAATCCATCTGTTGTTCATCAACTGATTTAGAAAAAGCCCTTTCATTCGATACCCCACCGCTGTCACAGTGTCTTCTTTTTGCAATCTGATGTTCAAATTGTGTGAATAGTTTTGTGTGAATCATGGAAGAAGCGATGCGAAGAATCTGTGTGAATCTTGAGATTATTTGTCAAGGTTACGCGAGTGAATAAAGACAAAGGCTTTAAAAGGGACGTTTCTCATCCTGTCTGCACTTTTATGTGTATTTTCCGTCACTTACATGCCTTTGGCTGTATAGAAATGAAATCGTTAAAGAAAATGTTTTTGTAAACAAACAAGCGGTAGGGAATGTTTCAAGATGTTTCAGACAGAACCGCTTTCATTTTTTAAAAATTTTCCGTTTATATTTTTTATTTAAAAAATTCTTTTTATCTTTTATGCAAGCATGAAAATTTTGAATCTCAAGCTAAATTATAACTTTCAATAAGAATGATTTTTTACAATAAATAAAAAAACAATTACATTTCATCTATATAGAAATTAAGAATATACATTCTTTGTTTATAGGGTATGGTTGTCTGATACACATAAAAAAATTGAATTATCATTTAAATTGTTTTTGATAATTAATTCCAAATTACGGAATAAAATTTTTCGCATAAAAATTCGAAATGTAAAAAATATATATATTATCATTATCTAAAAATAACTCAAAGTTGCCATTAGCATGAAAATGTTATTTTTTTGTGAGGAAAATAGAATAATTACATGAAGAAAATATTATTTCACAGAATGTTACATTCATTACATATTCAAATAAAATAATTAACTGTCATCAAAAAAATTTTTTAAAGAATTTTTTTCCCATTTATATTCAAAAATAAATTCAAAAGAATTTTTTTTTCGCTTAGCACACTTTAAAAATTATGCTAAACGCTTTTCGAGCATATAAATATTCTGATTTATTTGTTATTCATTACATATCATTTTTAATAACATTTCATACATCAATAATACATCCTTTTCTCAAATAAATGCGATGATTCTGTTGAAATATGAATGGCCTTTGTTTATAATACTATGCAGCGCTCAAAATAAATACTACGTCGTGATAGCCAACTTAACAAAAAGTAAATATTTTCTTAGTTATGCACTGTTTGGTTGGTAATACAATAACCCAAAAATCCTTGCATAAAACAGACATCTACAATAAATTGAAAAACAGTCTTAAAGTGGGAAATGCAAACGTTGAGTTTGAAATTCTCTTCAAAAAGCTTATTCTGCGCACGGAAATGACGAAATATTACAAGAAATTTACTGTATCCATACATCTCTTGCGAAATTTAAAAGATACAATTAAAAAAAGAAAGAGATTATTTTTTAAATTTATCTTCTCTTGCAAAACTTCCTTCAATGATTTAATTATGATTACATTCGATTAGGTGCGATTCAGAGGTGTCCGTGAAATTCGAGAGCAATTTAAAACAGCTGTAAGTATACGCGATAGAAAGAATTCGCAATAAAGATTGAGAATCTTTATTGCCTACATTTTTTTAAATTTTATTGTAGAAGTTTCTAACTCTTAAACTGCATATTTATTATATGATAATAAGAGACAGTGCATTCTTTGGATGTGTAAAATAAAATCAACATGCAGTGACTTTAGAAGTATAAGATGTATGGAATGTAACTAGATGGATAACATGAGGGATTTCTTTTAAATTCAAATTCAGCTCTTAACGTATGCATTGCTCATTATCCATTACTGCAACTATCTAGTTAAATAAAAATGAAACCATTAGTCTACAGGATGTTTCAGAGCCAATGTTAATTAAAAGTATGGCATACAACGCCATTATTCAAAAGCGATATGTTTCTGAACTTCAGATAATTTAATTCTTTAGGTAATTCTAATTTAGGCAATTTTTAAAATTTCCGTTTGCAAAGTTATTTATGGACGAGCGGAAGAAATCCTCTTTTGAATATATGATAAATATTTTTCAAATAACACTAATGTAAAATCTATTCTATATCTTCTGGCAACAGATATTACAATTCCAATCATGAGAGACTTTTCAATAATGTTTGTTTTGATTAAAGAACCGATTAATTTTTTCAATTCTTATTTAAGCTTTCCTAATGTCTGGATTATCTTGCTGCCTTTTGTCCATTACTTATGATTAAAATAGCTGGCTTAAATGAAAAATGATTTTTACAAAAAAAGACAAAATGTTTCCACACACACCCTCCACTCCTCTGAGGTCTAAGAAAATTCAAGATGCACTTAACTGCCTTCACCAGTTGAGACCCTCAATTAATAAAATTGAATATGTTCTCTCTATTCACTAATAATTTTTTTTAAATGCAATTATTATTACTTATTTTAGTTCATTTTTTTACTATATATGTTTATGGTATTAGATTCATTCAGGATAAAAAAGTTTCAAAATATAATTACTATTATTTTTTTCCATTTTTTTGAGCCTAAATATGTCAGTTCAGAATTTTCCAGGATGATCAAAAATTGCTTACATAATCAATATTTTAAAGCATTACGGATCTGGCAGCGAAAAAAAAGACATGACGTCACCATAGAAGACAAAATGTGGTTAGATGCCAAATGACAGGTGCGTTCATTCGACCTTCGACTGTCATACTAAATTAAGTGATTTTGTAGTTTGCTTCTCCGACGATTTCACTTTGAATTCCATGATTAATTTATTTAAAAATTTCATCAAATTATTATATATTAATATATTTCATGAAATTAAACAGCATTTTCAAAGTAATGTTTTTCAATTAAATTCACAAAGCTCATCTTTGATGAAAACTGATGAAACTTTAAAGCCATTTCGAAAATTTCATATCAGCCAAATATAGGAACATAATTTCTAGACATATTTAATAATTCTTTGTAATTTTCCTGATTGTATGACGTTCCTTTAAAGTTAAGTTTACAATCATATACAGCAGAGATAATGTAAGATGAGTACACAAATATGAAAATAAAAAAAAATCAAATTTTGATTTAAAAGATGAAACAGCGATTCATTTTAGAAATAAAAAAATGTTATCATAGTTAAGCGGGTTATGTAAATTTATAAACATTGTATGAAATTAAAGTTTATTTCCTGCATATTTTTTATTGACATATATGCAAGAATATAATATGATTGCATCCTAATGTTAGAATCAGCATTTTGAGAAAGAATTTAAAAATATGAAAATTTTTCAATAACATTTTGTGGCAAACTTCCGCATTCAGATTGACCTTTTCTTAATCATTTACAGTTTTTTATTTCAACATACAAGAAACTTAATTATAATGAAACGTTAAAAATAAATTCTAAATTTTATTTTAAAACTGTTTTAGAGTTAGGATTGTTTTTTATCATTACCTAAAAGTTTTTTAACCATAATGTTGAGATGCCCTATATTATTGCAGCAATTTTAATTTTTAAAAATTCGGTTTGCTTCAAAAATAGTCCGTTTACCCCAAGATGAAAGGAAATCCAGTCATCATTTCACATTATAATTTCATAAGAACTAGAGCTATGAAGAAGAAATAAGGTGTAAATAATGCAACTATTGAGATCTTTCTAAATACTTATCACATGTAAGAAAAATTAAGAGATTCGGATTTTTCATCTGAAATATCGTAGCACGATAAAATGATTGGTCTATCTTTATATTATTTTTAAAAATTTATCTTTAAATTATAACAACGATAACGTGTCTGTAAAAAATTCATTTATTATCATCACGTATGTATTAACGCAATAAATAAAACAAAAAAAACTATGGCTACAACCAAAATTTATAAAAGTTAGAGAATAAATTGAACAGACATTATTGGATTCTTGAAATGTTAAACTGATGCAAAAACGAATTATATACAATTACATGCTCCGACTTTATTGAGGGAAAATCTTAACATTTCGTTTAATTTTTAAGTCGGATTATAAATAAAATTTTGAAAAATCTTTTCTTTTTGAGTACAGACTGCTCAAAAAATAACTGCATGTCAAATGTATCAATTCTAGGTTCAAAGGTCTATCTTGTAGAATGTTTTAAATTATATTTATATCATGCTAGGTGACGATACGTCGTAAGCTTATAATTAATATCCAGCTTATAATCATTATTGGATTAAGAATAATCTAAATTAGAATCTAATTAAAATCTAAATTCAGTTTTGTATTCCAAATTTCTAATCAAATTCTTCTCTTACGGCTATTGAAAAACTTTTGTATGAAAGTTATTCTTATGCTAAATCATCCTTCACAACTTTTTTTATTTTTCTATTTCCAAATATAAAGAACACTTCCACCCATGTGTGTGTGTGTGTGTGTGTGTGTGTGTGTGTGTGTGTGTGTGTGCATGTGTAATGATATCTCTTAATCTAATTCAAATCCTAATTAATTCCAGGGGGCGCTCTAGAAATCTGACGACTTCAGCATTTCTTCACGCTCCGAATGAAGGAATAAAAATCCCCAATGCTTGCAACATTCTTTCAAAGAACCCTAAGATTCCCTTTCCTAAGTTTACAATTGTCAAAGAAATCCTCATAGTAAAATCACTGAAGGGAAAAAATTTCTGTCTCTTTTGCTCTTGTATCGAGATATAGACTTTTTTTATCATTTGCTTCTTACAAATTATGTCTCCCGGGATGAAATAAAGCGAAGTTAAAATTTCAAAAGTTTCTTCTATTCGGCCACGCATCTGCTGAAATAATATTCATTCATTATATATATATATATAAAGAGAGAGAGAGAGAGATCCGTATTATCAATACTGAAGCAAAATACGTATCAACAAATTCAGCATGATCCAACCATAATTGCGAAATTGTTACGGATAAATCATCCACACGTATTGCTGATAATCAAAATTGCATAGAACTAACCATCCATGAAAAATTTACGGCAATTACAGTAGATAATATAAGAGAGCCTGCGAAAAGGAAGTAATTGATTTTGCTTTTATTCGGTAGATGAATAAAGATTCATTCACTGATATCTAGCTTTTTAAGCAAATGGCATATACACACAAGTACATGATCATTCCAAAACATATTTCCTCCAAATCTGGCACTCTTTACAGGCTATTAGAGCTATCAGATTTGGGGGAAATATATTTTGGAAGATAGAAATGTGTATCTTGTAAATATTTTTTTTAGAAATTTTAATTAATTAAAAACTAAAGAACCCTTTAGCATTTTTCTAATACAACTCTCGAAATTTTTACAGAACCGAAAAGCTTTTTATATCATCTTTTGAATGATGCCACTTTAATAGTCGTCCAATTTTTTCTGAATTTTGATAATTTTGCAAAAGTATTTTTTTTCCTTGTATTTTCAAAGAAAGATTGTTGCACCTAGATTCACATTCTTTTCACTGTTTCATTCAATATTTAATCGTTAAATTTTCTTCGGTTAACAAAAACTAAGAAAGGAAGATTCTTTTAATATCTGTGCAGCTTACATGTTGAAAAAAAATGAAATTCGAGCATTATGAAATTTATAAAATAGATTAATAGATTACGTTTATAGATGAATAGATTATGTTTTGCAAGTCTTGTGATACCCTGAAATGTATCCTTACAATGAAAGTTCATATATACAATGAACAGAACAGTGTAAAATTATTAATTAACACGACTTTAGTTTCGTTAGTAATTTCATGCTTCAAAATATTTTCATGGGAGAAATACAAATATTAAGTTATGCATCAAAATTTAAATGAAAAAAAACACAATCCATAATCTAGGCGAATAGCTGGTCGTCAAAGGCGGCTAGTTAATAATATATTTAATTTTAGTGTTCTTCTATATGCCCTGAAAATGTTATAAAATGTATTTTTTAAATTGTGTTGAAAACTGTAAAATAAGAATGCAAAATATTTTGCAAAAGACGGCCATTTCTTTATTAATAATTTATGAAAGCAAAAAACATAAAGCTTTCCTGGCTATTTAAGTTATATGAAATAACGAAATAAAACTTGAAGTGCAAAAAAAAACATCTTAAATTAAAATCTTTAATTGTGGATCATGTTTTCTGTAAAAGAGAAAAAATTATCAACAATTAAGAAGCAATCAACTTTACAACGATCACTTAAAATAGTCAGAGTGATCAAGCAAAATGAATAACGGCAAATATAAAAAAACGAGGCAATATTTTTTTGCATAGCAAATTAGATGTAAACTTTCAGTTCATAGCTACTGAAATCTTTAGTTTTGAAATGATAATAATATTTTGATGATTACCATCACAGATCACGAAAAGATAATTGAAATGGCAATGTATTTGCAGCTATTTGAGAAAGGATTAAAAGATTCTCTTCGCGATGAAACGGAATAAGTTAAATAATGATATATAATAATGATATATATATATATAATGATATATATATAAATGATATTTAATAAATATTAATCTTCATACAGTTTCTTTACTAATTAAGAAACACATTTGCTGAACACTAAAAGTAAAAAGTTAAAAAAAAAAAACTCCATTTGATAAAAATTAGCTGAAATCGCTGAACTAAAAACTTTTAAGTAAATATAAACGGATAAAAAAGCGTTTAGAAATAAATTATGATGCAATTTTTAATACTGCCTTTTTTTATTTGCTAAATAGTTTACGTTTCCAGAAAATAAAATTTATATAACAAGAAATTAATTTGTTCAAGAATAATAAGAGAAAGGGTGCTTTTTTTCCACTACTATAAAGCAATGAAAACTTCCAAATTTAAAAATTGTCAAAGAAAAGTTATTTTCTTCACTCCACCGCGAAATTATTGTTCATTCATGCAAAGCCGAAAATATTTCATTCATTTTCGTTTCATATTGCATAAACAAAAAAATTTAATAAGACATCCATAGCTGAAACAATATTCCATATCCACACTCGAAAAGAAAATTTTAAAATATTTTGAAATCTTGATTATTATTAACATTATAAGGTTATAGAAAAAGTTCAACAAAGGGAAAAATTAAATGTACAGAAAAAAATACATAATTTAAACTGAAATTTTTAAATTAAATATGAAAACAGTATGCTATCTATACATAGTATAAAATGAAGTCTCCGAAAAGCGTCTGTATGTTGAAACCCTAAAAACACGAGAAATACTGAACCAATTTTGGAGATATTTGTACTATTTTGTAGAAGGTTATTGTAGAAGGTTTTAGTATATTGAAGTCATATCAAAACATAAAAAGGAGTTTTATAATTGTGATTTTAATTATTTTCCTACTACGATCCGCGCATGCTTAAAGCAGCAGTACACTGCGTAAATAAAGTAGAAGGACAGTGTCTTTTTGCCAATTAATATCTCTTATTTTCTCCTAACTACCAGATATTTATGCAGATTTAGTTTAATGACCCTTGTTTTCATTTTAGGCAAAAATTAAACATCTACCACTAATATTATTAAGAAAATTAGTATATATAATTTCCGATGCGTAAAAAAAGTAGAAGGACACTTGCTAATATATTTAATTTAGAGAGTTGTTCTTTATTTAAATAGTGATTTTGTACTTTGTTTATCCTTTTCTGCCAAAAAATTCTAATTTGTTTAAAAGTTACGTTGTTTCTCCGTTCTCAGAAATGCCTAAAGGAATACCTTTGATCGATTTGCAAAAAGGGCAAATTTCCGCATATCAAAATGATGGTAAATGTGTCAGAGAGATTGCTCGATTGTTACAGGTGAGCCCCAATACAGTTTCACACTTTATCAGAAATCCTTATAAAAATGGAAATAAAAAGAAGACTGGTAGATCGAAGAAGTTAACACCACGTGATGAAAGAAAACTTGCTCGTGTGCTGAAGAAGAACAAAGGAAGTGTTTCAAAGGCAAAAAATCAAGCAGGATTTAATCATGTGACGAAACAAACAGTTTACAGCTATATTAAAAGATCTAAAAAATTCATTTTCAAAAAACGGAAACATAATCCTAAGTGGAAACAAGCTCACATTGATAACCGTTTAGCGTGGGCTAAAGAGCACATGCCCTGGACTACAGAATGGACTTCTGTGATATTTTCCGATGAAAAGAAATTTAACTTAGACGGTCCAGACGGATATCAGCACTACTGGCATTGTCTGGGGACTGAAAGCGAATACTATTCAACACGACAAATGGGAGGAGGGAGTTTAATGGTTTGGTTGGCTGTTGGATACGGAGGAAGGACAAGTCTGGTTTTCTTAAATGATAGGCAAAAACATACAGACTACATTCAAGTGCTGAATTCCGAGATTCTTCCTTATGCCTCTGACATAGGGGGTGAAGAGTGGAAGTTTCAGCAAGACGGAGATTCCATTCACACCGCGACTGGAGTCAAAAATTGGTTCCTAACAAATAATGTGGATGTTTTACCATGGCCAGCCAAAAGTCCTGACCTTAATATGGTGGAAAACATCTGGGCAATGCTAGTTCGTCGAGTTTATGCTGATGGAAGGCAATTTGATTCGCAAACTCAGCTTCGAGAAGCATCGAATGACTGGTGGGACCATTTTTGTCAAAATGAAATTCAAACTCTATACAATTCACTTCCAAACAGAATATTTGAAGTTATAAAGGCCAATGGGAAGACCATTCCTTAATAAAGTCACTATTTTTTCATTCACTATAATGCTGTCCTTCTACTTTTTTTAAAAAGATTAAAAAAAGAGAAACTATTTTTGTTGCCATTAATATTTTATGTTTGAACATCATAATTCTGATGTTAAAATTGTATTTTTGAAATATTTGTTAAATGTTTCTAGTAAAAAATTTTAGTAAAAATAAAATATTTTTCGGTTATTGTTACAAAATCAAGTGTCCTTCTACTTTTTTTACGCAGTGTATCTGTGCTTTGCACTTATCTGCGCGAGAGCGGAAAACTCTAACTTCGCATGTGCAAACAGCAAGAGTTATGATAGTATGCAATACATTGTTTGTTTGTTTGTTTACGTCTGATTTTAAACAGCGATTCAAAACTCATTACGCCCAAAAAAAGGAAATCCAACCTTGGCCGGAGCACATTAATTACCAAAACGCTTCGTTTGTTGTGCGATAATGAAAATGTAGAGGAAAGAAACGTTAGGTTTGCGAATATCAGATAAAAAATGTCCACGCTTTCTTCAAAGGTGAGTTCTTCTTCTGAGCGAAGTAAGCGTCTCTCTTTAAATCGCACTGCAGTTGAATTACAGAGACAGAATGAATCTCGCCTGTCTGCTGATAGAGAAAGACTTTAAATTTGAGACACAGGAGAAGAAGTGAAGGAACAAATGTTCTTGATATTGGTCCAAAAAGGAGTACACCGTTATGAATTTCGATCCATGTGTGGATTATAGAAATGATGTCTCGGTTTTAATAGAAACAATGTCTATAGTCTGTCCATATTGTACAGCTTTAGGAACAGTTTCGATATACAGTCATTTTCGTCAAAAAATAATTTATCGCCAAACTTTAGCGAAATGGCCGAATGTGGCGAGAACGGCAACAATAGGATAACGGTAGCAAAAGTGACACCGAAAAATTGCTAACCTCGCAAAGCGCAAAATGACTGTATATAAAAACTTTACACAGCTTTAAAATGGAAAGATGAATCAAAAGGCATGTGTTGTTTACAAGGGGAAATTGAAACCATTTTAACAGTCTAAATATAGAACAGCACTGATATACAGTCATTTCCACCCAAAATGTTTATCGCCAAATTTTAGCGAAATGGCTGAATGTGGCGCGAACGGCAGCAACAGCGTTTCCAATCTGAAGGTTCCGAGGAACGCTGCAGCAAATTAACAGAAATATATATAAAAAAAAAAGTCAACAAATGCAGTAAAATGAAATGCATTGAAAAAAAAATTAATCGAAAATAATGAAAGTAAGCAGAAGTATGTGAAGCAGGAAGCAATCAAAGGAAATGAACAGGAAAGATCGAAATACAGTAGCATAAAAAACATAAAAACACAATAACATAAAAAAATGACGGCCCTGTAATCCCAAACAAAGCGCCGCCGAAAAATTGCCTTCCTCGCAAGGCGCCAAATGACAGTATATCAATGCTTTGCCCTAAATATTTCTAAATATGTGGTATAAAAAAATTGATTTTTAGTTATTTTTGATTATTTATAAATATCTTTTTGATCCCTCTTTTAATAAGTAATAAGTAAGTCGTTTTTAAAGAACATATATTTCATTAATAATAACATTACATTTCAACTCTTCTTGAAATTTCTTTAAACTCGGAGATAATTAAATACACGAAAGAAATATTTTTAACTTATTTTGAATTATTAATATGATTAAAGTTTTTTTTTTCATCCTTGTTTTATATATAAAATAGGAAATTAAAAATAGTTTAGTGTAATTACATTTTGACATCTCGCTATTTTGAGATGAATCTCGCAATTTTTTACACTTATCAGATGACATGGGAAAATCAAGCGTCCTTTTCTCAAAACCAAGGGAAAATGTGTGTGTGCCTGCGCGTGTGTGTGTGTGTGTGCGTGTTGTGTATATGCATATGGGAGAAAGGCACTCTGCAGACCAGACCATTTGACCTAAAATTATCAAGTTTGCTCAAATATACTTTGGCGGGTCGAAATGTGCAAGTAGTAAGTTTTCTTTTGAAATTTTAATTAATTAAAATTAAGCCAATTTTGTTCGATTTTTAATTTTAAAAAAATATTTGTTGCACAATTTTCAATGATATTCTTAATTGTTATCATGAAATTCAAGTCATTTTCTTTGCTTGATCAGATATCTAATCACGTGATTTTTACCCGAAATCGAAAACTAATAAAGTAAGTTTCTGTTAATCATCTGCATAGTTTTCATGGATATCACATAGCGAAGTTACATTATTGTAAAAGACAAGCTGCAATTAGAAAATAGATTATCCAGATATTTAAATTTTTGATGGTACTATGATGTCATGACATTCGACTCCAATCAGAACAGTACTTAAACAGAAAGAGTCTAAGACTGTTATAAAACAATAGCTAATTCATATTTATAACAATTTAATGCATAAAAATACTTTGTTGAGGAAAGCATGCTTTTTAGTGATTTATGCATAAGAGATTTAATTGGAATTAAGCACAACCAATATTTCCGGCGGTACTTACGTATTAACGCAACCAGGCCAAAATTCGCATAAATCGCCAAATTTGGAGACCCTACTTACGGCAACGACCCTTTGGCGACCCTACTTTCTTACTCAAACTTACAAATCGCGCCAACCTGGTTGCGATAATACGTAAGTAGCACAACCAATATTTCCGGAAAATCAATTGATTTTCAGGAATCGGGTAATATTCACCATTTTAATATTTTTAAAGTGTTATTTAAGAGGATTATTATCGTTACTCTTCTGAAATTTTACTATTTTTTATAGCTATTTTCATATATTTCTGAGTTTTCAAGAAATTTTATTTTCATGCTGAACTTTAGCTGAATTTAATTAAGATGGAAAATTTCCGATTTTTGATATACCAAAATTTTACCCACAAGAATATGAAAAACTTTATTTAAGATTTTTTGAGCAACAAGAAAAGAAATTATAATTATATGAGAAAAGCTTAACTACATAGAAAATAATAAATATCATAAAAATTCAAAATGAATGTTAAAATTAGAAGGATTGAATGACGTTAAATACATTAAATCGCTTTAAACATATCTGAAGTGCTAAGTGCTTACACAATTCTCATCTTAAATTCCAAGAAAATTTCCTCGTAAAGAATCATTATAAAAGATGAGAAAACGAAAATGAAACTTGTGAGAAAATGTAAGTTGGCGCAGTTAATGCCTGGTACGGGAAAAAAATAATCTACTTTAAAAGATTAAATAAAAGATAATTAGATGAAATTAGAAAGAGTTTGGGACGAATGTCTTAAGCAAAATATGATATAAACTTATTGGTAGGTAATATTTATGAAACAAAATATTGTTAACATTTATAAAATCTCATGAAAAGAAATGAATTTTTTAGTTTCAGTTTCACGCAAGAAGAGTTTCGTACTTAATTTAATATCATTCGAATTCAGCCCTAATTAAGCTTTTTTAATACTAAAACAACTTTTCTGTTATAAAAATCTCTTTTCAGCTTCGATAGTTAAATTCTTTATTTTTTTTTTTTTTTTTACCTCAAACATATATTACAAGTTCAAGGCACTGTCTTTTACTTCATTTGAAAAATAGAAGGAAATACTACAAATACACTGCCTTATTGTATAATATTTTAAGACGCCGTTGATTGTTATATGGAGCAAATGGACCATGAAAATAATTGGAACTTATTTCTCAAAATAATATTACATTTAGAGAAAGAGTTCCCAATATAGTTTTCATAGCAAATGATTAAAATGCATGTATATTTATTTTATGTATAATAGCTTCAAAAACGAAAATCAAATACTCTATTTCATTTTTCCGCAGTTCCAGTTAGCTTAGTTTAGTTAGGTAAAATCTCATTTTGAAATTTTTCCAAGGATTTGGAACGAATTTAATTTGAACCGTGGTTAGATGAGTGACGTGATATCTCAGCTTGCAACATCCCTCCTTTTCGATACACACATTTAGGTCACACTAATGAGAGGGTGTCATATGTCAACAGTCTCAATGTGCACCATATTCAAGTACAAGGCTATTTCGGGTTCAACATTCTGTCATTCGATAACCATGGATCTTATGTAAATTTTTATGCATAGATGTTATTGGAACATCTCAAAAGAATCAGTTATGTGCGAAAATAAAGGGAAATTAAATATGATTACTAAATGACTATCAACGGCAGAAATGAAATAAATTAAAATATCAATGTCATCAAATAAATAAAAATATTAGAAAAGGAACTAAATCAATCATCTTAGGTAAAAGCAATCGAAATCATGAGTAAAAACTGTATTAAAATTCTAGGTAATCAAATTAATGTAAAAGTTATGATTTATTAAGACAACTTTTTTTAAAATATAAAGACTTCAAAATTTATAAATAAGTTACAAGTCTGTTCCTTTTTCTTTTTTTTTTAATTGAAGCATCAATCTATATTTGAGAAATTAAAAGAATTTTAACTTAAATTGTTTGGTTTAAGTAAAAATCTAATCTGGACCGCAAGATTTCAACATGACACAATCTAAGGATGCTTCAACCATTATACCACCACCCATTTTAGAAGCCTGTTCAACAAAGTATCTTTAAATTTCGAGCATTCCTATACCTATCCTGTAAGAACGAAAAGGGGGAAGAAGTTTTACGTAACGGCAGGAAAATGACGATGAGTAACATTTCTTTTGAATTCCCCTCCGCAATACTGATGATAATCGACAGACTAGTCGGACCACAAGTCACTATTGCTAAAAAAAAAAGAAGCAAGACAGAAAAAAAAAAATGAATGTGGGCGACCTCCAATATAAGAAACCTTCTTGCGCAGTAACTTTCTATTGCTAAAAAATTAAAGTGACGTCAGGTTCCAAATCGTCCTCCAAGGTCTTGGGGTTAGGGGTCGGCAGAAAAATCCACAAGAGCATGTGTTGTTGGCGAAACGGTATGACCTTAGTAGTTATCAGAACAATAACCACCTAGTGAATGTGGCCCTCAAAACTATTCTTTTTGAGATTCTGGCATGTTTAACAAGGTAGCTAAGATCACAGTATCTTTATCGTCTTCTCCGGCATTTCATGATTTCGAAAGTTTTAGAAAAACAGTTTATTGTGTGTTATTTTGTAAAATTACTTCCTATTAAGTTGTAAAAGCAATCATTGAATAGTATGTGTTTTCTAAACAAGATTGTTTTTGTATATGTTGGGGGGGAAATGCTTCTGCTGTTGTTGTGGGTAAATAATGATTTTATTTCTCTCCGAGTTAAAAATGGATAATATATATAGGTATATCAAAACACTTACAAAAATAAAATTTATTATTTTTTAAAAATTGTTTCATGAAGTACAAAAATTAAGACACATATTCTTTGAATATTTATAGTGCAATAACTAAACATTATTTGATTTCGAAAAGTTTTATTTTTAAGCCATTATTTTTTTAGACTTTCAATTATCATCCAATTATATCAAGTTTTTCCTTAATTATAGAATGATATTTAGAAATAAATAATGGATAAAAAATATGTATTCATTTTTTTCGAAAAAAAGAAGCATTCCTGTGTCGCTGTTCTACAACGAATAAGTTCGCGAACTCTGGTATGCGCATGGTATAATGATACCATGGCTTTTACATTATTTTGTGGTTGTTTAAAGAAAAGAATAAGTTTAATATTTACATGTGTTAATAGTTAGCTGTTTCGCAATATCATTTGTCGTATCTTTAACACATTGCTTCTTTTTTTTATACAAATGACTTATTCTTGGAATGTAATAGCAATAATATAATAATAGCTCATTATTATTTTATTGCTATTACATTCCAAGAATAAATCATTTGTATAATAAAAGAAGTAATGTGTTAAAGATACGACAAATGATATTGCGAAACAGCTAACTATTAACACATGTAAATATTAAACTTATTCTTTTCTTTAAACAACCACAAAATAATAAAAGCCATGGTATCATTATACCTAAAGATCGAATAAGATTATCAATAACAGATAAAAAGCATGCAAAACTTCGCAATCTATTGTTAAAAAATGTATAAAAACGAATCTGTTTAAAGAAATAAAAATATTCCAATCGTAACGCATCTACTTTTAAAGTAAATCTATTTAACTCGTCAGTATTTAGGAATACAGAAACAAGTAATGAAAAAAAATTCATACTCTCATCATTTTTTTCTTAGATATTTAGTTAAATGCGGAGTTTAATACACAGATTTTGTATAAAAAATATTTATCTGCTGAAAAAAAATGCTAAAATGTCAAAATGAATGGATATTTAAAAAATTTCTTAATTACTTTACAGGAGAAAAAAAATAGAAAACTGTCCGCTCTGTTTTCTCTCTGTCTTGTTTCAAAGAATGTAAAGAAGCTTTTAATATGGACTTTATATTTCTTATTTTGCATATCAAGGAAAACTAAAAATATGTAGGGTTGAGAAATCTCAAAATCAATATTTCATATTACCCGTACAATATTTTATAATAAACTTTTGAGGAAGAAATACCGCTTCTTTTTATTTACACCCCCATCTAGTAAACAAGTTTTTTTTATTGTTTCAGAAAGAAAAATTAATCCAAAATAAATTTAAATAAATGTACATAATAAATTAATAAATTTAAATTATGTAAAATATTAACCTTACTTAAAGTATCAATTGACAGAGTGTTTATCAGAGTATTAAATCTTAAACTAAATTTCAAAGTTTCTGATAAATTTTTATATTTTTTTAAATAGATATAAAATGATTTTTAAATTTTTAACTATTATGATAGGATTCGATTTCCATAAATTTTGTAATCAATTCATTTTTAATTTTACAAGATTATCAAATAAAATAATTTCTTTAAAGCTGAACATTTTGTTTTCTGGGGGAAAAAATTCTTCATTCAAAGCTATCTGAGTATTAAAATGAAATATATCAAATATTTATTTTTCGCTTTAGCTTAAATGCTTAAATTTTTATAAATTTATTGTATTTTTATAAACCAAATTTACAATGTTCTTAGATGTGTGTGTGTTGCGTGCGTGCGTGTGCTTATAAGCATTTATGTGTTGGTGGTCTGCAGACTAAAATTGTTTGACTTAGAGCTACCAAATTTAACAGTAAAAACAACTACCACATTTAGCAGAAAAAGAAAAAAATGTGCACACCAGAGCATTAGGGTATGGGGGATTTTAATTATATAAAGGTTAAGCAAAATGTTGGAATTTTCGATAAATTACATCCGAAAATTTTATGGGACTAAAATTATCTTTTCATTGCTTTAAATTTAAAGAAATTGTGTTTCAATAATATAAATTTAGGCTTCTTTCAATGTTTCCTTGAATTTTAATATTTTTTTAAAACATGCTTTTGCATAATTTTTTATTGTTGCAATGAAATTTAAATGGCCTTCCTTTATTCATCAAATATTTAATCACATGATTTTCTTGTTAAAAACCCAAGATGGCAAGTTTCTCCTTATTATCTGCCTAATGAGAAAATGAAGTTGCAATGCCTCGAAAGGCAGTATGCAATTAGGAAAGAGATTGTCCTGAAAATTACGTTTTTATTTGCCTTTTGACGCTATTGAACTTGACTCCGTTAGGAAGGTTTATGTATGCAATAAATAGAACAAATATAAGGCTAATAAAAAAGCACTATTCAAATATGTATTAAATTTGAAATGTAAAAATATTTTATTCAGGCAATCACGAACATCTAGTTAACAGTAAGAGTTTTCATTTCAATTAAACACAAAAATATTCCCAAAGAATCAGCTAGTCGTCAAAGACGATTAGTGATTAATAAGATTAGAAATTAAGAATAAAAGAGTATAACAATATTATCTTTTCAAATCATAAATACAGACACACGCACATTATATATAAATGATACTTCATTTATTCCATTCCAGAATACGAACTTAGGAAGAATTTTTTTTTTAAATTTAGATGTTATTTCTCATTCTTATTTTATGGACAAAGCATAATGATAGTTATTTGGGGGGGGGGTTGAAAAAGATTCAATTTATATTTTCTCATAAGAAATATTTTTAAAACTTTTTTTTTTTACTTATAGTCATTTAATTCATTTCTATTCAAGTAAATTGATCCTATCTTTATATGTTTTTGAATGTCCTTAGTGGTACAGACAACCTTTTATCTTTTTAATTATTTGAATAAAACTAAATTCTACGAATATAATTAGTTTTTTAAAAAAATATTTTGATGGTTCTTGATAAATAAAACGCTTTTATGAAGAAATTTTTTATGCTGATAAAAAAATCAAGAAGAGAATATATGTAAAATTTTATATCTATAAATTGTTTTTTTTTTTTGCTACATGATTAAATTAATAAAGAAACCCCTAGCATTCCATTTTTAAAACTGGTTCAAAAAGAGGGACCGAGACAAGATAAGGAACTACTTGTTTGTGCTGCCATCTCTTTATTATGAATGAAACTAATAATTCAAAAATAGAAGCAACTGATTATCTCTTTTCATATGTATTCGCACACGTATGGGTTTTGATAGAAACTATATTCAGAATACCGAAAACAACAAGCATGATTAACTTTTATTCAATAAAACTAGAAAATTTCAATTCTGTTGCACCCTCCACCTAAAGCTATTTAATTGTTTAAGATGATATTGAATTTTAGAGAGGAAGTTAATTAAAAGAAATTTAAAGAACTGTAAAAAAATATAGGAAAGCTTTTTTTTTTTTTTTTTTTTTTGTTAAGACAATATATTTGTATACCATTAGCCCAGCTAAAATTTTAATGATCTTCTACAACACCAACATTTGCAAGCATTTCTGATTAATATGGTCTTTTTTTTTTTTTTTTCTCCCCGAGAACATGCAAAATTTGTCCATTTAAAAATCCAAAAGAAAAAAGATAGGATGTGAATCTCCACTCCGGGACATTGTAAGGTTTTTAAACTTAATTCTTTGTCTCTTATTTTATTTTAAAAATTTCTAGCTAATTTAACAGCAGATATAATATGTAAGCATAAAAGCTGTTAATATCAATGCAATGCGATTGAATATAAATCCAATAACTAAAACAAATTATTAAAATTATTAATAATAATTAAATTGTAAATATAAATTGTAAAATATTTAATATATAATTAATTTTTTTTAGTTTATTAGAGAAAAATGTATGGAAATAACATTGGTTTATTGAAAAATTCGTTTTTTCAAATTTTAAAATGACGTAAAAATGGCTTTTGTGTCATAAGCGAAATTGTAATTAATTTTGAAGCAAAGATCTAATTAAAATTTTTGAAAAATCTTTTCTTTGCAAATACTTGTTAGCGAAATAACTGCCAACCAAATTTGGTAACTCTTAAATCCACATCCTCTATTAGCCCAAACACATTGTTACGTTATCTTCACAATATTGGCCGGTATTTAGAATTCCGAACAACATTGTGGAGATATCGTACACTATTTTGTGCTAATAGGGTTATTATCTGTTGTTATAATCATCTACTTATTATTTCCAGGCTATGAGTATTATCAAAACTCCAAAAATTTATTCTTATAAATTAACAAATTAAGAAACAAAATGCATATTTATGAAGAAGCAAAATAAATATCTTTACTTGTTCTTAAAATAAAAATGTTCCATTCATATTGTGCGAAACCTTTCATGCAGAGTTATCTTTATTCTACCCTATGGCATCATTGAATTTTATTAAAAGGAATACATTCAATAATCTAGAAGATTCAGAAAAAATGCGAGGGGGAAAAAATCTGGTATGCTGAAATTAAGTTTAATCCGGATTTTAATAATCTCTAAGAAAGCAATATTTCAATTTTCAGAATTTGTCTTTACCTGTTTTAAAAAAATCTCGGTAAAAATAATAAGCTGGTTAACTTCATTTTATTAAGTACATATCAATTTCTTATTTACTGTGCTGCCATCTCTTAACAAATAAATCAAATACATAAACTGGCATTATTCCATTAAGAGTTTTAAAACTTGATATTAATTTGCATCTTTCACAAAAGTAGCTCACAAGTGTATCTTTATAAAAATGTGCAACTTTGCTATCTTGTAAAACTTTTGAAATTTATAATGGGCCTCCTACATATATATGTATGTTCAAAAATCATTTTTATATATTTCATGCAATTTTTTTTTTCATCATGGAATTTATCTTCGGCTATAAAAACTGTCTTCTTTGTTTTAAGTACCAGCCTGCATAATGAAACAGAGGAGCATAATGAAGAAAAAAATCACCAGTACATGCTTTTAAAGTTGAAGAGGAACTTTGCAATACAATCCAAATTTCAACATGGAAATGTAATGATTATTTAATTATGATGCTTAGCAGACATGAAAAAGGTAACGATTAATAATCTGAAAAGATTGACTAATTATTTAAACGATAAATCCACTAACATTAGAATATATTAAAACTAGTATTCGAAAAAAATGATAAAGAAATTTCTCAAACTGAAATTCTGTGCAGCAAAATGCTACAAAAGATGTTATAAATGTGTATATTTATATATAATACATTCATACGCATTTTAATTCTTGTATTTTATTTACATATATGTAATAAAAATTTATAATTTTAATATTAAAAATTTTTTTCCTTCATCATTTATATTCTTTAAAAGCAAAAATCAAGGACAAGCATGAAAAAGAATTGGATGAAATAGTGATATTTTATTAAAAACCATAGAACTGTTTAAATGCTAGTTAAATTTGTTATCTGTGAAAGTAAATGTAACAATTTTTTTATCTTAATTTATTTTTTATTAATATGATATCTTGGAATTAAGCAGCAAAAAATTTATTCCCAAATGCTCTCCCATATTTTTTTTTTTATTTACAACCAATATTTATAAATTGTCACCAGAGAATTTAAAAGAAAAATAGCAAGTGGTTTATTAAAACTTACAAAGTTATTTATTATACTAAAATAACTTAACGAAGAATAAACCACGGAAAATAAAAAATTAAAAATTCGCGGTTATAATTTTAAAATATATAATAAAAATACAATCCTCAGAAGAAAATTGTACATTAGATATATAATTTCTTTTATCAAAGACTATTCGAATCAATTATTTTCTGGCGATTTGTGACCTTGCTGTCTATATACTCTAATACAAGATACTGGTAAAAAAATTGCACCTCTGAATTGAAATTTTAAGACTTGTCCTTCTAAGAATAAAAGACCAGCTAAGCAAGAATTACCCTGAGGCATTCAACCTCTGGAATCTAAAAAATATGCTTATTACTGCATGCATGAAGTATTTAACTTCTCTTTCTGAAAGAAAAAAAAAATCCGCTTTTTATCAGGTAAGTGTAGTTTTCCTAATCAGATTTTATGTTCTATTTATTTTTTATTCAAAGCTGTACACTAAAACACTTTGAAGAGAGGGAGAGTTTTATGTAATATTATGATTGGATGTTAAAAGCAAGGTCAATGATTTTTTTTCCCCAAAAGGGCTTAGCAAACGTTAACCATTGTTTGATATTGATAAGCATTGTTTATGTATTAATAAATTCTTTTAAGTCTTTCAGAAATGCTTTGTTTTATGGAAAATGCATCCTAGCTTCTACTTTATATGTCAACAAAAAAAATTTGCCATTGTGTATTTTTCTGTTTCGATTAACTCACTTCTAGCAATTTTATGAAAATCACTAATACACATGAACAAATTACAATTATATTTTACAAAAAATGTGTACTGAAGTGAAATGTGTGAATTTAATTAAGATTGTGTAACGCATATTAAGGATTTTCTCACGAAAAATGAAACAATCGAATCTAAAATATACAATTAATTTACAGATATACTATTTAATCAATCAAACTATATATTAAAGTCTCTGTCAAAACAAATGATTTCTAACTTGACAAATCATATTTTTTGTAGGATAAATCCGTTGTTTTCAAGTGTAGGAACTTGCTTTTAAATCTCAATAAATTGCATGGTCATTAGAAAACAAAATAATTTTTAAGAAATTACTTAATAACAATAAAACAATATAATAATTAATAATTTGAAACTTTAAAATCTGAAATAATAAAAGCTTTTTTGAGGAATTTACATGTATTTGTATACTACATTCCACTGAATGAAATCCCGTGAAAAGCTTATGATGATTTAAACATATGTACGCCAAATGTTCAACGACTTCGTTCCTAGCAAAATTAAAAAGACGTTTCAGTTGCTTTTCTTCGATATTAATAACTATTTCTGCGTTTTAAGAACCCCTGAAATTTTTCATATGACTGAAAAATGCTGAATATGCATCATGTCTGCTAGTTAAATTTTAGATAAAATTTTTAAGCTGAATTACTGAATTAAATTCAAAACAAATTTAAGGCTTAAATGTTAATCGAAACTTAAATAATGGAATTCTTTTTAAGCATGAAGCGAACAAATCATTTGATTTTAAGGATGAAGCTTTTTAACAAATCATTTGATTTTAACAAATTCTTTTAATGAATATAATAAGACAAAGATTAACGCGTTGCTCATTAACGATTTAATCAGTGAACAGACAAAGCAAATGGTAGTTGGAAAGATGTTCGAAATGATGACGTTACACATATTTCATCCACGTGCCACGGGTCTCAATTACATGGATCCTGGAAGTGGAGATGGATTTCCCAACAATTATTGTGGCACTAACAAAAACATCTCAGGCAAAGAACAAAAAGGCGAATCCCAAACAAAGTGTAGAAGAAAAGATTGATTGTTCCCTAAATAATTGTCACGTACAACAGGCACAATGGCTGGACAGCAAAAATAACAGCTGTCCACTCTGCCTGCTTTCGCTTCAGTGAATTGGTTGCCCTTCTCGTCCTTGGAAATTATCAGAAAATGGTGCCTCCTCCGAACATTCACAACATTTATTTCAAAGAAAAGATAGAATGTTCTTTTTATGTACGTTAGTCATACATCTAGCACAATTAAAGGATTGGCTAAACGTTGTATACGAAAATGGGTATTTTGAGTTTACTTTATCATTCAGAGAATTTTCGCAGGGAACATCATTAATGTTATAACATTAAAAAAAATGGATCGACTACTGAATACTTTTTTAACCGATTACGTCACCTTGAGGTTTCAAATTTTTGACAACGACGCATTTATTTTAACCTGTAAAAAAAGCAAAGTAATGTTTTTACGTTATATTGATTACTATAATTACTGCACATGTATATTTCAAACTGATTACTATAATTATTGCTTATATGGCCAAATATGTTTCAAACTGATTACTATAATTATTACAGTAAAAAAGTAATAACAATTATAAAAAAAAGTTGTCTCTTTTTTTCACAGTTGGCTAATATCTATCTGTTCTGAAAACCGTTTCTTTATTTCAACACTATGTTTAAAAGTTTATAATATAAAGCTAAACTTATTCTACGTTTCTTTCGTACGGTAAATATATTTGTGACTTCAATAAGGAGAAATTTGAAAATACTATATAAAGCTATTAAAGATTTACTTTTCTCTATCCGAATAACAAAATTTAATATTTTCTAAACATGCACGAATAATCATCATATAATAGGACTATACATAATTTTTAATTTTTTTTTTTTGCCTTTTAATTTCAAATTTATAATCATCTGTTGCAGATGACGTAGTTTGTATCATACGTTTAATACGGAAGAAAAAAGAAAGCTCAAAAATGTAGCACAGTTTTTTCATTTACATATAGAAAAACTTTTCAGTTTTAGTAGGAGAGAGGGGGCAGGCTTAAATACATATAAGAAAATGAAAATCGTTTGAAGCAATTATTTTGAAAAGTTGATATGAAGTAATGAGTAATTTTATATGAGGTTCCTTTCAAAATTTGCAAAATAAAAACAAAGAATCAAATTTTTATAAGAAAATCCTTTTTGTAACTCATTAAATTTCTGCTTTGTGCTTTCAAATAGAGAAAATTAAAGGAGGAAATCTTTTAGGGAAATATCAAAATCATATCAAGTTACAAATTTATCAATATAAAGGAGAATCCTTGATGCACTAATAAAGTCATATCACAGATTTTACATAGGGTTAAATCATAATAGCTCTTTATATGAACATGGCAGAAAAAGCAATTCTAATAATGTATGTAGAACACAATCGTTCACTTTTTGATTTTGGATTAATAATTCTAAATTTTCCAATAACTGAAGAAGAGAGTTGTTACAAGACTTTGAATATTAATCTTAAATTAAGAAATTAAATTATTCTAGAATTACGAAAATCGATTAAAAGTAGTAATACAATTCATCATGGAAATGTGAAAGAAAACCATGCAGCAAGAATTGGCTTTATATTACCAAAACATCAAAATTTTCTGTATATCAAAAAAAATGAAAGTGATAAAATTCAAACAAAATGAAATTATTTTGAATGCGAATATATTTTTAAGCACTTTCGTTTCGAATTTAGATATATTTTTTAGCATTGATACTATCGGACCAGTCAAAATGGCTGGTCGATCTCTTTTAGAATCTATGTAGATGTCAAAATCTGATAGTTTTAGTGCTAAACATTTATGTTTATTTTGTATCGCGTTGATAAAAAAGAAATTTTATAATTGAAATTTGTTTCATTTTCTGATGTGATAGAGCTTTGGTATTTTCTTATGCTCGTGTACTTTCATTGATAATTTATCCCATTTTAATTTTAATTTTTGAGGAATTTGTGTTATTTTAATGTTTTGTGAATTTAAAAACAACAATTGATCAATTAATTAAAATTTTAATTTTGCATAGGTGGCACCCCTAATTGCGAGTTTTAGGAAAATAAAATAATCTTAAAAATAGAAAATAATTAAAATAAAAAAAATAATTAATTTTAGTTAAAAAAATATTAGTGTATTACATTATTATTTACTACACTAATAAAATTGAGTGGAACATTTTTTTTGAAATTTTAATTATTTAATAATTAAGCGAAATTATGGAGCTTTTCCTTCATAACCTTTAAAAATATAACACAAAAAGGATTTTTACACTATTGTAAAATTCAGGAAACTATCATTCTAATTATATAAAAATAATTGTCTTGCAACTTTTTATTGAATTCTGACATTTTTAAGACTATATTTGTAGGTAATTTTCAATAATGTATATCATTCTTTCAATGGAAGTAAAATACTTTACAGCGCTTCTTTAAATATGTAATCTCAAGATTTTCTATCATTGTTGAACTTTCAGAAAAATAGATTTTGCGAACTATATACATTGTTTACACGAGAAATCAAAAAATGAGATTACACTATCACAAAAAGCAACATATGATTTGAATTATCTTGCTCTACTCATTTAACGTTTATAATGGCACTTTGAGATCATTATACTTGATTCTATTAGGACGATTCAATTATCAAAAAAGCTGTAAGGATATTAAAACAATATGGGTTTAATGTTTATTACAATTCAATGCTCAAAAAAAAAAAAAAACTTCTGTTGAAGGATCCATGAACCTCAACATTTACATTAAGAAATTTAACTGAAATTAAGCATAATCAGTATTCCTCGATAACTTGAAGGTCGTCAAAGGGTGTTAGTATTAAATAAGCTTCTAAAGTATAAATTACCACCATAACGTTGAAGCCATATGTAAACTTAATAATCGTTTCCTCGAAACCAGTATATTCAGAGAATCCAAGAAAAACAAAACAAAGAATCTCTTACATAAAATTTCCGTAATTTTATTCAAATCTTATTCTTGACAGATAAGATTTGAAAATTACGAATACTGATGAAGCTTATGCATTTCTAAACAGAAAACTCTCGAAATATCTCCCCGCGCCCTTTGACATAAATTGTATCCAAAAATATTGATTCCGTGCCTCGTTTCTTTTGGTAACGAAAAGGTCGGATGGTGTTTTGCGTGCGCCCCCTTTAATCGAGGACGCGTCCCAGTTTGCTGTTTCCGACGGATAGACTTTCTGCACGAGATAGGTGTTCTCTACATCACACATAACACCGCGTCGTCTCTTTGTTACGATATATTTATTTATTCCATTTCGGCTAGATTTACTAAATATCGGATAAAAAAATGTTTTTTTAGCCTTTAGAAAAGGAATCGAACTCTGTAAACCATTCATTGTTACCAAGCAACAGTTCCGTTGATACTGGTGATCAATACCAGGAAATTTCCTTCTCAGCATATTTATTATTTCCTTTGTGCAACAACATGAGACTTTTCACTAAATGACGTTCTATTTCTATTTGTACGTTGTTGTTGTTTTTCCTGTTGCTATGAATGCTTTTTTTTATTGTACTTCATTGTGTTCAAATATTATGGAATTTCCATCATCAAATATTCATAAGAATCATCAAATATCCCCTTTTTAGTATTATGAATCTTAAAAACTTGTTTTTAATTTAGGAAGGAGAATTTATTTAATTTTTTTACCTGAAACTTATCTCCTAAACACACGAACTAAAATATGTTATAATCTAAAAAATATAATTCTCAGTGTAAATCAAGTAATAGCAGCCTCTCTGTATATTTGAATCTTAACATCATATATCAGTTTTAATAACATTGCTTTGCCAAATATTTTTAGAATTTTAATTAGAGTATCAAGCATTTAGTATTGATATTTTGTGTGTGTGAGAGAGAGAAAGTATGTGTGTGCAAATTTCTATTCATATAAGAAACAGCAAGATACGAGATGAATTATGGGTTTAAAATGCTAAAATTAGGAAAATAAAGATACGAATGAGCATTTAGAGTGATGTTCTGAAATTTGCTTTCCACGTTTGTAACACACATATATCCTGTAAGCATGACTTCATATTATGAAATCTTTGAGAAACAAACAAAAAGAATTTTCATGGAACAAACACTAAGTTGCCTTTAAAGCATAGAAGAGAACTGATTTATATTTATCAGTAAATGAGATGCACTACTTTTTTGTATGCTTGTAAAGTAAAGTCAGTTTATAAGTAAAATTTTCATGTCTATTTATGAGTAGAATACAGTGATGATATACATGCTGATAAAGAAATGAAGGAATAAAGCAAAAAGGAATAAAAATTCAGTTAGTGTTTTTTTTCTTTATGAATCAGTAAAACATTAACTTTAATACTAATATTGACATTTCTTTTGAATAATAGAAAAAATATGTTTATTTTTATATATTTTACTCACACAACAAAGTTTTCCATTTTAGTGCTTTCAGCGTAATGAAGAATCAGGCGCAGGTGCAATTTAAACAAAACTTTCAATGATTTTGAATATTTCTTTCCTGAAAAGAAATAAGATAATCTTAAAAGTTTTGGCATGAATATTTTTTTTTCATGAATGCAAACAATTTTAACATGGGGATTAAAGCTTCAACGATGCTTTTAAAGTATGACAAAAAATATTATTACCGACGTCCAGAGGTTGTCTAAATCTTACAAATCTAAACGTGGAAACACTCCGTTAAGAAAAAATATCCAATACATTCCGATGTAATCATAGAATATTAAAAGAAGCTGAACTTCTGATATTTTTTTCCTAGGAAATCTATTCATGACAAAAATGGGCGTTGCCACAGGAAATTTAAAATTTTTTACAGTTTTAAATATGTAGACAACACCCCTACGAAATGTTTTGGCTTGGGATCTTTTAGAATTCATAACTACATATAAAACGGTACTTTTAGTTTTCACATAGGGTGATCGATTGTAAAATAAATCTGGATAGCTCTTTTTTTCCCGCGATAATTAGATAATTTAAATGTTATTTATATTGACTTAAAAAAACCTAATAAATGAGTTAAATGCATGGAAAATAAAGTATCTTCATATAATAAGTAAACAGTTGTAACTAATAAAGGATTAAATTATCTAATTATCAAAATAATAATACAAATTTTCAATATTGCTTTCCTGAGAAGTTAATCTTTTGATAAGGCAGATAATTTTATAGTTATAGTTACGGTCGTTGAGTAGATGATGAATCCATGATCCCCTGATTTGGTGACAAACTTGGTGACCATTTAGCAATGAACTTAGAACTTTGACGACAAAAATGAAAACTCCAGAATATTCTAGGATCTTGGCGACAGCTCTATTAGGGCTGGAGATTCGAGTAGTTTTTTGTTCTAGTGGCATCTTTGCCTGTCACAGAAACTATAAAACGCTTGAAATAAGACAGAGTCAATCAATATAAAATAGCAGACGAGTTGAGAGGCATGAGTAGTTGAACGAAGTATCTCTTTCCTGCGAGTTCTCTCTTAGCACTAATGCTGTTAAGGTTGTTTATTGCCGTTTTGTTGCTTGTGTGTGGCTGTTACTTCAAATGTTGTCTTGATTTCTTCCGTCTGTATTTTGTTACTGTAATTGTGAATTCATGCTTTTGTGTAGAATAAAACGATTTTCGGTTATTGAGCCTATTAATTATTTTTTTACCGTAAACAAATACACACACTGGATTTAATGAATATATATATATATATATATATATATATATATATTCGAGAAAATAATTTCAAAATAGATTGTCAGAAATGTGAAAGATTTGCTTTTAGCATAAACTAATAAAAATACAAAATATTCGTAAGAAAGATCTGAAAGATTTGATAAAAAGATAAATTTATATATGCATTATTCCGAAACAGAAAATAAGTACATGCATATAAAAAAAACATTATATTACAAACAAATCTACTTTTGATATCGCTTAGGAAATATAAATTTTCTGGGTGATTATTAAACTATATTTCAAAACTGAAATTATCAAAGTTTTAAATACGTTTTTCTTAAATACCTGTTTATTTGTCAAACTCTTCGTAATCTTTTTGAAAAGAAGATATGCTTTGAATTTCTTTGGTTTCATAAGCAAATGGTAATAGCGCCATTAGAACATATTATAAATTATTTAGAAGTTTACAACGACGAAAACAGACTTAATAAAACATCATCTAGATTCGGTTATTACACACATTAACTAAAAGAAAGAATAAAATTCTAATCTTCAAAATTATTTTTGATAAAATAATATTAAAGCACTTCTTCTAAATTTCAAGAACGAAACATTCCACCAAGTAAAATCACATAAATATGATATATTCTAAGTAATTAATTTTTCCCCTCACTATAGCATTGAGAGCATTACTTTTCCACTTTGCTGTTATTTAATAACATATTAGTTTTATCTTATACACAATATTGTAAAATATTTGTTATCGGATGTTTCCTTTCTGATAATACGGTAAGGAAAATGCCAATAAGTTTTTAATTTTAAAAAAATGCATCCAAAATTTGCACTGATAGTAAGAACTTGTATAGTACAATCTTATTGTTTTGTCCAATGATTGGTAGGAATTTTAATGCTATTTAAATGAATGACAAATGTACAAAATCCCCCAATGATAATACCGTTGCGTTGTACTGAAATCTGACGCAGAAAAATAGAAACTTACAACCGAAAATATGTACAATGCTGAGACATGAACAAAAACTTATAGGCTCCATGCATTGTAAGATGAGCTGTATAACATTGCAAAATAAGTTTTGATACGAAATTTCAAATGATATTGATTGTAAAGTATTTTCGATATTATTCGAAACATATTACTTGATAAGTAAAGGAAGTCCTATAAAGTAATATTACTTACAACCAGATGAACTGTCATTGTCCATTGCTTTTTTGTTCCCAACAATGATAACTTCCTTATACTATCATTTTAAAGCCAGAGGATTCCGCTCCTTTTAGGAATATTGTAGCTTCACAGAAGTTCAACCCGCTGGCTTCGTCACCATGTCGAATCACTATTTTATAAACTTAAAAAATTTCGCAATAATAGAAGTATTCCATTTGTCAGATATGTTTGTCAAAGAGTGATATCGTGTGTGAATGTGCGTTCAAGCACTTGTGTGTACGATAAGATAATAGGAGCTTCATAAAAGCTTGATTCCTTTTGGTTTTTCTTGACACAGAATGTTCAATCATCATGAGGACAAATATTTAATTTGTAAACCGTTAGATAAAAAATATATTTCATGTTGAATAATCGCTTGTTGCTTCTTGAAACAGTAGTGTTTGAATTAGGAAATATACTGCAGAAAAAAATTATTAGGTCTAAATTTTTGTACAGTCCTCAAGTTTTCTTCTTCATATTTAGAAAAGTATTCTTGATACAATAGCATTTAAGTTTTAAGTAAGATACAATAGCCTAAGTTTCATTCTTCTGCTATTGGCACTTATCACGAAAGAATTTCTTTTTTTAAGACTATAAATGGTCGTCTCAAAAAAGTGCTACACATTGAATGACGGATCCCCTCCAGAAAGACTAGTAAAAAAAATAATCGAAAATAGTGATATTCGAAGCTTTATTAATCATCAAATTTAATGGCAGAAGAGTGAACAGTTATTAATTTAAAATGATAGTCAAAATCTATCAAAAATTGGTGTCACAAATATTTTACTAAACATAACTGTAAAGACAGGGTGATTGCACACATGTTTATATTTCGTAATTTGTTCAGGAATACGTTTATTGACTACTACAATATAAAATATTTTCATAATTTTAAGCATTTTTCTTAAAATGTTTCTATTTCAAACAGTTTAGAAATCATTTTTCTGTTTTCAATTAGAGAGGAGACCATGCATGTAAAAAATAAAAGATTTTTTTGCTTATTTTTTATCAACAATAATGGGATTGAGGATTTAAAAGTGACGAGAAATAATGATTTCAAATAGATAATAGATAACCAGAGAGTGTTTTTAATTTTTAATGACATTAATTTAAATATATCTAATGTAATTTTAGCCACATGCACAAACAGTAGTTTTGAAATACTAGAAAACTCCAAAATTGTTTTTGTTAACATCATTTCAATTCACATTTCCCAATTTTAGTTATTTAAAACTTGTCTCATTTATTGCTCTAAAATGGCCCCAAAAATGTTTGTTTTCGCTTTTTGGTTTAATATATTCCCTTCTGTTGTCAAAAAATTGTATGACAGAAAATATATATTATTGCTGATAATTTATAATCTTTTGTAATTACCTTGGGTATTTTTTTGTAATCACTTCAATTATGAAATGCGTTTAATGTTTAGTAAAATGTTTATTATAGCATTTGACGAAAACAGATAAAGTCAAAAAGAAATCAAATTCCTCTCTTTTAATTCGGACGAAAAGAATGTCTAAGGTTTAAATACACAATTTGAAAAATCAGATTCATATGTAATGTATCATACTTGAGAGCAAAAAAGATATTCCCTGCATACTGAATACAAAATGGGATTTAATGTATAAATGAATATTTTGGAACAAGCAGATATAGAATTAAATAAAAATGACAAAGAATGAAAGTCAGAGATTAGCATATTAATCTTTTCAGAATTAATATGTATGCCATTAACACTTTAAAAAATTAAGTGCTGTTATCATTAAGTCAAGATATATAAATAAATTTTCCAAGAAAAGTCTCATTTAAAGAGCAACACGCTTTTTAATATCCATCAGTGTCATTTATGACTTAAAATTCTGTATCGTTCCGAAGAGTTCGTTCAACTTTTACTTGTGGCAAAATTTGGAGACCATCCAATTGGGTTGATGACAAGTAACTGATGGTTGACTAAGATATATTTAATTCATGAAGGTAGAATTCAAAAGTACCGAAAAATTTTATTTACAAGTAATAAGACAAAAAAGATTTACCACAAAAAGATTAATTAAATTTCTATTTTCGATATATTTAAATAATACATTCTTGAGTGTTTTAACTAGGTATTATGTTTGAAAAAGAACTATAAATAATAAAGCAAAAAAAAACCCTTTTTAATAACCATAATTTAGCTACTTTATTTTGCTAATCATATACGAACGTGAACAAGCAACATCATGTAAAATTAAAATTTAAAAAGAAACTGTTTTAAATAAATATAATTAACTTTATTCTGAGAAGTTGAATTTTAATAATAAAGTTAATTGTGCCAATAACGAATCATACAATAAATTTTTTCACTTTGTGAAAATCAAAGTTATTTTGAAGTGTGTAAAATGTACATGAAACTGAATGAGTCTCTTTTATGAATAGACTTGACAAAATTTCCTTTGAACAGTATTAATTATTTTCCCCTTTTATAGATACATATTCATTACATTACATGCAACATCAGATACAAAAATATTATAGTGGTAAATTTTTAGAAACAGTTATTTTTCTGTTTAATGGGCTTTATTTATTTCATATCAGAAGGCTAAACTCATTTTTAATTATTTTTCTTTTATTAAAAATAAAAAAAATCAATAAAATTTAAATATTGGTAAAATAATGGTATTATATGTATATAATTAAAATTTTATAAAAATGAAACCATTTTTAATTTGATTTTTACTGTCCAAGAACATTCTGTTATATTATAGCGGATTTGTGAAGAATCTATGGTCAGAGTTTCAGTGCTCCAAAGATAATTCAGGACATATTTTATTTAATGTTAATATTTATGCAAAAACAAAAATAACTATTAGTAAAAACTCGAAATATGTTTTTGAAAATATTCCTATCATAACCATGGTTGTAGCTCCAAGGAGATAAAATAATTTACAAACTGATTTGTCTGGTTTGACTTGTTTGATTAAGTATTAAATAATTAATTCCTCATAAATAAAAAAGTCTGAAATATTTTGATAAAACAATATTTCCTAGTTGTAAAAATTCTTTAGAGGTAAAGAAAAATTATTCAGGTTCAAATGTTAAATTTCTACGAAAACATTACCTCTAGCTGCCACCTGCTTTGTTTTTTTCAGTTGATATCATATCTAAAATTATTCTAAGATTTTTCTTAAGAGGAAATCATTTTCATAACCTGTGTACATTGTTATGCTAAGTTTGTTTTTCTGTGTATAAATGTGCTACAGCACGGAATGAAAAAAGAATAAATCTTTTGCGTTTGAGTTCATAGTAATTTCTCAGACTCACTGAACAATGCTTGAAAATAATAAAAATGCAACATCTGAAATAACTCTTGACCTTTTTTTGGTGATCTGACTTCTTTTAGTTTGTAAAATAAAGATTTAGAGCCAAGCAAGTACAATTTTTAGTTCAGTTTCTTTGTTATATTTCCTGTTGCCACTCTACTGTATTTATATTCAGCGCAATGCCCTATTCCGGCTTTAAATTCTCAAATCTTTGCAAATACTCTACACATAAAATATTCGTTAATGTAATAATATATATATATTCTGTGCATTGCTTCTAAAATAGTTCCTAGAACGAATCAATATACATTTGTTTGCTTTGAAAATTGTTATATAGATATCAAATTCAATCTAATCAAATCCTTCTATATTTCTTGAACATATAAAATGTTAGTTGAAGGTATTGATTATAAGGAAATTGGAAGGAATATTCTCGATTCATTAAAATGTCAAATTCAAATGAGGTCATGGTGATCTGGCCGGGCTTCTAAGACTTCCAACCAATTCTCAGAATGTTAACAGAGTATGTGTGCTTCATTGTTTAATTTGTAACGAGTCAAACATTCTAAGGTTGAAATAACATACAAGTTTAGAGACCAAAACAAAGATTGTGTATTGACCTCTTATACTTAACAGCGATATCGGTAGAAATCGCAGATAGAAGATAAACCACATGCAATATGTTCGTAAAATTTCGAATCTATCTATATTAAACATTTAATCACCACTATTAAAAAAAATACGAGGGCGCGCATGTGTGTGTATGTGTGTGCTTGGATGTTCAACAGACCAGATCGTTTGATAACATAGATACTTCGGAAAATAAGAATTGCATCTTCTCGGAACCTCAATGTATATATATATACAAGGCTAATACTAAACAATAATTTTTAGTATTAGTCTTAACAATATAACAGAATAAAACCTTTCTATGAAATTAAGATTAATAATTTATGTAAATATTAAAAATAAGTTTGTTTAAATCGGGCAACGATTATTGAAAGAAGGATATGTCATTTTAATTAATATTTTCTCATTTGCAAAGAGCAAATATTTGGCTTTAGTGTGACTATCAAATCAATTGACTGATAATGAATTAGAATTTTTTTTTAACAGAATTCACGTTTTTACTTTTATTAAAGATCTAAATCGAATATTTATAAATAGAATTTTTTTTGAAAAAAAAAAACAGTTTATGTATATATATATATATATATATATATATATATATATATATATATATATATATATATATATATATATATATATAAGAAATATTTTGGATAGAAAATGAGAAGAATCAGAAATATGCTTTCATAAATAGATTAAAACTGCCTAATGTTGATATTTTTTTTAAACTTCCTATCCATGAAAAGAAATTCTAAAAATATATCACAAAAAAATTTCTTTAACATAGATTATTTAAAACCAAAATCGGAGAATTCTTGATTAAATGTTTTTAAACAAAATACCTAGATTTTAAAAATTTTGTTTTTGAATAAAATCATAAAAAGTGGATGCTCATTTTTGCACAAACGACTGTTTTTCGTGATTGAAGGTGTTTAAACAAAAAAAATATCAGCATGAAACTGCTGAATGCATGCAGAACACGGAGAAAAATCTATTTTGTGGCCATAATTCCGCTTATAAACAATAATAAATTTGACTGATGCACGCTTTTATATACTATACATTTCATGAATGGTTTTAAAAAAAGAAATTAATATGAAATACAAATGTCACTTTTGCTTGCATAAAAAAGAATTATACGAATTCAGATTTTTGATGCCGATTAAATTGTTTCGTATTCGTCTGAGATCGAAAACTGTACCTTTTTTTATATATAAAAGATTTCATATTTAAGCTTTCCCGGCTCTAATCTCATCTATTAGTAAACAAATTTCAGTTAATAAAGCATTTTCAACAAAAGAAACCTCGAGAAAAAATATTTAAAACACAAGAAATAAATATTATCTCTTAAAGCATCTTATTTTCCGAAGTATCTCATATTTGTTTGTTTTTTTATTGTAGGTATTTAATTGATTAGTAATTAAATGGATAGTAAAGGGTAATTAATTTTAACAATTCGATAATTTTCAAATTAAATGAATTTCTTGAAGTCATATATTATATCCAATTTTTATTGCCTTGAAGTAAATATAATAGGAAGGTATGTAAAGTGAAATAAATTGAAACTGCAACTAAACTGATTTAAACTATCAATGTGTAGAAATAAAAACGTTGAAAAGGTTTCCGCCATTTTCCCTATTTAATTTTTATACATTTTACAAATTCAAATTAAATTAACTCATTTTAATTTGTTTTAATCAAAAAAACTTTTGCAAACTAAAAAAAAATTTAAAAATTGCATTCAGTATTTATTTTAAATCAGTCATACCTATTTCAAAAATACGATAACTATTTTCTCTGAATTCTTTAAAGCCTTCCTTTTTGTTCTTTTAACATAACCTTCGAAGCCTTTACTGTGTTTACTCCATTTCCAGGCTTGAAATAATATTAAATTCAAATTTACTCCACAAAAGTTGCATTATTTTATTTCAAAAACAGAAAAAAACACGTTTTCAATACTTCTATTATAACAGTTGTTATCAATTGCTCCCAAAAATGAAAATGTTTTATAGTATGGAATTAGGATAGGAATTAGGAATTGAGATTTATTAAACGCAGGCAATTCACATAGAAATTATTAAAATGGAAAATTATTATTAAATTTTCATGGGAATTATTAAACTAATCATAAATATCAATTAAAAATTATCATTAAGCCAATAAATGATAATAAAGAATATATATAAAAAAATTTAAATTCTTAAAATGGCAAATATATTTATGTATTAGATATGATATTTGTTTTAATGTTTTATTTAATTGGTTAAAAATTAAGCACTTAGAAGAGTTTTCAAAAATTAAAATTATTTAAAAAATTAAAATTATTAAAAACATTAATTTAGAATTATTAATTTCATTTTTAATGTTAATACATTTTATTAATAACTATTTATTCTTTTATTAAAATTTATTAATTTATTTTATTTCGAGTCTTTTAAAAAGTTGGTGCTTCAAAATATAGTTAAAAAAATCCATAATGGAACCCATTAGTTGAAACATATGCGTCTCAAAAAAAATCACGGAAATTTGTAAGAAGCTTCAAAAAATAAGACAAAACTAATGCACCAGCCAAACTCTTTCAATGAAAGTAAATGTTTTATCATCTTCTATTTTCAATAATAGAAAGCAAACGCGTAAATAATTACGTCTGGCAATGACCTGGAAATATAAACTCCCTTGAACAGGGCTAAAAAGCTCTCAAAAATTAAAATTTTACATAAAAGGGACTACATCCTACCAGACGTAGACTGAAAATATTTTTGCTAGACTCTCACGAAACCCCGCGGCGTTATTTAAAATCATTTGAATTTTGTTCAAAACAGTTGTCATGGAACGTCATTCATTTCTAAGCGTCGTCTCATTCTAAAAAGCTCACTAAACACGTTTCCCTCCGTATGTGCGGGATTACCAGCGAAATGAAAACAGTTGGTACATGCGAATCCATAAAAACGCCTTAAACTCTCTTCTTGTCATTTGTGGCCAGGGCAGTGAACTTTATGGCTTCGCCTGAAGATGGGGCGGAAAGGAGATGGAAAAGCAGTTTGCAGGTGACCCAGGAAGGGCTGGCAGAAATTCATTGTATAAGACAGGGTCGATTTTCTTCGGCAACAGACAACTATTCATATCTAAGGCTTCTTATCTCTTCGACAGACAGGTGAGCTGAATGAAGGGAAAAGAATAAAGGGGGAATACTTTCGCAAGAGGACAACCGGTCGCCCTTTCGAAATTTTACCTCCAGAGCCGAATCGTCTAGCAAAGATCAATGAGTGTGAACTTGAATTCCAGTATACTATTTAAGGCCCCTTATATAATTGCCGCTTAACCTATAGTTCATCCGGATGTCCGTTCTGTCATAAGGGTTGCGACTGCAGGTGTGTCTCGTTAGTTGATTGAGTACACCTGGTACAAGCAGGCTTAAATTAAGAGGCCCTGCCAATCTGATTAATGGGATTCTATAGGATAAAAGGACAATGACTTTTGGAAAGTATATATATCTTTTATTTTGAATATACAATAATCTGCCCGACTGTTAAAGAAAGCTGATTCATTGTAACATTTATTGCTCTAAATCACCAATATTTGCGAGTAGGATTATGAAATACATAAAATATGAAATCAAAATCCATTTCACTTATAATCTTAAATAATAATTCTTTTTTATATTAAAGCAGAATGCTATGTCTACATAGACAGATTACCTCGCCGCAGCCTCAAAATTCATCCTTGAGTCCTTACACTTTGTCTTCTTCATGCTTGCAAAAATCAAGTCATCAAAGTTGTTCGATCGTGAATTATTTTGGTACTCAGTAACGATTCATAACCTTTCAAATTCATTCAAAGATTATCGTAATTAGACTAACATATTAGAAAAGTATGTATAGTATTAAAATATTGTATCTTCAATGTATCATTTCAATTTTACAAAATTTCCTAGATCAAGAATCTGAAATTGCAAGGGAAGTTTTACCTTTTACCCATTTTTTTTACCTGAGGAAAAAAAAAGAGTAGCTTCAACTGGAATACTTAACTTCCAATTCTTTGCAGTTGAAAATGGTAAGTAATATCAATAAAAAATTTAACTTTGTAAATTTTGCGATTATTGCAAAATATTTATAAGGCTTAAGAAGAAATGAATTTTAAGAGCGCTTTTAACTGTAAAAATCCATCGCAGATTTTTTTCCTTCTAAGGGAAAGAGAAAAAATATGCAGTTTATTTAATTCTAGTCAATATTTTTTTTTCCTTCGCGAAGAAAAAGTACATAAAAATATATATATATAAATTTTTATTCAGGTCTGAAAATTACGCAATAATGTTTTTATAAAATGCGACAGAAAATATTACTTTATTCAAATTTATTATTTGTCAAACTAAATATTAATATTAAGTCATGCTTTTTGATACACAGGGCGTCTAAAGGATGTCGCCACTTATTTTTAAAAAAATCTTTTCATTTACAAGACGCAAATTTTACAATTATAAATATGTAGAAAAAATTCCCCTCTAATTTAATATTAGCATCTTTAAAGAATAGAAATGAAACGATAAAAAAAGTATCTGAAAAATAAAAATATTAGTAAAAAATGAGATACTTTCAAATGTTAAAATTTTAAACATATAAATTGCATCTTATCAAAATTGTCATGAAAATAATATATATAATTCATTCAAATATATGACTTTAAGTTTTTTATTTCAAGTAATTTTACAATCTTTATTTTTAAAGAATTTGCTTACATCAATCCTAGTCTAAAAGAGGAAAAAAAGAGCGTATAATTGCTAAGCTTTATTTTGTAAAACATTATTTGCGCAAAAAGGAACCAAATATACAGGGTGTTTATAAAGTCCCGGACCCATTTTGATGTTTAATAACTCGTAAAATAATAAAGATATAAACACACTTATGACATTTATTGATGGAATAACTCATATATTTTCCTTTTCAGGTTTGAATATTTTTACTTTTGTAAATATCGTCTGCGCGTGTGGTTAATTTCAGATAATTTCCTTTTCCAGTCTAAATATCTGTATTTTTCTAAATATTGTCTGATTATTAGTTGTATTTTTCTCTCTTTTGTTTTTGTCAACTATTGCAATGTTATGTTTACTTTTGATGTGTTTGTTCTATGTAGTACTTTTGTATGTGATGTTTTATTCGAGCGGATATTAAGGAGAATGCATACACCACAAGAGAAAGCACAGATTTTATGGTGGTTCATAGAAATGAAATCGATAGTGCAAGCACAGAGAAATTTCAGAAGAATTTACCAAAAAGATCCTCCATCCAAAAACAGCACCTTGCGGTGGAAAAAGAATTTTCTAGAAATTGGAAGTATCGAAGATAAGAAACGTTCCAGACGTCCTTGCACAAGTGATTTTGATGTTGAGCGTGTCAGAGAGACATTTTTACACAATCCTAGAATATCTGTGAGATCAGCGGCAACAGAATTGGATATGCCAATTTCGACGGTGTACAAGGTTATTAAGAAAAAATTAAGACTGCATGTATACAAAGTTCAAATTGTTCAAGTTTTGGAACCGAACGATAGACCTAGGAGGATGGCCTTTGCAACAGATATGCTAAGGATGATAGAAGATGCTGCTGATTTTCTGAAGAGCATAACGTTCTCCGATGAAGCATCCTTTCATGTTTCTGGCATTTTTAATCGCCATAAAGTGCGCAAATGGCTCTGTGGATGCCGACATGCTTGTCGCTACCTGGCGTGAAATTGACTATCGACTTGATATTCTCCGTGCGACGAAGGGGGCACACGTGGAAGTTCATTGACAAGGGTCATGAAACTTTTTGAGTCTATTTAACCATTTATGTTATTAATTTAAATCTATCTTTATTATTTTATGAGTTATTAAACATCAAAATGGGTCCGGGACTTTATAAACACCCTGTATTTTAGAAAGATTCAAAAGAGAAATGAGTCATAATTATCTATTAGTAAGATAATTTTAACTCATCTGAACTAATAGCAATCTTAAAACAGAACAACATTACGCTACAGATGTAAAAAATTATGATATTCGATTCTTATTACAACAAATGTGAATGAGGAAATAGAAACTTCGTAACAAATATCAACAAAGGTAGTAAAGTATTCACTTCTATTAGATGTAATTTGATTTTCAAGCTATTCTGTAGCAGTTTTTGTAGAATTCTGTCAACATAATGTATTCTGAGGGGCACACTTCGATTATTATATTAATAATAAATACTTGAAGTCTTACAAATATATTTTTCCATTTTTTTATCTCAAATTATTTCTTTAGCAATTTTAGAATTATATAAATATTTTATATTAAATAATTAAATTAAAAGGAACTTTTCACGGCTAAATATATTTTTCCTTTTTAAATAGAAAATCAGGAAAGAATTCATGCTAATTGCTATTGTAAATTTTCAGAAATATTAGATGAATATTGGTCTAAAGAAACTGGCATCAATCAGCTCCTAATTTCTTTAAGGGTAATGGTTTAATGTGAGAATAAAACAATTCTGTGGGAGATTTTTCAAAAGAAGGTCAGTGCTTATGAAATATTGAATACATTTTATTTAAAAATCTTGCCTTCATTTTCTTTTTGACGTCTTCAAAGCTTAAACTAATTTAACAGAAGAAATAACTAGCTCAATCATTAAAAAAAATTATTGAATTACTTATTTACATTATTTTTTTAAAGTGTGATCAATTTAGCTTTCAAAGTCTCCAAGTCAATTACTTATTCGAAGACACTTTTTATTCTGCATTAATTTCCTTTCCATTTGTTTGCTTTAGATGTCCTCTTCAAATAAAATCCTTGACAAATGAAGTAATTACCTTTGTAGTGGTTCAATTATGCCTAATGCGCCTTCTTCAAAACAGACAAGTTAATTCTTACTCATCAATAATTTCGAAATGATCAATGGAAATTATAAATTTATGAATGACACAGAGTACAGATCATAAGTTCAAATCGATTAAATTTGCAGCGAAAATAAAAATTGGCATTCACATTTCAATGAAGTGAGCCATCACAAACATTTAATAAAATTGCCTCTTTAAATATAAAGCATGAACTTTTAATGCTATTTTGATTGCATTCATTTATTTTAAAACAGAGAATAACATTATATCAACTTGCTCATTTATGAAAAAAGACATAATTTGATATCCAAATACATACAGAAAAAACGTAATTTGTAGACATATAGTAAGAATTAGATATTTAACTGAACTTTTTTTTTTAAGGTAAGTTGCATGAAGAAGAGAATTTACAAAATCTTAAAAGGGACATAAGAAACTATTTTAGAATTCTTTGATGTGCTTGCTTAAGATACCTGTTCTGAGAAGATAGCATCAATTGCCTCTCATATCTCTAGAATCACAGAACAAAATAATTTCTAGAAACTGACTGAATTGTAATAAACAGCGCTGGTGGCTTACACATTATTGCGAAAAAGAATTTTTCTCAATTTTGAAGGATACTGTACCGTATTGTAATTTCAAATGCAGCAGAAATATTTAAACTTTTTTATTAGAAGTAACCAAATAAAGTCATATAATCGGGGGGCCCCAAATGCAAATTTTGAATTATATCTATTTTCACAAAAAAAAAAATCATAATATAGAGCAATTTTTTTCCATATTGAACTATTAATCTATCTGTTATAATTGAATTGTTTTATTCAAATCCATTATAATCTAATTGAAGTTGTTTCAACATTAAAATAGAAAATTCACCCTTAGCTATAACTTGGAAAAGTTGACCTCAAATATATCAAATTATAATTGTTTTAATTGCATAACAACTTCTCTTTCATTAATGATGAAATCTAAATAAATATCATTGTAACGCCATCCGATGAAAAAGATAAAAACATATAATTACATACCACATCAAAGCGACACAAGTCTATTTTCGAATGGTGCTTATAATTTGGAACTGTAGTGAAATGCTGAAGCTGAAACGTGAATAGGAATTCCCTTCTCTCCAAACTTCAGTACCTAACCAACATAAAAGCATTTATTTCCGAGAGACCCCCTTCATTTCTATTTATATTGCATTTTATTAGAGGAATCGGACTCCGAACCACTTAGCCGAGGGCTTATAGTTAGGCCACTGCTGTCGATGAAACCTCACTTATCTTAACATATAGTCAACTAAATGAAAGCTTATCACAAAAGGTTGAAATAACTTTTGAAATAAAAAAATAATATGATAACCTTTTTACTATATTCTACAAAATTAATGCAAAATAGTTGAGTTCTAAAAGAAAGGTGCAATAAAATTTGAATAAAAAATAGAATTTCTTCACAGATGATATTTTATTGCCATTTTATTTTACAGTATGCAGAGAAAAAAATTTTAAAGCATTTTGTAAAAAGGAATTGTGAAAATAAGAAGCAGAGATTTTGCTTCAGAAGTATCCTGCATTTGTTTAATTTTTATTGACAAAAATGATAACATCATCACGAAATTTAATGCCCAAGAATTACAAATATTTAATACAAATGAAAATTTCAGAAAACGAATAGAATCGTTTTTCTGTTATTTATCCAAGGTCAAAATTTAAAATCAAAAAATGAAATTTAAAATAAATTTGCTATTATACATTATTTAATGATATAATGATGAGGTTTCGACGTATCTAAATACAGTCAATCAAGAAAAGTAATGGAACACAAAGCAAGTTCGCGGAATTTTATCATAATATATAATTTAAATATATAAATGAAACAAAAAATGAATTATATCACATTTTAATAAATATAAACCATAATAATTCAAATAAAATTCATATATTAATTCAATTGTGATTACATTTTAAAGTAAAAGAGAGAGTCAGAAAATCTGTTCAAAAGAATTTGGAGACATTGTCCAAAGATTAAGGGGAAAAAATAAAATTTATAGTTAATGTCTTACTGGGCCATCCTTGCATTTTATGAGATCTTGCAGTCGATTTAGCATGGATTTGGACCATTTTGTGTGAAATGATCCGTTGATTTGGATTCACTCTTTGATCAGATGTTTTTTAACCTTTGCTTTTTAGAAATATTGTGCTCATTGTTTTGTTTTTTTTGGCTGCAAACATTTTAATACATTTTAATGGGATTTAGGTCTGAATTTTGGAAAGTGATCTTAATCAAACCAGCGCTGATTATTCAATTATGCACCAGCACTGATTGCAAACATTAATAGTAAGTTTTGGGTCGTTACTCTGGTACAATTTAAATTGTTTTGAAATTCTCAAGTTCGTCGTACTTCATTGCGAATTTTACTTGAGAATCTCTAGAAAGACATTTTTATTCATTCTAATGTCTATAAAATCTAAGTTCACCATTCCAGAGCTTGCCATGCACATTAGATTAAATGGCTGCCATTTGCATTAATCCTCAAATTTTTGATATGCGATACTGTATTGATGTGCGCCAAACTTTTAAATTGCCATCCCATCCGAATATCTTATATTTGTTTTGATCCACAAAAATTACATTTTCTTAAAATTATATCAGCTGTTTTACATACATTTTATCTAATGTTAGTCTAATTTTTCGATTTGCATTGTTGATGTAGGTTTTTCTCTGAGTTACTTTGCATTATTACTTATTTTTTTTTCAAAACAGTTCTGTCATTTTTAGGATTTACAGATTTCTAGAACTTACTTTTCTATTTCTGAGTCAAATTTAGTAGGCTAGTTCTTGAATTAATGTGAACTTATCAAACAATCTACCTTTCTTCAAGTTCACTAAATGCCCTTGGACGCCCTAATCTTTGCTTGTTTCCAACACTTTTCTTGAATTGTTTTCTTGAACCTGCAAATAACATTAAAAACTGTAATCTTACTGAGCTTCAAGGTTTGTCCTGTATAATGTACTGATTTTTCATTTTTATCAATACTTATTACCAGATTTCGCAAATAAACCTAAATATTTTTGTTTCTTGTTATTATTCCATTTCTACTGATTCCGCCATTTTTCCATTTGCTTTTCTACTGATATTTTATATCTAAAATTATAGTCTAAAAAGTGGTAATAAATTAAATTTTATTCCTATGCTTTATATTTCTTAAGTTCCTTTTTTTTTAAAGTATTCCAACATTTTTTTAACAACTATTTGAATTTTAATTATATTTAAAAGGCTATAATCAATTAAAATTCTAAAATAGTAAGAAGATTTTCATTATATATTATATACTGAATGTTAAAGCATTTCTTGATTAATTTCATTTTAATGTGACTAATATTTTATATGTTATGCGTGTCAAATGTCCCAATACTTTTTTATGCAACTGTCTATTCTTTGTAAGTAATACATTTTGTAATTCCCTTAATTAAAGTAAGCAAGATTTTTTTCTTATTTATATACATATACTAATCAAAATTCAGCTTTAAAATATTTATCAATAAATTAAAAGGTTTCGTAAACGTAATGATTAAAATTCATGGATAAATATTAAAATTCGTTGTTAATTTATTATCTAATTGAAAATTAATTGCTCCTTTAATAACACTTTTATTAAAAATAAGTGGGAAGTTTTGCTCTTTATATGTATGATTCAACCGTAGTTCCATTTCAAAATTTTTAAAATTCAGATGGACTAATGTAGAATGCAAAAAACAAAACTTTATACTTAAGAATATCATTTAAGATAGTTCATTAATTTAAAATTAATTTTTTTTAAGTTGCACTTATTAATTAGCTTTTATGAACTATAAAATGATAATATAATGATCAAAGTTTTATGCTTTCAAAAAATTTACAAATATCAAACTAAAAAGAACTTAATGGAGTTTTTCTTGTGTATGTTACAGGAGCAGAATAGCTGAAATAATATCTTTTTATAAAACATCATGTAAATAAATGTTACAAGAATACAATATTATTCAATTAATTATTATTTCTTTTTCACTGAGAAAATTTGAATATTTCAAGTGAAAGATGAATAAACATTTGGCTTAAAATCACATAATCTAAATTTCTAAATCAATTTGGTGAAGCTTATTTTTTAGAATATTTTATAAATCAGGGACAAAACAATGAAGGTTGATTTTTTTTTCCAAATTTCAAGTAAATGATATGCATCTCTCATTCTTCGTAAGCTCTTGCAATTTTTCAGCGCAAATGTAAACAAACAGTTCTAGTGAAACAAAATTTTTAGAATATTAATGAAGATAGAAAGCTTCATTGATCCATTTTACTGGTACAATATGGTAGAAGAATGCATTAGGTTTCAAATACAATAGAAATACAGGGGGTTCTTTTCTCCGAACGATAACACAACAATGAAATGCATTGAAAGGAAATGTAAATATTCATAAGTTATAGTCTTCAACACTTTGAAAAACAACACATTGAACGCATAGGTTTTAAAGAGAAATACTTTATCAACTCCTGTCACTTTCAATTTATCAAGCAGCTTATCTTGCATTTCAGATTTTTCGCTCTATTAAATAGATATTGTGGAATGCGTACAATAAACAATAATCACACTCTGATTTTCTAAATGCCTTTTACTTCCGCAACACATAGGTTTACTGACTTTTGACATCTAGTGAAAAAATTTTGAAATTAAAAGAAATCACGTGGTAACTAAAATATTATCTATATGTCGAAGATCTCTGTCATCTGCATATAATTAATTTCGAAGAATAGTGATTTTTTTTTTTGCAAAATTATAACTAAATCAGTGAGAGGAAACAAAATGTATTGTTGATTTTTTATTAGATCAAAATTTGAAAACAAGAGCAAGTTCATTAAATTTCATTAAGTTCATTTACATTTAACTTAAAAATCTAGAAAAGAAGTATGTTAAAAAGTATTTTGAAAATTGTGGGGAAAATATATTTAACATTTTTTATACATAAGGAAGCCCGGAAATAGTTGTAACAAAGGCAAATGATAGCACACACTTAACGCCAAAGTTTAAAAAAAAAAATCAAAATTTTTACGAAATAGAATTCTAATAAGGGGTCCTATTATATCAGTACAATTAAAGCCTAGATGAAACAGAGATAGGAAATTGTAAGCATTTAACGCGTTTTAACTAATAAGTGGAGAAAAAAATATTTCGTGAATTTTAATTTAAGATAAGTTAGTTGATCTTTCCAAAAATACTTTTATATATTTATTTTTCCCTATTTATTAACATTTTAAATAAAATTGTTCTATTTTTTTTCTAATTTAAATATTTTTCTTAATAAAATTATTAATCAATTCATAATAAAAAAAAATTCCTTACTCACCCACTTGATAAAGAAGCAGTGAAAAAAGAAAATGACGACATAATTAATAAAATATGAAAATAAAAAAGAATAAGTGAAAAGTTTAAGATGAAAAATACGAACTAAAAAGAGTGAAAAAAGAGGATTTTGAACCAGCATACAAATTATGATAAAGAAGAAAAAAAATTTGAATCAGTAAAGCTGCGTATAGTAGTCCTGAGGATTACTGTACGCATTTTAATGTAATTACAGAAAATTACATTAATATCCCGTCAAGAACCCATGTTGAGTTGTTTTGAAATAGACCATACAATTTTCAGCAGCTATCAGATGACAAGGACTGCTTCTTAGATGGCATCCCCTCTTCCCTTTCCGGGCCACACCAAAGAAAAGGTGTTAAATTTTCCAACAGAATTTGAATACACAAACACGATTATACAACGTTTCTTTGGCGAAATCAGGAATAAGCCGGCACTGAAGGCAAGACATTACAAACAGGCCATCGAAGGGTCAAATTGGTACATATTAAAGCTGTGTTATTTTAATGGTCTTATAAAATATTCTTTTCATTGTGTATAAGAATTTTCCTAGTAGAAACCAGCTCATAGCCTTATTATGTCTCTGGTTCAACTATCTTCTAAATTCACTCAGCGATATTGCAGTTTCACTTCTTTATTCCTCTTATAAAGATATAGATTTTAAACAGTTCGCTTCCTTATCTTTCAATAATAGACGAAAATGACGTGATCAAATATTTGATGAAACACTGAAAACGGTTTCGGTTTCATTTATTGCAATGAAATATACTTAAAAATATATTTAAATGTTAATTAAATCTAACTTAACGAATTTTATAGCAACTAAATTAGTATCATTGAAAAAATAATTATTTAAGCATAAAATCGGTATAAAAATCTTTTTTTGTGTATGAGGAATATTTTCAGAAATTGCCGCGAAAAAACATCGAAATCTCGCTTATTTTTTATCAATTAAAATTTCAAAAAAAAAAATTGTTCCGATGCGTACATCTGAACCAAATTTGTCAGCTTTATATTAGGCGGTCTGTCTTGTAGAACGTCAACATAGACATCCATCTTCATTATAAGTAGAAATTAGTCCCCTTTAATGACCAGTTGGCTCGCCATGATTAATGATTGCTAAAGATTTCAAATGTTTCTCAGCGAAATATTTTTAAACTTCAAATTTTGATAGACATATAATTTATATTACTTCAAAGTCTTTACACAATTTTATTCATGGTGCTTGACATTTCCCCAATTTTCTCTTTATATCTCTATACATTCAAATATATCACAGGAAAAAGCAGTCATATTTTAAATTAGAGTCACTTTTAAAAAATTTCACCATTCCTGATTCTCAACTTAAACCTTTAGTATAACAAAATATCAAAAAATTTATTAAAAGCATGAAATTTACTAAACAGGAAAAAAATAATTTGAAACTTCTTATCTTGATCACAATATGGGAAAAAAGACAGGATTAAATATTCATAGCAACAATACGAACTCTTTGAGTTTCACTTCATCAACGAAATATATTGTTGTAAAATACGCTTAAAATATTTTTTAAAAAATAATTAAAAATAGTAAAAAACTATACGACAAACGATTTGGCATCATTAATTATATATATTTTTTTAATTTTAATATTCTGTAAAAATCTTTTTTCTAATGTAATATTATCGAAATTTATCGCGAAGAAACGCCAAAATTTTACTTATTAAAATTTCAAATTTTTATTAAAATTTCGAAAACATCTCTCCGAGGTGCACATTGCCTTCTTTCAAAGTTTCTTCTCTCAACTTTGTTACCAAATAGGTAAAAAGACTAGCTATAGAGAGGCAGCACACACACGCACTTTCATAGAGATAGAGTTGAGTGACTGAGATACAAAAAATAATGCTTATAATCAAGGAACCTTGAATACTTTTGAAAAATAGAAACTTTTTTCCAAAGATTGTTAAAACTGCGCTTGGTCTCCCCTATGACGACTCATATAAATCATAATAAAAAAAGAACTTAGCACGTAGTAATATTTTTTAATATTGTCATATATATTCAAAATTATTTATCATGTGAGGAATTTTTTTTTATCAAAAATAAACACATCCATTTTCCAAAGCTAGGTTTTCGAAATGGTATATCGTCGATCTACGGGCACAAGTAACCAAGTCAAAGGAAAAAAGTAAAAAGGTTTAATATATACCCATATTATTTTAAAGTCCCATCTACAGAGACTTCATTCCATTCATTAAAAGAAAATGTCACATATATCATGAGTATATATACTATATGCACAATTTCTTTCTCTTACAGATGTGACATTTTAAAACAACAAGAATATGGCAACCGAGTTTTCTTTTTCTTTTGGTTTTGTTCATGTAACATTATGCCGATTATATATTACTTCTGCAAAAGGAGATATAGTTTTCTGTACAGTAGAAAAAAAAACAAGTTATAAGATAAAATGAGACAAGCATCCATATAAATGATAGAAGGATGTAGTCCCATTTTATCTTATGAAAAGTAGAGAAATGTAAACAAGCGTAAATTATATAAAAAAAATCATAAAATAAAAAACACGCATATCTAAAAAAATAATTGATGCATTCATTTTTGATAAAAAGCTCTTCATCTAGAATTGTAACTTATTATTTTAAATTGTTTTTTTAAAGATCTTATTTAAACACACAAATATGAAAAAAAAAAAAAAATTCTTGACATTTTTTACTCCTCTAACACTGTTTAAGCAAGGCAAAGACTCGTGGTATTGGAAAAGTTCGAGGTTAATTATCTCTAGCGTTTCATTACAGAAATAATCAGCCTCGAATCCGGAAATCACATCCAAATTCCAAATGCCAACTGACATTACACATCAATGATCTTCTACTCACAGTAACTTAACAAAATGATAAAATATTTATAGTAAATTTTAATATGGAATACATTACAGCACTTTTTTCTTTTCAATAAATAGAATAATTTTACTCTTTACTTATACAAATACAAAAGCAAACCGATAAAAAAAACGTGGTTTGACTTCATTGCAATCTAGCATATCTTAAAAAGTAGCGAATTAATGAAATTCTCAAATTTCCTCCAGTAGTAATTGTTTTAACTGAAAAGAAATGAACAACGAGATGTAACTATATTTCAAGGCACCTTCAAACAAAAAATATTTTAATAAATGACTGCTTCTTAAAAAATATATTATAAAGATTTCTGTAATTGAACATCCTCTAATCAAAAACGAAAATAGTTTACAAGAAGACTAAGAAGCAGAAAACTCAAACTAAGGTTTTAATTAAAAAGATTAAAAAAAAATTCAAATTCATAAATAGTTTCAAAATCTAAATTATTCTTTTCCAGCATTAATATGCATGATTTTTAAATAAAAAAAATTACTTATCATTCTCTTTTGTAACAGCATAACAAAAAAAATAACGTTTCTATAAAAACAATAAAAAATAAACATCGATTCATTTAATAAAATTTTACTACAAGATGTTGAAACAGAAGAATATTGTGATGTTTTGTATAAGAATTCTTTACAAAGAACTTCATTTTGAGTAATTTTATGATTATTAGTATTTACATAAAAAAATATCCCAATACTATATAGTATTCATAATCTTTATAATTCATTTATTTAATTTTTCTAAGTAATTTTTCATTAATATCCTTGCTTGTATTTACATGATAAAGAACGTGCCAGAAACGTGAACGCAATAAAGCCATACCATATTTAAATAAATGATAATAATTCTTAAAAATTATTACCATTTTTAACTATTAGAAAAGATATTATAATCATCTTTGGCAGTAGAAAAAAGAAAATTTATAAAAGAAACATTTTAAGAAAATATATAAAAGAACTGGAATAGAAATACATTTGAAATATAAAATAAACCAAATATTTATTCACGTTATTAAAAGAATGAGATGTAAATAGTATATATTTTATATGAAGTAATGAAATGCCACATATAGATGAGAATCGTATAAAATATACTTTTAAATAATTTAAATTTCATCGTCATTGAACAGAATGAACTTTTGGCTGAAATTGAACTTCATACAAATTCGGGGAATTCCACAAAGAATTTTGATAATGAAAAAAAAAAAAAATTCCATCTTATCGGTATTTATTCATGTGAGATTAATACGTGACAAGTAAAAATAGAGAACGAATCGCTATCTCTTCATTAAAATTATTCAAGCTAAATACTTAAAGAAAGGACAAACCCAAGAAAGAAAACAATTAGATAGTGAGTACGCATGTCCTTTGCCCTTAAAATAAGAATATTAGTAAACGAAAGAAAAAAAAAATTCACAAAAGAAGAAAATATTTTGGCTTCAGGTGAAACACTAGAAAAATGTCTGTTTCGTAACGAGTCTGAATCCTAAATCGCGGATAATTTATCCACTATCACGAAAAATAATATATTGCATGTCACACGTTTGTTGGTCGTGATGGCCCACCGACACCAGGTGGCGCTGGTTGTACTCAGAGGGGTGTAGGGGGAAAGGCGATCGACTATGAGAGGGACTGCTCTTGCACCTCTCAACTCACACTCGCACCTGCAGCTGATCTGATCGTACCCATCCGTCCAGAACTTACCTACCTATCCTACATCATGAGATCTCTCTCTATCTGCATCTTCGCCGTCCTCCTCTGCACCGCTTTTTGTGCACCCAGGCTGAGGAGAGATGCGGAGGAGTCAACTAAGAGCCCGGAGGTAGTAGCCGAGGAGAATAAGGAGCAGATAAAGGAAATCCCAGAGGAAGCACCTGTCAAAGAAGAAGTAAAAGAGCCCGCAAAAGAAGAAAAGCCAGTCGGTAAGTCAAATAACTTAAATTCTTTATGGAAAAAAATCGCACAAAAATTATTTCATTGTAGTGGGTAATCTGCTTGTTGAGTAAAACTATTGTTTTGTACTAATTTGACATGTAATTGCAATATAACGCATACAAATATTTGTTGAGTATAATTATACGAAAATGTACTAATGTATAGGTTAGTCTTCGTTTAAGCCATTTAATTAACATAGCAGAGTTACAATTTATTTGTTTCTTCCAAATCCTCGAGTTTATTTATTTCCAAGCACGCAGTCAAATAGCATTTTATTAATCTTGCTTGATATAATTCACAACACCACCGACATCTAGATTTTATAGAATTTTCCTGCTTCAGACTACAGAATTAAATCTTTTAAACGTATAGAATTTAAACTAGTGAATTATCTTTAAAATGGGAAACGCAAAATAAATTGTGCGATTCAATATAAAATCTGCTGAGGTATGAAATATTTTTTTTTCATTCAATATATATTTTCGTTACGTTAATATTGCATTGTTCAGCACTATTGACTGCCGCAATTCAAAACATGGAAACTTAAAAAACAATTTTTTGTACGTTCCTTTCACAAATGAGAAAAGCTCTTTTACCTTATAAAGTCTTTAAACAGCAAAAACTCTTAAATATGTTACACTGTTCAGGAACAACAAATTTAATTTCAACAATATTTTTTAGAGCAACATGTCACGGTTGGGAAAAAAAGTCCTAGAATTGTGTTTTGAAGTGGATAGTCATAAGTTTAAAAAAATTTTTGAAACAATTCAAAACCCAGTTATTAAAATACTAAATTGGCAACTCCAGCAGGGTTTTTTTTTTAAATTGTTATAACAATTTGGAAAGATAAAAAATTCTAACGATACTAGCAACCTGGCATTGAAAAGAAATTTTTAAATTATACTTATCAGTCGAGCTCCCAGACACTGGATTCTTTGTTCATTCCCTGATAGTTGTTTTTTATGCATGTCTGGAAATCTCCTGCGATCCAAGCACCTAATCCCTCAATTACTATGTCGGAGAAATAGTTAATGACCTGCATGGAACATTAGGAGAATAAGCGACGCACGTGTTCGAAATCTCGTTCAACCTGTTTATCTGTTGGTTAGATTTTACTTTCTTAAAGAAGATGCAATTTAAAGAAAGGCGTTCTAATAAGCCCTTGATTCAAATCGAGGTCTTGATGTTCTCAGACAGATGTATGACGAATGGTCATTTATAGGACATTCACTTTTCATGGTACTAAGTTTAACTCCTTATGCATAAGATCTAAAAAAGTGTTTCCATGAATAATGCAGAATTTTTTTATCTTACACAAAGTGGAAATTTTCTTGATCTATAGAAGAAATGTTGAAACATTGCGACCCAACTTTTAGGAATTAATTTTTCTCAAAAAGTATTCGAGTTTCTAAAAATTACCTGGCGATCCGTAAGCAGTGATTTGTTGTAAAATGCCTTTTTTGCGATAAACATTTGAAAAAAATATCTCAGCAGAAAAACAATATAATGTTACTTCTTTCGAAGAAATTATGAGAAATTGCGATCATTTATTGTTACAGTAAACTTGATAAAAAAAATATACCTCTTGTATTTCAGTTAAAATATTTAAAAGAATAAAAAATATTATAAGAAAAGGATAATCAAAAAAGGGATTCGGAATGATAACAGAAATTCGCGTTAATTTCTCTCGAAAAGATATTCAATGATTACTTTTTACTTGAAGTTTAGGAAAAATATTCTTTATATTCGTAAATATGTTGTCAAATAATCAATACATTTTTAAAACTGAGATTTGTAAATTTTGTGATTCGACTTGCTTCCACTTTTTAAGAAATAACTATATTTTAAAATTTGATGTTTCAAAGATTATATTAAAGCCGTTTTAATCATTATATACAAAAAATATAATAAACATATAGCCCGAAAAATTTGATTAAATTTACAGCTTTAAGCACGAATCAATCATTGCATTTATTCAATTATTATTTTTTGTACTTCTAAAAAATTGATATACTGGTGGTGTTTTCATTTTTGAAAATTTTCATGTAATTTTTAACTTAATTGCATTAAAAAGTATTTTCTAAACGACTTCGGATATTTTGAGTACTTTAATGAAATCTTACAGATATTTTGTTTGCTTTTCTAATTAAACTTTTATATAATTATATTATAATATATCTGTTAAAGTATTTAGTTCTACTTAATTGTCTACATTTTCATTTCTCAACTTAGATAAAACATTTTAATAGATTTTTAAACACTTAAAAATATTTTAAAATCTTTGTGAATTTTAGAATCTTAAAAAAGTTTTTAATATATTATGATTATAAAACTAGAAAAAAATAACAGTAAAATGCATTCTCTCAGAACTTAAAAATGGTTCATATAAACAAATAATTATGTAGAGTATTTTTAAAATTTTTAAGTTCCCTAAAGTTTTTTCTAAAATAATATTATCATACTTAAGATTGTATTTATGAGTGATAATTTCAGGAAAGCATGTTGAGTTTCAAGATTAAAACTGCAAAATGTATAATGCTCAAGATTTTTTCAATAAAAACAATTAATACGGAAATTATATAAATAATTCATCAGTTTATTATTAAAATTATCTCATGTATGTTAAATCACGTACAGTGTGAAAAAAAAATTCCAACAATCATGAAATTCAAAACGCAAAGTTTCATGAAATTCAAAACACAAAGATTAGTTTATACATTCATTAATTTCTTTTTACGAAAAGATATGATTTATCAATAAAACTGAGAAAAAATTACACTTATTATCAAAAGCAAAAGCAATCACTTTGGAAATACGCTATAAAATATGGAAATACGCTTATCTAAATTAAAATAGCAATAGACATCAAGAATTCTCCTTTCAGAATTGTTAAGTGTAAATCCTGTCGAATTTCGAATTTTATAAGAGAATGAGAAATTTCATGCAACAAATTCTCTTTGAGATTGCGTTAAGTCAAATGATATGACGCTTACATAATTTTCTGATGATGCTGTAAAGAAAGTAAAATTAATAAGTATATAACCTTCAACAAATTTTTGAGAATATAATTATAAATAGTTTTTTTCTTTACAAAAACGATTTACAGGATTGAAAGTGAACCATCATTAGCCTTTGCTGTTAACCTTAACCTACAATGTTGTTTTTGAATACATTTTTAAATACATATAAACATATCCACTGTAAGTGTTCAGAATTAATTTTCTTTCTCTATTAATAGTATATATGCATACATAATTGCTTTTTAAGATTATGTAATGGATTTCCCACATACGTGTTTACCAAAACATTGATAGCATTATCCTTGACTTCTGCTTCGTGATCTTACAATTTGTCTTTGACCTCCAGCGTTGTTTCCATAGTTGTGCATAGCTCTTACCTTGCAACTTCTTAAAGAAGATTCTGGAAATGTGACCTCGACTCTTAATATCAGTTTGAAAAAAAAGAGAAAAAAAGCATTTGGTTTCTTATTTTTGATGATATCATTTTACGAAACGTGTATACAAATGATTCTTTATGAGAAAAATATAATTAGGATGCTTTGTTATTTAGATAAGTAATTCTTCGAAGATTACAAAAGGATACCACTTCCTGTCGATGTTATTCTTCAAGGTTCATAATGTTAAAGGTCAAATCTTCTTTTGTCTACAAATTACATTCTTTATCTTAATTAGTTTTCTTATTATCTTTTGAAGATAAATAAAATTTCCAGATCGAATTATGTTAAACTGCTTTCTTATGTTTATCTTCATAGGAGTAAATCATTCTGTGAAAGATAGCTATTTAAAAAAATCCTCTCGTATGTTGTGAAATTTTCGTATGCATTAGCATGTTTATTTGTAAAACAACGTTCCTAAACAATGACAGACAGTCAGTTTTTTTTTTTTTTTTAAAGAAATTTAGAGATGGATCGAAAATGATTTCATTGCCTTTAAATGCATTATTTAAAGCTTTCCAGTATCTTTAATTAATTTTGAAATTCTACCATCATTACACCAAAATAATATTATTTTTTACAAATTACGACATCACTAAAAATGATAAATAAAGGAAGATATTAAAAAATGTTTTGGAGAAAACTTCAACGTATGAAGCGTTTCATGAAGTTTCATATAATTAATGGATTTTAAACTTTTGCCGCACCTAGTCAGAATAATATGAGCATCTTAGTTAAATAATATATTTTATTATTAAGGAGCATTTGGGATCCATTTTTATTTAATATTTATGTAAGCTAATATTATTTATTATTTGGCTAATAAATTTTTTAAATATATATATTTCTTTATTTTGTTAGAAGTAACTACTGATGAGCAACCAGCTGTTCGTGAAGATGCTGAACCAGAACCAGCAAAGGAAGAAGTCGCCGCTCCTCAGGAACAACCCAAAGAGGAGAAAAAGCCTGAAGTCCAAGAAGAGAAAAAGCCCGAACCTGAGGCTCAGCCAGAATTGAAGGATGCTCAAGAACAACCAAAAGAACCTGAACCTAAGGAAGAAGTGAAAGTTCCAGAACCAACTGAAGTAAAGGAAAAACCCGAGGAACCTAAGGTTAGATATAATTCACGTAACCTTTACTTTTGGAAAAATGTCAGAATATAAAAACATATTTAAAATATTATTTCTGCTTTCATGGAATGTTTTGTATAGAATGAAAATCAATATATTTCAGTAATATTATGGCATCATAAGTAGGAGTATTAAATATTAAAAAAAGGATTTTTAAATATAAAATGTCTTATAAAATTTTAAAAAATTCTTTTTTAATTTAGGAATTTTTTTTAGTTCTCATTAGAAATTTTCCCCTTAATTTCTTTTTAGAGTCTGAAATTAAATACTAAAATAATGCATTTTTAAACATAAAATTATTATAGAAATTATAATACATAATATATAATAATTAATAATATATAATAATTAATAATATATAATTATTAATAATATATAATAATTATATAATATATAATAATAATACATTTATAATATATTATTTACTGTTTTTGTTTAGGTCGATGAAGTCAAAGAGGAAGTCAAAGAAGAAGAATTAGAGAAACAGGCTCTTGAATCTTCATCTGAACAAGTAGAAGTTGAAGGACGAAGCGAAGAGGAGGCAGAGAAGCCTGTTGAGGAAGTATCTGAAAAACCAAAAGAAGAAGGTGAGTGTTTACGGATCATGAACTTATCATATTTTAAGAAAATATTATCGGATCACGTGATTTAGCTTAAAAATTGTAATATGAAATTAAATAGCTTTTGAGCATACAGTTTAATTTTTATAAAACTAGAAACTGTTGTAGATATAATTCAGAAGTTGGTTTATGCCTTAAAATTCGTCAGGTGTTTATATATAATTATTGGTGAACTTTTGATTATCTCATAGTAAAATCAATTTAAAATTCTCATACTTTTAACTAATAGATTTCCATGTTTAAAAAGGATTTTATCTCTTCTTTATAAGTTTTTCTCCCGAATATTTCCTACACAAGTTAAAGCAAAAAAAAAAGAGTTTCGCAAATTTTAAAAGTGGACTTTTTTGATATTATTATCAAAATCTGAAGAACGGAAATGTTTAGAAAAATTTTAATTTAATGAAATATTTTTATATGAAATAGGCACATTTGATAGATGAGCAGTTTTTTTTTCTTATAATTGCATACCTAATAAGCTTCTGTTAATTTCTATACTGCTATTTAGCATCATATTATTTTAATGCATAAGTAAAATTATACATTGTAAGGAAAAAATATTGCTTAGGCACTTTAAAAATCAGTGATAACTTTTATAATAGAAAAAAAATTCAGAGATATGAGATAATGGAGTTTTCATAAAGTAAAACAATCAAACAGGTTAAAATAATATCCGAATATAAGATATTTTCTTCCAAATAAGAAGACGGAAAAAAGGTATGTGGCATTTGTAGTGCCACAATTTTGAAGGCCAGAATCATTAGTTTGAACAGTTCAAAAGCGAATTTGTGAGTATAATTTTATAAGACAACGAATGTACAATAAATCAGATATTTCCGACAATGAAAGCGCAACGAATCAGATAATTACTCATTTTAATATCCTGTTTTCCTTAAATAATATTTCAAACACGTTTATTATCTCGACTAATGAAATCTAATACTGCGTTCCTAGTAAATTTCAAAGAAATAATTATAATCAATTCGATATATCTATTTCTAGTAAAATGCGAATCATATCGGATAAGGTTTAATGAATTATCTTTAATGAGTTGCTTGATGGTTCCAAGACGTTAAGGCAATAAAAAAATCAGAGGTGCATTTGGCAGTTTTCTTGATCCGCAGAAAATCATATCTTTAATGGGGGAAAAAAATATTGTAGAGTATTTTTTGAGAAAGGAAAGCCTTTAGTATTTGACTTTTAGAACAAGATACTGTTTTATGCTACTGACTAGGAATTTTAATATTAAAGCATAAAACAGTTAACAAAAATATTTACAATGAAGTTCTGATAATAAATACAGGTTATCTCCTCGTCCATAATGAAACGAAAATTGAAAATTAATAGTTCTAAATTAATGATCAGAAATTTAAATGTGATTCTTATCTTATACTTTTTATTCTCAGTGGTTGCTCCCGTGGAAGTTGCTGAGAAGCCTACTTCAGTGAAACCTGAACCCACAGCAGTGAAAGAACCTGAAACCCCCGCCCCCGAAGTCGTTCCTGAAGATCCAAAGGTGGAAGTATCTTCTCCAGCAGCGGAAGTACCAAAAGCCGAATAAAGAACAATCGCTCACGATCTTCTCTCGAACCCGGAATGTTGCGAAGAGGAGGGAAATCACTTAAAAATGGACTCAGTTTTATGTTTTTATAAGAACTCTGCTCTTTCAACACTGTTGGATTCGTGAGGGAACAATCCACCTTCCTCCAAGCTACCTGTTTTTAAATTAAGCGCGTGATGGGGGATACGAGGGGGAGCAATGGACGGCCGAGCTGGTTCTATGGCCACCCGAATCTCCCGGATAAACCCCCAGGTGCGATGTGGTGTCGGCAAACGCCTGGGGAAAGGCATCCTCCAATGATAAGAGGAACCTTTGTAATACTGTTGTATACTCTATTTAATAGAAAAAAATAAAGCTTTCGTCTTATTTATAAAAAAGTGTCTTTTATTTTAATTCAATAATGATAACAGCACCAAAAAGAAGCAAGATTATATATTTTATTTTGATAGCATGTTGAATTTAATTATAAAAAATAAAATTATAATTGCATCCTTAAAAAGTGCTTAAGGAATCAAACATTTTGAAAAATAAACAGATCTGAAACTAATGCATCCATAACTCAGACTTTCCAAAGTTTTTTTTTCTTTTTTTTTTTCACAATATGATCTCGCAAAACATTTATTTTACTTGTTGACTATTTTTTAGTTTAAATCTCTATCTTTAACTTTTAGGATAATACATACAAGAATTTTCATTGCAAATGCGGGCCAGTTATTTTATGGAACTATTTTCTGCTAAAGGAAACTTCAAATCTTTTGTTAATGGACGAAATTTCAAACAATAAATGCACTAGATATATAACACAGTAGGAAAAAAATACAATTTTTTAACTTTTTAGTGACTTTTCTGAATAGATATTGTCATCTCTTATGCAAGATTCTTTTCATATAATCTTAATTTTTAGCGAACATTTTTTATTAATGAATAAATAGTTTTATAAATGAAATATGAATAAATATATGAATAATATTTAACAATATTTAATATGAATAAATATTGATAAATGAAATATTTAAAAAATAATTCTTTGATTTTCCAGAAAATATACCTGAGAAAGAAGTTTATAGAGAAACTGCTCAGCAGATACGGAAATACTTATAAAATACAAACACTTTGCCAGTTGTTTTTTGTAACAAGTACAGAAAAAGAGCAGCAAAAAAAATCATTCAGGATCTTTCTGTCAAAATTCGACAAATATAATGCTATAAGTCCTAAAAAAAATACATCATTTAAAAAAAAACCCTCTTAAAACGAATTGAACTTTTCAAAAAAAAAATTATATATATTTTTTTATTTTGGAATAGTTGTTTTAATAATTGAAATCATCATTATAACTTTTAAGATTAGGCATAAAAAATGTTATTCCTTTTATATATTATAAACATTTGTTTGCCTCGAATCTTTGTTTGCAAATACTTAATAAATTAATGACTTCAATTTCTTCGGAAATGAACACAGATAAATTTTTATAGATCTTTCCTGTTCAGTCTAACATTTTAAGTTTGATATACATTATTGATTCATGTGTAATCGTAAATTATGTTTCTTACGATAGTAAAAGTATAAGTGGATGACAATTTTCAATATTTATTTTATGTTACAACATATTTCTTCTATATATACAATTCAAAATAAAAGTACTTCGAGTTTGAATTCTTGTGTACGGTCAAATAACATTTGCCTTCGTTTACCAAAACTAGAAAAGTCTTATGATACTTTAAATTGGATTTAAGTGAGAAGAGAAGTAAAACGAAATGAAATCAAATATATTTTTCATCCATGTCATATGTTCTTGTAACCACTAAACATGATCTTAATATTTTGTTATTTCAAGATTCATATCTTTATTCAGAAAAACTCGCATGATTTAATTACTGAAATCAATGCTCAATTTTCAGAAAATATTAATAAATTCAGAAGGAATAGCATGTTGCTTTTTTTATATTTCTTTCTCAAATATAATATAAAAATGTAAAAAAATTATGAACGGAAAAATTTTAATAAAATTTTCTAATTATAGCGGAGAGGAGATAGTAGTATTTCTTAAGTTACTGAATAACGTTAGATGAAATTGTTTAGACATATTGTAATCACTGATCGATTTTATACTTCAGTGAGTTAGAAAACTATTCAAAAAGAAGAAACATAGTTAATAATTCCTTTTAAAATAAACAAAAATTCAAATAGTGGATCAGTAACAGATAATAAATATTCTTCGTTCATGTCATTCTTTCTAGAATAATCGGATCAGTGCAGTATCAAAAAGAGAAAATTTGTATCCATTTTTTTTTTCAGAAATTTCTAGAAAGGGTTTCAACAAGTTTATTTTTCGTTCCCGGTGGAAATATTAGCTATGTCGTTGTTTTAGATATTTCGGATCATTTGACCCGTAATGACCTGCGACATGAAAGATTTTAAATTTTTTTTCTAAAATATCCTATTTTACTATGCTAATGCATTTTATTTTGAAATACAGTAAAAATAGAATTGATTTCTTCATCTTGCTAATTCATGCATTTTATATTTCTATTTTTATGTTTTATCTGAATATATGAAAATGAAATTAGGGAGCATTATTAAGTGTGTCTACAACTTTTATTAAAACCAGAACAATTTTTATTAAAAGTAGGTAAATAATTTTTGGCCGTTAAAAATGGTAAGTAAATCTATTAATCTATTAATTTTCATACAAAAAATGTCCAAGTGTGTTGAAAATAATTACATACAAATGTAATTAGTAATCGTATGTTAATAATCACATTTTGATTATAAATACACGATTAATAATCAAAAACTTCGGTTTTAAGCAACTTTTTTATTTACAATTTACTCTTAGATATTTAGAATGGGCAAGCTAGAAGATATAAAGAGCCTTACAATTCAAGAAAGAAAATCAAATGTCTTTCTAATGTTTTTTATGTTAAATCATGATTAAAAGCAAGCCACTTATTTTTTCCAAGCAAAAAGTTTCTAACTACCAATAAAATTAACTTTAATTTTATTTCTAATATAAATATTTGGGGGGGGGGTCTTCAAATCTGATCATTGTGAAAAAAAATTTATGTTCAAACACAAAACATATGAGATATCAATTCTGTAATGGCATTCATTATATAACCTTCGTTAAATGGTTCAATATATTATCGATAAAAGAGAATCCTCAAAAATTGAAATGTGACAAGAATACCGTATTTATAATCATATTTGTGTATTTAATATTTTATAAATTTATTTTGAAAATTTTCTATAAACTTAAGTAATAAAGCGTTTCGATAATTTCGTGTAAATATAAATATGTTTTATTCTAATGTGATGCAAAGATATTTTTATGGTTATGAGATAATTTTAAAAGGGAGCCAGATTGCATATAATGATGTACCCTTTTTTTAATAAAGTTTTTTTAATAAAGTTAACCGTTATTCCTAGAAATTGCAATTTTAGTATGCATTCAAATCCATATTTCATAAATGACAGTAATTCTTCAACATCATTATTCAAATCAGAATACTGATATAAAATAAAACAAAGCACTTTACACAAATTTGTCCAAATCTTTAAATTTTCAAATTCACTTTAAATTAGTTTTTATTATTTGTGATGGCAATGAATCTAATTAATATATTAATTTCATTATATTATTTCAAGTTCGAACTTCATTCTGTTAATACTTTTGAAATTTTATTTATGAAATTTGAAGAAAAGTTATTAATAAATTAATCTTAAAATGAATGCGTTTTCTTATCACTTATCAAAAATTCTTCTACGCCTATCCCTCTTCATTCAGAAAAAATTAATAAGTATCGTGCTCACGTTCCAGCAGAGGATAGCCAGAATTTTCTAATAAATTCTACGTATCGTAATTTAGAGCTATTAATTCCCCTTGAAGTGCAACCGTTTTATTATATCCACTCAGCAAAATCCGTTGTGTAATGTGCGATGTTTATAAATAATTCATATATTAGTATGTGGATCCTATTTTTCTCAGGAGTGTAAAATCTGCAAGGACAAGGACACTGTGTTCTGTGGAGCGTCGAGTGTTTCCATTCCGTTCCTCGTAGCAACCGATGTCCCGAGTATTATTTTTATTTTTTTAGCAGGTGCGAAAGGTCTCAAAAACTCGTCTCAGTTCATTGCACCTTACCCGGCGCTCGAGGCTTTATTCTGTTACTGATCAACTGGAAACGTAGCTCTTTGAGGGTGTCCAATCAAACTGCCCAAAAGAACGCTTCATCCGACACGCTATAATTTTTTAGCTTCGACGAATCACCGAAGGTCAGCTAATATATCACTGATTATTCACAGCGACGAATTTCTCTGCGTGACAATAAATATGTCTCTCTACAAGTTTTATATAATTTCTAATTGTTGTTTTCGGAGAAACAATTCTTGCAACCAGTCTCGCTTACCTTCATTAATACAATAACGTTCACTTTATTAAACAGAAATTTTTATTTATTTATTTATTCTCGAATATAATAAGATTTATTTCCGTATTTGCATATTTTTCAATTAAGATTCACAATTCTTGAGGTCGTAAAAGTGGTTTTCATTTTACTAAACATATAAAAACTTTTTTTTTTTTTTCGTAAACGGGGTAAATTTACTTCCGAATATTTGTGTAGATTTCTCAGCTAATTTCAAATTTTTATTCGACATGACTTTAAAAAAAATTCTTTAAAAACTATTAATTCTTATTTTGAAGAAAATTCAACAGATGTAACCACTGAAATAAATTTTTAACTTTATTTTAAGAAATTAAATTTAGTTTTAAAGTCCACACATTGCCTTGTTTGCATGGTAAGTGCTGATTTTTTAAAAAATTTACTTCAAATGTCAGGAGTTTCATTTACAATATTTGTCAAAAAATGATTTCATCTACATATCATGCAATGCAATAATTTATTCCATTCCACTCGAATGGTATAAAACTATTGAAACTGCTTTTTACTTTAATAATTAATCATCGTGAGATATTTTTTTTAATTTTAATTATTGCACCAGCAATTTGTAAAATATTAACCGAAAAAAACTGATTTTTATGTAGGCTTTAAATTTAAAATAATTAAGAAAACATTGGTTATGGTTTCATTGATATGTTAATATATTTCTTTAGTTGTCATGGGTTTCTTAATCAACTTTTAATTTCAACATAATAACGCGCACGCAATAAATGCATCATATGTTTTCACATTACAAAGAAGAAACAGAATGAAAATAAAACTAGGTAAATACAAAATAAGCGTAATATTTTTAATTACAGTGAAATGCAACATTCAAATAAATTAATGCATTAATAGAAAATCCGTATAATATTTTCATAAAACGGGAAAAGCAAGTGTATGGTTTTCATTTTTTTTTTTTAATTTACATGATCGATTTTGCAGTTTTATTGTACAGAGAAGAAAAGTGAGGAATAATATAGAGAAAGTCCAGTTTCCATTTATACATTTAATTTAAATTTTGACACAGATTTACAATCTTAGATTAAAGAATCCATAGTTCATAATGTTTTTGAGTTGTCGAATTTATATGAACTCAGAAAACAGATAGATATTCATGTATATATTCTAAGAAATTGTTTTTCGGATTAGGAAAAAATAATATCGAAATTTATAAAAATCTCCACCTATCTAAGTATGTGAAATGAGTCCTTGTATTGAATTGCTCAAAAGGTCTAAGCATTGCTATTACTTGAAAATTACAAATACAGATAATAAATCCGGAACGATAAACCTTGAAATCGAATTTTTCACCATTTATAATGAATTATTTATACTTCTTACAAGCGGAGTGCAGCCTATGCCACAGCATAGAGAGCCGAGCATGTAAAAGCGCCAATTCCTAATCATAAATTTGGAAATACGAGCGCAGGCTGAAAATAAAAAGGAAAAGAAGCAAATGAAAATGAACTGTAAGTGACAGAAATCTGTTCTCTTTTCTTGTATATTGTGTGTAGGCAAAAGATGGGCCAATCCCATCATCATAATTTTTTTTTCTAAGTTTAAAATATTCAGAAAATCGAAAAAAGACCTGTGCGTTTCAACCCCATTAAGCACATGTATCAATATTCAAAAATAAAAATATATAATGAATATTTTGCGTAAAATTTTGTAAAAAATAACTAAACACTTCAAAATGTGCATTATTTAAACTGCGTCTGATAGGGCCAAGATATAAAATATTTCTAATATTAAAACAACATTTGTAGAGCGAAAAAATATCGTCTTTTCATGAATATTAAAAATGACCATTATATTCAGGGTTTTGGAATCCATTTTGTTATCATTATAGAGCAATAAAAATATTTGATTTGTCACTTCAAGAAGCGAAGCGAATTTTAAATAAGAATACAGCTAACAAAAGACAGCAGCTAATAAAAAGGTCACAGAAGACTTAGTGGAAGGAATACAAAGTAGAACTAAAATGGGAAATAGAAATCACGTTCAAAATTTAGTAAGTAAGGCAAAAAAAAAGGACAGAATGCTGGAAAGTAAAAAAGTTAACAAGGAGCCTGCACGTGATTCAAAATCTCCATTCATACAAAAGATAAGCGTGAGAGATTGCACGAGACAGACATACATACGAAAAAATTACTGGAAGGTTTCTCTCAAGGATCAATGAACCGAGGTTCAAATACCTTCCTAGAAAAGAAGCCTTTATTTTGTGTGTTTTTTTAATACTTAATATGCAATTTACAAAAATATAAATTTAATGGACTAAAATTTAATTCATAAAAGAATTTGCAAATTACGGGGGGGAAAACGACCTCTCCCTCTGTAGAGCCACTCTTGACAATACAAATAATTTGAGATTCAGAGGCTGTTTATTCATTTTTTGCTCCTAGGTCAAAGAGACTAATTCTACCTCGCCCCAACAGCAAAAAATTGTTTTTGAACTTTTCAGCTTTATATGTGATAATTATGAAAAATAGTCAGTAAAAAAAAAAAAGACGTAAGATATAAATTGAATGGATTCTCATTTAGTATTTATAGAATTTTATTGAAATCGCTTGCCTTTAGTTTTAAATTTATTTGGAACAATATTAAATAATATTGCATAAATAAGTCAAGTGCACGTTTCATTTTATAATAAAAATGTCAGCCCCTTTCTTATAATTTGGCAAAAACCTTACCATCTTTTCTATTTACGACATTCAGATTACCTTTAGTAAGCTAAACTGTAAATAAAAAAATAGAAACAAAATATTTTAATGCCTGCTAACAACATATGTACAGAAATCAAGCGATATGAGTGTAATCAATTATTTGAAAGTATTCTTGAGCAAAATTTGAAATTTTATTTCAATATGGAAATTATCCTGAGTGCTAAAATAAAAATAGTAAATGCGTTTCATCAGTGACTAACGAAGACAGTACAAACTGTTGCAATAAGATAAGTAACATTAATGTGCAGCTTATTTTATTTAATGCGAAAAAAAAAGTTTTTTATATAATGTTTCCAAATACATACAGAAAATTATTTAAATTAATTATTATTATTATTTTACTATAAATGACCTTTTTAACTGCTGCACTCTGGGAAATTACGTAAGCTGAGCATATGGGAAATTAAGTTCTAGTGAAATAGTTTACAAAGCATTTTTCTTGATTCATGAAAATTCTGTATTAATTCTGAAATTCAATGACTTTTGCGGATAAACCAATTTCAATAAATTGAATGTAAATATCTTTGAAGTTTCAATATTTCATTACTTAATTCTGGTACATTTCTGACATTTTTTATTGAATTAACATGAAATAATTCATCAAATTAAGGATTTTTTATTCTTGCTCGATTTTACTAAGATTTGAAGAGAAGTCTGCATGTGAATTTAATATTTCAAAATATATTAATCCAACAATATTTCAAAATATATCTATCCATCTATATTTCAAATCTAATATTGCAAAATAAATCAGTCTATGAAAATACATCAATATCTATCAATGGAGTTAATATATCAAACAATAGATTTAATATAATATCTATCAATAGATTTAATATAACATCTCTCAATAGAATTAATATATCAATCAATAGAGTTAATACATCAATAAATAGATTTAATATATCAATCAATATAGGTTACAAATTGACTAATGTATAAATAAAATTCGACAATTGTTCGTGTTTGTTGTTGAAAGAATTCAGATTGTTGAAGGAGGGTACAGAGAAATATAATTAACTCCATTTTTATTAGAATCAAGTATATGCCATAATGTTTTATTTATGAAGCCTATGTGACAAATAAATTCAAAAATTGCTTCTTTGATCAAAAATTTGCTACCATTTAATTTGCATTTAATATAATGAATATTGCATTACCTTAATATTAAGAGTTGCCATATAAGTATGAAGCAACAGAAGAATAAACACGGAGAATAAACCTTGAATAATCAATAATCATTTTTAAAAAATGTGTAAAAGGTGAAATTAGGAATGTGTGTACTTTTTCCTTCTCGAGAAAGTTTTGGTTATGAAGCGCAAACCATAAAAACACTTCGAATGTGTTCCACATCAAAGAGTGCAGAGATTTATTCAGCAAAATAAAAGGTTTTATAGCTAAAAAAAGAAACTGTCTTGCAATAAGACATTTTATGGGATGGTAAAACGTGATTTATAGACCAATGGTGAGATCAAAGAACACATTATCTTAGAAAGGTATTCCAAACAAAAAGGAAACTACATTATATTTTACCATTTCAATTATACATTAAGCTTTTATTCACTCTACAGACAAAAAATATCTCCCAAAAATAACTTCGATAAAAAAATTAATACATGAAATAAAATTACCACAAATTTTAAGTAAAATATATTTCCTACTAGCTGCCATTGGCGACCATTTGGTTGTTCACTGGGATTAATGGTCACTAAAATTTTTGATTAAATTTTTTATGTAACTTGATCTTAATGGCTCCTTCAGCAAAATATTTTAAGCTTCACATTTTGATACGTATATAATTCATAATATTTTAGAAGACTTCTGCCATTACTATTGTGTAAATTATTGTCATTGCTTTATTGATATTAATTGATGTCTTAAAAAACCTCAATTTTTGGGGATTTTCGAGTCACGAGGGGGTCAATACATAGGCGAAAGTCAGGCCCCTCACAGAAAAAAATCCCTGGTTTGAATCCTCCCTGCCTGAGGGTAACCATTGATAAAGTCTGCAGGCAAAATTCTTCATTCCTTTCCTTTTTATTCCATTTATTTAATTTTTTAAAACTTAATAACTATTTCTAATTTGGATAAATTCATTTGTGTTCTAGATGCAACAGCATTAACGAGCTCTAAATACAATGTATCTCTCTTTTACTAGTTTTGACTCAGGAAATATTTACCTTAAGTTAGTTTTAAAAAATTGCGTTAAATTTTGGTCAGCAGTTTCTGCCATTATGTTCATTTACTATGCATCCTTTATTTTCTATCAGTGCCATTAAAATTGTTAAAAAAAATTAATATACTTTCTTATTTCCAGCCTTTTAACATTATAACAATTTTTATTTGAAAACCATACAAAGTTCGACCTTTTTTCTTCATATTAATAGTATTTTAAATGTAAATTTAAATCTTTTACAGTCTTTCCAGAAATTAGTGATATAATGTTTGTTTTTCAGAAATCTGTTTTGACAATAAAGATATGTGCCAAAAACAAAATAGCAATTACAAAACAAAAACGAAAAAAAAAAATCTGCAACTTTAATACTGACTTTTATTAACAACTTTGGACTCCTTTCAGAATTCTTTATTATTATTATGGTTGGTGGTGTGTTTAGTATTCATTCGAAATTTTCATAAAAATTATACTCAAAATACTTAAAAAATGACAAATTAAGATTTGAAAAATATTTATATAGCAAAAACACTGATATCATTAAAAATGGGTTTTTTTTTTAAGTTTTAAGATGATGCAAAAAGAATTTTTGTACAATAATATTTTATTAAGTTAAAGGGGGAAAATTTCAATTTTTGTTTAATTTTTAATTTAATATATATAATATATCAGCACTTAGATATACACAGACAAACAAGGAACCTTCATCCTTATTATTAATAGAGATCGCCCCTATTGATTATCGGGAATACTGATTATATTTAATTTCAAACAAATCTTTTAGATTTAACTTCATGTCCATCATTCTACCAAACTGTCAAACATTAAGCTATGTTATTTTAATTGTCTTATATGAGATCCGTTTATTGTGTAAATGAGCCTTTCTCATAGTGATCAACTCTATAACGTCATAGCTCTAGTAAAAATATAAATTAATCTTCTAATCATTTATCATTGAATTTTCACTATATTCTATTTACTTCACTTTTAATACGTCTGGTAAACCTTACAAATATTAAACAAAATCATCCTTCTTTAGCTCTCAGTAATGGAAGATGCGATGATTACTTATTTCACGCGATTAGTTATTTGTTGAAACAATGAAAACAGCTTGAATTTCAGAGTAACAATGTAATTTATTATTGTAAATCAAGAAAAGAAAAAAAAAACATTAAAAAAAGATTGCCAAAATTTAGCAAAAATTCTTTCGACTATTGATATCATAAAAAAAGATAACTTTTTAAAATATTGAAATTGTACAAAATTTACCTTTTTGCGATGATATTTTCAGAAGTTAACGCAGGAAAAGTCAAAATTCAGCTTAATTTTTATTTAATTAATTTTTTAAAGAAATAAGTCCAAATGCACACTCTGGATATCTAAGGTATGCATGTTCCAAATTTGGAAGCTGTAAATCAAACGGTCTGAGTTAAGAGTGCCAACATACACATTTATGGCTATTATTAGTACAGATTGTATATCCAGCTGATTAAAAAAAAATTACACTGTTTTCAATAATACTAGCCCTTGCAACTGATTCATACATGCTTTGGAGTAATACATGCAATCAGTGAAGCGCAACACATCTACCAATAAATAATATCAAATGAAAAATTAATGAGATTTTCTAGAATAATTTTGAATTAAATTCTGTTTTATAACTTATACGCGTTTTTTTAATTAATAGTAATTATAAACTATGAGTTGTTTTAAAGTAATAGTAAATTTACAATTATATTATCATTAAAAAATGTTACACTCATTGTTAGATTGAACGAGAAGTAGAAAAAGAAATTTTTCAACCTATCAAAAACGAAGGATAAACATAGAAACGAAATTCGATTTTAATGAGAGCTTTTTTTTCCTAACCACTTTATCAACAAAGAACTTGCAAAATAAAGAAAGAAAGAAAGAAATGCATTTGATCTTATTCTCTTGTCTTAAAATAATTCCTATTTATTATGTCACATATTTCTACTAAATATTTACAGATCAGAAGCAGGCACTATTCAAAAATCAACATTATCTTTCGATTCAAAAACATAATAATCTAAAATATGATTATTCAACTTGAATAAAGTTTTGATTCAAACTCATTTACTTGTGTAATGCTTTTATTTCAGACAAAAATAGTGAAATTCATAATCTCATGCCGATCAATCAAGGTTAAACAAAACTATAGTTAAGCCAGATTATTTCCGTTGCAATAGAAACCTAGTGCCATACATACAATATAAAGTTCAAAAAAAAAGATTACTAAGTCAGTTTCTAAATGGATATTTATTTCAAGATGGAAGTAGGACTAAATTTTTATCTTCTAACATACAATACAGAATAATGGGCTTTCTGGATTAGTTGTTATCAGTATTCACACATATAACTTGATGACGTCAAAGCAGAAGAGTTAGTACTACAAATTTCTGACACACACCCACTGACGTCAATACTATATAGCCTGCGGACTTCTTCCGCACAAATACACTTTTCGAATCTTAAGAGGGGATATTATGGTCATTATTATTCGCTTATAAAGTTTTCTTTCGGAATTTAACGGCATTAGAACTGTTTTTACTCTATTTTTAGACTTAGACGGGCTGTCAGACAGAAATATTTCATTTTGCTTCTTTTCCATTGTCCGTATAAATCTATGTTTTGAGTCGCAGCAGCACAACAAAAGGAATCACTGCCGTAGAATTTGACTCCTGATCTACTGAAATGTATCATTATCATAATGGGATGCTCTGCTGCATCACCTTTTGATAGCAACGATTTATTAACTATGAATTATATTTTTTCTTTACATTTCATTCCCAGATTTTCAGCAAACAGTTCGAGTTTATGATGTTCTTTTATAAGAGTAGGCCGAAAACTGTGATTTTTTTATCATTTTTTTTCTGAACAAAACAATGAGGCAATATAAATTATGAGAATTTTTAGCATCTGCCGTTGCTCTGCGTTGTATTATATTTGACCTTGATTCGTTGCCTTTATTTTTTTGTTTTATCTTTAAAAAAACGAAGAGAGAACTTATTTTAATGAGGAAACTAAACAGATTTTTCGATCTGGGGAATATTGCTCAACATTTGCCTCGAAAGTTTTTTCTTTAAAAATACAAGCTTAAAATAATTCTTGAATAGAAAATTCTAAAATCCTTATATCATGCTGGTTTAGGAAACATTTTTACCGATGATATAGAGAATTGGTTCTTTAATAGTGAGTATCGAAAGATTTTTTAATTATGTTTACATCCTATTTTGAATAAACAGGAGAATTGTTTTAGGGCATACCTTGTAATTTTAAACCATATTAAGATTACAAGGATGGTGCCGGGTCTTCTCCAAACTGCCGTGCCATGCCAACAGAGGAACATTTGGTTCGGCGTATTTGGGATACGCCAAGCCTGTTGTTCTTTAGTGGAAACGAATTTCAAACATAGAATCTGCAGTTTTGAAGCGGTCCAGGCCATCGAGATCCTCTTACCTTTTAAAAGGCCCATGATTTGAGGTACAGAGCCAGTGGCGTAGCAAAATTAAATTCTGTCCAGGCCAAAGAATTATCCCTTATCTTTCATTATGAATGGTTTTAAAGAGAAAAATGAATGCACTAATATCTTGTCTTTGGGGAACTCCATAAAACTAGAACGGAGAGCATTTCTACTCTTTACATCACTTCCCCATCATCAAGCTAAAGACATTGATGAAAAAAAAAATTACATATGATCCTGAGAATTACATTTCAAACTTATCATGTAAATATTAGAACATGTATAAGAAAAATCTATAAGAACAAACATTTTTTAAAAGGGAAATTAATTCTAATAGTTTAATTCAAAATATCCTTCAGTGCAAAAATTAATTAAATGCTACTATAATTCGGCATATATGTTCGGCTATAAAATGTAATTTATGCATTGCAACAAATGAAAGAATGAATATAAAACTTTAAAATGTTAGGAAATTTTCTTTTACTGTAAAAATGAAAGTTGCTATAAAATGGCTTTCATTGATTTTCCTTCCAAGAAAGCGTGCTTTTTATCAAGATTATGACCTTAGCAAGTAAACTAGTTTAAGAGTGAGATATCAAGCTAAATCCAGTCAATAATTAGCATAATCTCTGGCACAGACCACCATTAATCAAAAGATTTATGGTTTTATAATTATCATAAATAGGTTAGACGGCTTGCAGAGCGATACAACATATTTTTTTCTTTCTTTTCTATTTGGTGAAATCAATATCAAAGAACAACGATCTCTATACACCTTATCTCTAGTTCAACCATACTACGTGACTAATCAGATCTACAATCGCTATATATTATGAAATAGAATAGCTTCTCAGGTCTTTTTTTTTTTTTTTTTTCCTCAATCAACCTTTATAGAAAGATGTCGAAAGCGAAAGGTCTGTGAGGCCCTCGAACAGCGGACAAGGTCGCTCAGACACATCAGGTCGTTCACCTATCCATCTGGACGTGTCCTCCAAAAGCTGAGAAATGCTAGTTCGATCCCAACAGACGCGGAACAAGTCTTAACTATGTAATCGCAATATCAGTTCAGAAATAGATTAGCACGTCTGTGAAGTTCACGCTAATCATTTGATACTGCATTATTATAAAATGTGACTGAATTGTGGTTACTCGCTGAAAGAGGAAACTATCCATCTGGCTTCAAAATCTACAAACTAAATTTTCAGGCAGTTCTAATAGAATATATTTTTAAAGAATATGAAATATTTTTTAAAAGAATCATCTGTAAATGCCGGACGAATTGAAACTGAGTGTTTTTTAAAAAAAGTTTCTTTCAACTATCAATTATTTCAATCATTATTCAGATATGTTATATTATTTCTATGGTTTTTTTTGGGGTGAGTGGGTGGGGGTGAGGGGGTATGGTGGAAGAACTGTAGCTTTTTCTTTACAAATGTTTTTTTTAAACCTTTTTTCCTTATTATCATTGAATATCATTTTATTATTATGATTGAAAATGTTTTTTACCAATTATAGTTCTTCAAACATTAATGCAATAACTTAAATAATAACAAATAATAATAAGAAGAAATAAGAAAACCAAATAACTTCAAATAGAAAGAAAAGTGAGCTCTGATAGAAGATTTACTGTTTATATTGAATATAATAGCCATTTATTGACGACAGTTTAAGAAACAAGCAAACATTTTTGTTTAATAAAAGAAACTTAAAGGAGATTCGAATCTCCAGTCCGAAACATCATAACATGGTAATGTTTAAAGCTTGATTAGTTATTTTTATTTGATTTTTAAATCTTGATATTGATAATATAGCAGCATGCACGTATTCATAAAAAAATACTTTTATTGTCATCTCAATTCTTGTAAGTATAAACCAGGAATTGAAAAATAAAATATTACTGTAAAATACACTTAAAAATATTTTTTTAATTAACTAAAATTAGAGATAACATTTTATTTTAAAAATGGAAATTAATGAAAAGAAAAGTTTTTGAATCTTAAAATAGTTTAAAAATGAATTTTACTCAATAATATACTCCAAAGTTATGTTGAAAAGTACGTTAACATTTTGCTTAATTCTTCATTAAAAGTCTAAACAAAATTTTGACAACTCTGTTTTTAGTGAGCACCTACAATCCAAGAAAATAGTATATGCCAAATTTGGTAGTTTTGGGTTCAATGGTTTGCCTTGCATTTTAAATTATATTTTTGTCATATGTACCAAATCATGCAAGTCCGATAGTTAGTTTCTGAGCTCATATTTTTATCAAAATAATGTTTAAGCATTATCATCCAATAAAAAAGTTATTTTTCATTATAAAGAGGACATAGCGGTTTTTTTTATAGCAGAAGTTATCTAATACCAACAAAATATAGAAATTTTCAAATTATACGTTGAGAAAGATATTAAATTTTTAAGAGAATGAAAGTTCAGGTTACAATAATCATGAAAAGAGGTTGGATATGTCAAGATTTAAAATTCATGTTTATTTGCAATACTTTTTTGAATCATGTTTAGGATGATCTCCATAATCCTCACCAAATTATCGCTTTTGTCAAAATTTATGTCTCTATGATATGATTCTTTAAAAAAGATTTCATAAGTAAAATAATGAAATTCAGAAAATATTCTATAAATAACAAACAATTCTAAAAAAATCGGATCAAAATGCTTTCCAAAATGAAGTCATGAGAATCACATAAGTACACATAAGTATTCCTTGAAAAACTGTTGTTAAAAAAAAGAGATAAGAATTAGTAAACTAATTAAACTCTTTGCGAGACACATCAAAAGAGCATTTAAATATAATTTCAAAAATATTCTAAAGCATTTCATACTAACTCCAACGTAAAATTTGAAAAAAACTATTATTTAACATATTCGTCTTTCAGCACAAAATATGTTGTCCATCGGAAATATTTTCTCTGATCTTCGAATTATGACGATAACTTCGAATTATGACGATATTATTTTAAAATTAGCTATATTTATAAATTTTTTGATAGGTACCGGGTAATATCTCAATAATGTAGGTAATATCTCAAGAGATAATACTTGAAAATTATCTATTATAATACCTCTAGTTTTAGCAATAGTATATTTAATATTTTTAAAAAATGAACAAAACTTATTATGGTTTTTAATGATCTTAAACAACTGGTGTACAAAGCAATCAGCATTAATAGTTTTTAAATGTTGATTAATAAATGTCAAATTTAGTAGATCTATTTCATTTGAAATTTGCCAAAGATATTTGAATTCCTTAAAATAACTAATTCGACAATATCACTTTATGTCATATGATAAGACAACCCTAGCTTTGATGGCAAGTTACTTTTAGATCAGCAAAGATCGTCGTACTTACCAAAACCTTTTAATATACATACACATGACAAAATTCAATTTCATAAGAAAAAGAAAGATAAGCGCTTTAATCTAAAAGCATTTCGTGCGACTGTGTACTTGAATTTCTAATGATGTTCTTTACATCTGACATGTCTCAGATTACATACATTTTTAATTATGCTTCTACCGGGAAATCCCTTACCGGATAATCGATTGAGTTCACAGGATTTGAACTTGAGCAATAAAGAATCTTTATTTGAATGAATAAAGATTACTCTCAACACGAGGGCCTCGGGGATTAGCGGCGCCATGGATCCTCGACGTCGGATCACAACATCCGAAAAATCTGGTGCTTTCGACCTGCAGAACTATTCTGTCAACAAAACCAGTTTCAAGGTTGTTTGGTATTTTTGTCTTCGAATTGCAAATCTCTCGTTAAAATAATTACTGGCAGCATACTCACCATACCATAAGAAGGATAGATGAGGATTTCCTGATAAACATTTTGACTCTGCTTTCCGATCAAAACTTTTCTCAGCACAACAATTTTTTTCTGCTTTGTTTATCTTTAAACACATTTGGTGCTGTTTTTCTAAATATATATCGATCACTAAAAATGCATATATATCATCATTTTATAACTGAACACAAAACTAACAAACACGGTGATATTTTATTGCTTTTTTATTAGTGAGGAATAATTTCAAAATTCTTCTTTCAGTATTAAAAAAAATTAAGTTAGAGTTTAACTGATAATTATACTTTAAGAAAATGGTATTAAAGTATGCGGAGCGGTATTACAAGCATGCATTGCATTTCTGTTTCTCCATTAAATCATCGCTCACCCTTTTGATAAGAATTTCCTTCAATTTTCGTAAGGGCATTCAACCTGAATTTTCCTTTAAGTAAAAAAAAAAAAATACTGTAAAGCAAGGAAAGAGGCCGAAAACAACAGGGGAGAGTTCCAAGTATCGTTTCATTCTAATATTCATATTTGCAACTTAAAAAAAAAAAAAAAATCTGAATTGTAAAATAACACACTTTACTAGTAAGGCTACTAAAGTATAAACATGCTGAGATTTGTTACGGTAACATAAAATATCGAGTAGTATGCTTGGTTTGATACCAATTCTTCTAATACCACTATTTGAAATTAAAAACATTTTTAAAACAGTTTTTTTTTTCATAACTAATAATCAGAAAAATAGGGGGGTGGGGACTAGGAATCTTTTATTGTGTTTTGTTTCCCTATTCACTTTTCAGGACTCAAATTTGCAAAATGGATATTTAATAAGACAAATTCCAAAAAAAAAGGTGAAGAATGTTCTACCCTCTTGACTTTTCCAAGTGTTTTAGCAATTTGGAACATTTTATTATCAACTTCGTTGCATTGCGAAAACAAATTAAGCATACATCAAGGAAATATACTTCTTACCGTTGACGGATTTGGTCCAAAATTTATATTCTATTATTATAGAATTGCTAAAATATAAATATATATTTTAGCAATTTTGTGACAAAATGAAAGTTTCAAAAATTCTATCAAGACTAGATATCTTTACGAACAAATAAAAAAAATAGACACTTTTATACAACAGCGAACTTATAGCCATTTAGTGGATTTCGCGTTTATTTTAACGGAGAAAAGAAATTTCTAAATAAATATAATTTGCTTCCAAAAAAAAAAAAAAAAACGAAACATTTGCTCAACAGTTAACTACAGGGAGTTCTTTTTTTTTAATGCAGCGCTGGAAATTTTTCTGTTATGTGTTGCAAAACTAATCATAATCATGTATTTTGAAGTTGATTTCCTATTATACAATTACTTAAAACGGGAATAAGGTAATTATACTTTTTTTTCTTATGCCTATATATTTTTTTTGTATTCAGTGATAATTTCTGTTTTATTCTTAATAATTCACAAATTCACAACGCGGTAATGAAATTACATTATATAGCACGGACTTACAATCATTTATTGAATTTGGTGAAAAACGTCATATTAAATTTTCATTTCATTTGAAAAACTGATGTTATCAACCTGAGATCAAAATTCAATTGATTTTACTATTCTGATGCTCGACTATAAGTCGATTTTCAGAAATTGCATCATTTGACTTTAACTTTTTTATTTAACTGAAGCAAACATGGGGTTTTTACTAGCTTATATTGAGGAACAAAGACTTTGTTCATACAAATATTTACAAAATAAAATTTAACAATAAAACTCTCCAAACTCATATTTCCTCGTATATTTTCAAGTATTTGTATTCCTATATTTTTGTCTATGGAGGACAAAAAAAAAAAAAAAAAGTAAGGCACAGAAACCTTTATAACTTTCTGGAAAACGCTTTATGGAAGAATATTCAATACCGCTCACTATGTTACGTCCTTCATTCATTTAAAAATGAGTACATTGAACAAACATCACTAATTCATAATAAACTTGACCTCGAAAAAATACTCGAGTTGATGGACTAGGGAACATTGCGGAAGTACAAAGGATACGATGCACCTGAGGTCATATCTGTCCCATGTAAATAACACAGGATTTTATTTAGAATTTTCTAGATCTATACTTATTCTAACGCAGAAACAGTAGATTTAGCTTTATAATTTTTATAGTATATTCAAACATTTCAAAATCCTGTCGCAAATGAAGTATTAAAATTTTACCGCTATCTTCATTTCTAAAACATATTTTGTCCATATACTACGTTAAATGAATACAGAATTAAATAAATTCTTAATTGAAGGAGGGATGAATAAAATAAAGAAATCCTAAGTAAAGGAAGGAGGAAAGATGATTATAACAAAACAAAAGAAAATTAAATTGAAGTTTTTCGGTTGTAATACATTTTCGAAAAATGTTACATTTTTGTGAAATTAAAAAAAAAATTCGTACAAATATAGGAAAAGGCAAAAATTTCCTACAGATGCAAATTCGATATTTAGTGCATAACTCAAAGTTATCAATCACTCAATACGATATCTGAAAAATTACATAAAATAACTTTAAAACTTCACAAAATCAATTAAATTAGATTTTAAAAAAATAACTTCAAAAATGTGTGCAGTTTTTTTTTCTAATATATTTACAATGTATTAGAAAATTAATTCAGTGTTAATCTCTTGGTAAAAGGTTAATTAATTTTAAATTGAATACTAACTGATAATACTCGAATACAAGTAATTTTAAAAATTAAACAGATACATTAAAGTAGTCAATGAGAACTGAAAAACCAAATAAGTTAATAAATTAATCTTTAAATTATATTGAATCGTTTTATGTTTATCACATTAGATGAACATGAAATGGTAGATGCTCTTAAAAAAGTTCATAATGTTTTTTCTATATTTTTTTCACGTTGATCAATAAACACTGATGCTGATAAACTCTGATTCAAACACTGATACTGTTCTAAAACAATCAAATAAAAATTTCTTTTCTCATTTTAAAAAGGAATAAGAATTTATTTTCCGTTTCTCATTACATTTTGAAATTTTTAAATGCAAACAGGTATTTTAGTTACAAAATTTAAAATTAAAATCATTTTGCTGTCTCGAATTCCACTAAAATGTCTATGTCTATGGTTGTTATGGGTTTATTTCAAAATCCATCTAACAGATTTACGAACTTTCAAATGAATTTTATATATATGATATTCTTCAAGAACATTATGTAGTGGCATTTTAATAGAGGATCAGATTTGAATACTATATGCACATTAAACTCGGATGATAAACAGAACAAACTTTAAAAAGGTAATAATTTAAACCGCGCCATGCTGACAACTATAAGTCATAAAATTTAAGCATATAGTATATAATGAAATTTCTTCATCCATTTTAACGATCATCTTTCGATGACAGATCTCAATAACAGCTTTCGTCTGGGTATAGTCTCAGCGCATTGTACGCGTAAACACAAAGCACTTCATCGTTTGATGGTTTCTCGAATTGCCGAGATGAGAAACTCCCCAAGCATACAGAAACATTGATGGGCGTCTAGAACATTCTCTGTTACATTTATCACTCACGGTGCACTGAATACTGTACAAAGGGTGTAATAATTCAAGGTGAGAAACCTACTTTACTTACTCATAAAGTATAGCATAAAACGATGTAAGAGTATCTTTCAACCATTCAATTAAATGTTGAGGTTGGATCATAATATTTTCCCAGCGTTTTAGTAGAGGTGAAATGAAAGAAAGTATGGCCATAAAGACAGATTTAAGCTGAAGGTATTTTTAAAAAATAAAGTTTTGTGTTTTAATATGCAAATTAATAAACATGAGTAAAAGTTCTGAAAAGGGGAATAGAAAAAATTTCTTGCAAGCCGGAGTAATCAAAAACGAAAACGGGAAGTTTTTGTTAAAAAAATAGAATTGAGATGCAAATCATCTTTAGGAAACGGAGAAGAAAGGGATTAAACAATGTTGTTGGTATGAAATTATTGATTTAACTTTTTGCCAATCCATATTGCTAGATGTTTATAACAACACATTGACTACCGGCTGGAGCCTTCAGCTGTTTGTCTTGGAATGAATTTGGCTTTTGGTGACTATTTTGATGCGTTAAATGTGAAGAATCAAAAATTTTAAAATTTAGAGATATCTTTAAAAGTGGAAACATAATAGATTATTGTTACAATAACACGAATTTACTTAAGTTTATAAAAACAAAAGTGGGGTCTTTTCTTCTCTAATTATTTTTATACTAACGCCAATTGTAGAAAATTTTATAACTATATTAGTATTTAAAACAATAGAAATTTAAGACCAGTTTTTAAAATACAATTATGGAATTCTAAAATAATTGAGAGTCGAGTTGCAAAACAATTTTACTAAATGTCATTGTGATATGAATTGAATTAATGCTAAAAAAATACAAAATTTTAATTTTGAATAATTTACAAAAATGCTTTTTTTTTCAGTACTACAATAAGCATACTTTTTCTTAAAACTAACATTAAAATTACATAATTGTGCTAGTTTGATACTTTTTTTCTTTTTCCAGACGTAAAAGAAAATGCGTTTTTCAAGTTTTTAGAGACAACAGTATCAACTGCACTTTCAAAAAAACAAAAAAAAAAAAAAAAAAAAAAAAAAATAGCGGGATTTCTCTCTGTTTTTAATTATTTAACTCTATTAATCAAATACTCAGAAGTTAATTTCGTGATAAATGCAAAATTATAAACTGTCAATATTTAGCGCATACAATCTTATAATATTAATAAGATTAATCGTATTCTAAAGAACATAAAATGAAATTTAATTAAAATTCTGAGTATCATCATAGAGGTAAATCAATCAGAAGAATTTATTTTAAAAATCCTTACTCATGCTAATCAAAATATAAAGAAACGAATCTAGAAGAAAATTATTTATTGAAAATTCGCCTGTTAGACGGTGCGTTTTATGCAAGCAATTAAAATAGTCAAATATGTAAATAAGATTGATTAAAAATTTTAACTGACCTTAGATATTTATTACAACATTAGAATTACGGTGTCCATCCGTCTTTGTTGCACGTCAAATTGTCCGTTAACACTTTCCGATTAACAGCCATTTCGAGACAATTTCAGTGGCTTTGTCATTTCTTTAACAAACAGCATAACCTTAAAAAAAAAAAAAAAAAAAAAAAAAAAAACCTTAAGCAAATCAAATTTAAAGAAATGATATTTATATGGCCTATCAAAGTTTTCATTGATAGGCAATTCAATTGTAGATTATTATTTTAAAATTTAATATTATAAAATTCCAAGAATATCACAATAAAACGTAATGAATTTTATAAAGGATTCTGTCAAAGACATACGTGAGGGATTTGGAAAAAAAATTCTCCATGTGTTCTTAAACACAAAATAGATTTCAGCTTATATTTTAATAAAGCGGGAGAAGTTTTAGTAACACTTAATAAAAAAAGCCATGAAAAATTAATATTCTAACTTTTTTCCGTACATTCTGTTTAGTTAAAAAGACTTCTTAGATTGTTAATCGTAATCATAAGTGAGACCATCAAACAAGATTAGAATCGCAAAAACTTTCGTACTATATTTTTTTTTTGGGAGGGGGTGAATCATTTAATATCGGAAAAAATCTTACAAAAACCATTTTGTCACTAAAGGTTTCTGAAAAGTTTGTTTAAAAATATTTAATTTGGGTTATTTTTTTATTTATTAACACATATTCCACTTTATTTTTCGAATTGCAGTATTTAGGCAAATGTCACCTAATTTATAGGTTAAAACATTGGTATCATTAAAAAGATAATTTTTTAAACTTTAGCTTGATGTAAAAAAATTTTTGTGTGATAATATTAGAGCGAAAAAACGCAGAAATTTCGTTTCATTTTTAATTAATTAAAATTCTAAATAAAAATTTTGAAAAATCGCTCAGATGTGCATATTTCCGACCTTTAAGGTATGCATGTGCCAAATTTGGTAGATGTCGGTAGAACGACCAGGCCTGTAAAGCGCAAATATAGGCACATACATTCATCTTTATTATAAATATAGATACAAATATAAATTATTTATTTTCTTTAAAATCAGTACCAAATTTACGAAATAGTTCAACTTTTTAGATTCAGTTATTTGTACATTAAAGATTCGATTATTTGATTTGAAAAGGCCTTTTCAGATTAATGTTCGCTTCAGCTGCTTTATCTGAAATTGTGTACTGGTAAGTTGCCACAACAATCAAAAAATCAGTTTTATGTTGCAATATTTTCGAAAATTTTAGAGAAAAAATGTCAAATTTCGATTAATTTTCAATTAATTAAGATGCTAATTAAAAATTCAAAAAAAAATTGTTCCAAAGTGCATATTCTCGACCTCCAATGTGCCAAATTTGATAGCTGTAGGTCAAACGGTCTGACCTGTAGAGCGTCAACACACACACACATTGAGCTTTATTATAAGTATAGATAATGATATGTTTTTAATTATGTTTTAAGAATATATACCCATTATGTTATGTCTAAAACAGTGTCTTTGTGTAATTAAATTAAACTTATAATCCATACATAACTTTCTCTCCATTCTTAGCAATTGATAAGATTTCTTTCCGTGCTAACCATAAATTGGAGTTTGAAAATATTATTATAGAATCATTGTGAAAAGACTTTGTTTATAAAATAAATCAATAAATCACTTTAGATATATTATCCTCTTATGTGTCTTTTTGTTAATGATTTTATTAAATGCATAGCTACTTTAGATTTATTGGTTTGCAAGATGCCTTTCACATTAAACATTTGGATTAAAATTATTATTATTATTATTTTGCTATATAATTTTCATTAAAAACTCATAGCTTAAAATCAGCCATCTACTTAATCACAGTGCTTGAAAGCCCTCCAAAGCAGGAGAGTGTCAATTTTAAGACCATCAGTAGTAAATGTTATCTAATAAAAAGAAGTTTCTGCCTTTTGAGGTTTCAGTAAATAACAAATAATGATAATTTGAAAACAACTTATTTTTGCTTCATTTGATAGGTTTAAATTATTTTTTGAAAAATATTTTTTATTTTAATTACGCATCAGTGAGAGTTTTTTTCCTCGTTTTTACTTACACAAAAACATCATTTTTTGAAAACATTGCGAAGAGGAGAAAAAAAAAACAATCACTAAATTAAATTGATCTTGAACGGCAAAATAAAAGTTATCGCCAACTCAAATACAATATTTAAAAAAAAAAACGTGCCTTTTTTATATAGGCCTCGTGCAAGTTGAATTTTGCAATGATCATCCTGCTTCCCAATCCTGAAGTTTGAAGACTTTTCCAGATTAGATATCAGCCTCGTGTTTTGTCAGTCGTTTAAAATTATATATTCATTTCAAAATAATCATCGTTTGACTGCAGAATGTTAATAAAACAAAAATAAATTCATAATTTACCGAGTATTATCAAATTTCGTTTCCTTGTGAAAAATTTATAAATGGAAATGTAATGTATAATTTTTAATTTATTTTTAAGCTCCACAAAGAGAAAAGACTCCTATCAAATGTCTAAATTAAAATAAAAATATAATGAATGCAAAGGAAAAACAGTGAATTTAGCATTAATTTTTCCTCTTAAATCATGAAATCTCATTGTAAATATTAAGTTCAATGATACCATGGTATTTCACAAATAGTAATTGAATGCAGGAATTTCAACTGACAAGATGATGATCCAACCCTGCCACATAATCATCCGATCGAAAACATGACCTCTTATATTCGTCCTAATAAGGTGTGGGCCAATTTGATCCTCTATTATTAATCAATCCCTGCATTCGGAAAGGGCGGTGATCCACCTTGCTGATCACTTAGAAAAGATACTGCAAACGCCCGTAAACAAACAGCGATGGCGCCTGCGAACGGGCACTGTACTGGCCTTGAACCTAAAGGGTCGTGGACGTTGACTCCCCCCGGGGTCTTTTCACCATCCTTGCCTTGACATCGGAGATGCGGAGCACGAAATCTCTGCTACTTTATTGTCCGAATAATTCTCGGCTCGTCGCATTCCAAGAGGATGGGAAAAAAAGAACTCCATCACTATGTACCTCTCCCCCTTCGTGTCTGCGGTCAAGCAGTGAGAGTGGAAGGCGACGTGAAGACCCGTATAAGCTGTAATAAACGAATACTAATCAGCAAATTGCCATACACAGTCAAATAGACGATTCTGTTCTTATTTTTTCCGAATTCCGAAGAAAGGTAATGTCGGTGAGGAGAGATGCTTATCAACCAGTTCTCTAAATAGAGTCGGATGATGAATGCAAATTGAGGGGGAATGTTGCAGTCACATTAACTTCTGAGAACTGAGGCCATGCAAAAATAAATTAACCCTGAAAGAAATAGCCTTTGACCTTTTTATTTCTACACGTGGAGGCAACTCAAATCACCGTCGATAATGATAAGCTGTGCAATCCGAAATAATTCAATAACTGGTTAATTCATAGATGCTTGATGGTAAGTGATGAATCTTCATAGGCTAACTTAAATGTTTTCCTCCTTTTTTTAAGCATGTTTCTTCTTGAGATGAGACTAAATTATTTTCATCAACCTCCATTATTGCAAGGAAAATGACAATTACATTGCAGTTTGTTAGATCGATTCCTTGTGAATATATTTCGTTTTGATTAATGATAAAAAATGAGAACAAAACTATCTAAAACCAAAAATCTCCCACCCATAGCTTTTTTTTTTATCTTTGATAAATGAATAACTTTGTAACATCAAGTGTCATTGAATTTGGTACTATAAAAAATTGAATCAGTGTCTTTTCAATGAGTGATAAGTCAACTGCCATTTCCTACCAACCCTATCCATTTTTTTTTAAATAGTAATATAATTAATACATTCCGGTTCGAACCAGATTTTGTGGAAATTTAGGAATGCAATCATAGCTTCATTCACCACATTAGTAATAAAGAAATGGATTTAATTCATAGAGATTTAATAACAAGTGGTGAATTTTCATTGGTTAATTTAAAGCTGTTTTCCCTTTTATTTATTATTTATCATCATTCTGAGACGAAACTAAAATTTTCTCATAAACCGCCATTATTACAAAGAAAATTATAACTGCATTATTTATTGATAAATCGATTTATTGTGAATATTCTTGTTTTGATTAATAATAAAATGATGAAATAATCAGACCAGCTGTCAAAGACTAAAAATCATTCAAGATTTTCCTTCTGCTTATTGAACAATTAAGTGTCATTAAGTTTTGGTGTTGCTAAAAAAATTAAAGTAAATATCTCTTAAACTATGGCCGTCAATATGACCAACTATGGTCAGCTTATAGACCTTCCGCATATTTTGTAATAATACCTTATTGCGTTTTATATTTTAAAAAAACTAGCCTTAAAAAAACTAGAAAACATGACATTGTTCTGAATTAAAATACTTTCTTGTTTTATATTTTTTAAAGTAAAAATTACTCTTTTATGAAATATTACATTGAACGACTTTATTTTTTAATCTTCCGAAACAGTTTTTTTAGCTAAAATAAAATTATAAATTAAACCAGACATTTTGTGAAAACCGTCGACAGCTAATTTTGTCCTTAAAATTTTAATATTAATTAAATAAGTATTTCAAATAAGAGTTCCTATGCATAAAAAAAGGTATTAATTACGTTTTTAGACAAAGTTTTTTTAATTAATAAAAAAACTTGAAAATAAATCAAAATAACCATTCAGATTTGCGGATTTAGGTATTTTGTGATTCTAACCCATAAGAACGTTTTTTAATAAATTTATCAATTCAGTTTCACATTAGCGCATTTTAATGTTTTAATTTAGGTTATTTTTTATTTTAAATTTTATTAAATTATTTTTATTTATTATTTAACTGTATTTTGAAAAAAATTTATTTATTTTTATTTATATATTTTGACTTCAGACCTCACGGCAACCAAATTTGTGCATAATATTATCGAAGTAGATTTCCGATGTTTAAAAATATTTAAAGAATAAAGTGAACATATTTAAACATACAAGAACCGGACGAATTTTATTTGATAAAGTATTAATACTATCCTAATATTTTTAAATACACAGAGTTTGTATTCTTTTAGAAAAACTTTTATTGCACAAGGAAAATAATTTTCTTTAATTTACCTGTTGTTTTTCCTTTAATTTACCTGTTTATCTGTCGTCTCAGCCTAGTGGCATGAGGCAGCTGTATTGCCTGTTTAGTCGGTAATCCACTGTTTGTTATTAAGAGATATAAGTTATTAATCATCTGCTTCAAAACTTTTCTTTTCGTATTCTTTCAGAATTCTGCTAGTGTGTTCTGGCAGTAGGTCTTCCAATCTATTTTTATTATTCAACAATAAAAGAAATATAATGGTGCAAATTGTGTATAAAATTAATTTTGTAAAATTTATTTGAATAATATAAGCAAATTTTACAGAAATAAGATTTGTGTCTCTGAAAAGCTAATTTTAAAAACAAATATGATTTAAAAATAGTTTTTGAGTGATAATATTTTTTTGAGGATATGGCGGGAAAAGACCAAAATCATGATTTACTTTTAATACTGAAATTTTAATTAATTTTTAGTTTGTGAAAAATTGAGAGTGATCTTTCTCTTATTCTAAGACTTCATTAATTTACTATGATTATTTAAAATAAATAAGTTTTTCAAAATTTAACCTGAAATGTGACTAAGAAATCTAGTGTTTGATTTCACTTTTATTTTTATTCTTACAAAAATAAGAATTCGTCTCTGCTTAATTTTGTCCAAGTTGTAATTAAAATTGTAACTAGTAATTAAGCCAAATATTATATTTACCATATTTAACCGTAGTTACCATATTTAAAATATTTTCATCGCATTTTACATTTTTCGATATAAAAGATTAATATCAAATAGCAAATATGGGGCAGGGATAAAAACTTTTTAAAAATATATAACTAGCCGCTTTTGGTGACCAGCTGGCTCACCGAAGATATTGAGTATATTTAATTCAGTTAAATTTTTTCTATATAACTTCATATCCACTATTCCGTTAAATTATCAGACATTAAAGTCATGTTATTTGAACCTCTTATATATATTCTGTTCATTGTGTACACGAACTTTTTTAATGGGGATCGATTCATGACATCTTAGAGCTATTAAAAATCAGATGCCCGGTTCATCTGTCTTCTAATTTTCGCAATATAGTAATTTGATTTTTTTTACTCATCTTGTAGATTACAGAAATATTAAACATAATCCTACTTCCTTAGTTTTGAACAATTGAAAAAAAATCACACGATTAAATATTTAATGAAATTCAGCAAAGCTTCATCAAAAATCGGTAGCATTATTTTTTAACTGAGTAACAGAATATGAAACAAGGTTTTCAAATATTATAAGCCCTTTTTGGAAGTTAAATTCTGCTTGCCTTCTCAATAAATATCAAGTGTCAGTTAGAGAGAAATGCTTGTAATAAAGATTTACTTTGATTCCGCTTTAAAGGCATGCGTCAATAAAGCTGGAATCAATGACGGATTAAAGCACCTTAAGGCCCTGAGCAATGCAAATTATGTGATCTCTATTTCAACAAATTGGTTAGTTTTTTTATTTTAGTAATTTTATGAAACTGTGCCAGTTTCTATGACTCACTTTGACTCATGATTGCATGGCATTAACATTTGCATGCAATGATATTATTAAAGCAAATACTCTGTTTTTATAAATACTGTAATAATGAAGTGCATATAATTAAATAGATAGGAACTAGACCATTTGTATTGGACAAAGTGTTAGTATTATTTAAATATTTTAGATTTCAAAAAACTCGTATTTTTTACAAATTTATTTATTTAACTATTAGGTTAATAAAGTATTTTTGATTAATCTAACTGCATCTTCTCTTTAATCCAATAGTCATAGGTAGCAGTAGTTAGATCTACCTATTCAAAAATTTGCTACTGGCTGGGAGGTTTAAATGTTATATATATTTATCAACTTGGTTACAAATTATACATTTTCGAATAATATTTTTCTCTAAAAAACGTCGAGAGAAATTTCTTATCCTGTTTCTTTATTTACTTATATTTATTATTACAGTCTTCTACTTACATTTCCATAAAAAACTTTGTATATTTAAAAAATTAATTTATGGACAAATATTATTTTTTTTGTCATGTATCCAAAAGTCCTTGATCAGCATTAGCAAAAATTTCAATGTATTCAAAATTGGCTTTTCCAATGATGGTGTGTGTGTGTGTGTGTGTGTGTGTGTGTGTGTGTGTGTGTGTGTGTGTGTGTGTGTGTGTGTGTGTGTGTGTGTGTGTCGATAACCGGATAAAATGATTTTTTATTCATTGCAATGCATTTTGTTTGCTATCTTCCTCCGTTATTTCCAGATATTTTTAAAAAATTCTTTTTAATATTGACCATTATAACATTCAAATTAGTATAGATATTTAATATTTTATCCAAACACAATGAGAGCATTCATGTAAATAAACAATAATAACTTAAAAAATTATCTAATATATATTTTTTGGATGTAAGAGATAAAGCACAGGTAAATAAATGATTAAAAAATATACGTATATTTTAAACTACAAAGATGATATTATAAAATAATCCTTGAAGATATGAGCCTTGCTGTTTCATATTATAATTAAAACTACCGGTTATGCACTCAAGAAAAGAATCTCTTCCCTTTAACTGATTTAATCCAAAAATTAGAAAAACATCTGCAATTTTGGTGTAAAGAACGTATTTTATATGCTTTAAAAATTTCCTCAATTTTGTTGTGATTTTGTAGTCGCGCTCTTATATACTTACTACTTTCTTACTAATAAATGGTCCATTTCTGCCTAGCATCTCTCTCAAGGGTCAATAGACTGAGTCCTCATATGTCGATTAAATAATATTATTTTTGTAATTTCCAAATAAGTGTTTGTAAAAATAAAACTTCTATGAATAATTAGATATTCGAATAATACTAACATTTCATCTAGTATAATTGGACGTATTGCCATATGTTTCACAAAGTGCACTTAGTTATTAAAAAAATTTATAAATGCCAGATGTTTGCTTTATTAATATAATGTATTAACGTGAACACCGGTAATCTAGAGTCATAAAAGATATATAAAATATACTTTTTCATAAATAAGTTATACAGACGTTAAAATATTTTGAAATATAAAATGAAATTCGTCAATTTATTAAAAAAGGTCTCTTAATATATAATTCCTAAGCCCGAAAAAGAGCAATTTTATACATCAATTACAGAGCGAAACTAGGTCTATAACTGATGAATAAGAAACTATAAATATATATATTTCCAATTATTTAATCTCACTAAAAAGACCTCTCCTTTGATAATTTAATATTATCAGAATTCATGGTTTAGTGAACCGAGTAAAGAAATTTAATATAATAATTGATAATTTTCATCAGGTTTCTTAAAATGGTAGATTACGTTAGGGAATTATTTTTACATAATGTTCGAAAAATTTATTTTAAAAAGTTAAATTTGTCGATATTCTGTTAAAGACTTATTTGGATTTAAAAGACCAGATCAGCAATTCACAAATAAAACTATCTATTTCAATTTTCAAAATACAGAAGAAGAAATAGAAACAAAATTTTTCGCTAACAATTAGGAATATTTTTGAACTGCATGTTCTTACTAAATGTTATAGAATATGTTTTGAACCTGTTCTTACTAAATGTGAAAAAAAGTTAGAACTATTTTTTAATGATTGTGAAAAAATTCTGTTTTTTTTTTTTTTTTTTTTTTACTGTTACAAAATTTGTAAAATTGAGACAAGTTGTATTGCTTGTTAAGCCATAATATATAGCATTTTGTCCAAAAAAAATCCTAATAATATATATATATTTAAATTTTATAAAATTTTGAATAACCTTTTAATTGTTCTAAAGAAATAACAATCATTTACATGTAATGAGATCGAGTATGTATATTTTCGTCTTATCTGTGCACAATTAAAACATTACAAACAGAGAAACGGAATAGAAAGAAAAATATAATATACGCTGGTCGATTTGTATGCTGTGGAAAAAAACTATAAAAGAAAATTTTAAAAAATATTTTATACTAATGCTAATTATTTCATACCAATGCGAATAATTTTAATGCTAATTCTTAAGTGAAACCTGTAAGAAATATAATACAAATGCTTGGATAATTCTAACAAGAAGTAAGAAAGTAAATTTTATTTTAAAGAATAATTATTTTTATTCATTTAAATTTTTTTATGAATGACACAAAAATTCATAAACAAAACAAATTACAAAGTTTTTTTTAAAAAAACGAAAAGAATCGATATAAACAATTTAAGAAACAAAAGTATAATGAAATAACTTACGTTGAAAGGCTCTTTTGATTGTTCTTTCTTCAAAAAATGCATCCAGAACATTTTAAATGTTCCAAACTATTCTAGTAAAGAACTGTTCCAAGAATATACAATAAATGAATTCTTAGTACATTCTTCCCACATTATTTTTAAAAATGTGCAAACAAATTCTTTGAACGGCATTGAACTAAATTATTTTTATAAAAATTATTATAAAACCATTTGGGGAAAAAAATCATTACGAAAAAGATCGTATGATTTATATAAATACTCTTTAATATGTTTTATTCTTCAATTACTAATTTTATACGAACTCAACATTTTTCAAAAAATCGTTTTCAAAAATGCAAATTTAAAACTGTTCCCAATCAAGGAAATAAAAAAGTTTTATGTTTTAATATTAATAATAAAATAACACTTGGAACCTGGGAAAATATTTCTAATCTTTGAAAAACATTTTCAAATAAAAAAATACCAAAATCTTCTCAATTTTCTGATTTTAAATATAATATTTATACTACAGCTTTAAAAAAATGATTAACAATTAGAATTAATTTAATGAAAAAAGGAATGTCAGAAAAAATATAAATAATTTTTTATAGTTTCTATTAGGTTTTTTTAAAATTTACATTATAGAAAATAGCATTTATGTAAATATTACAATATAGAAACCAAATTGATGAAAGATATTTTTAAATTTTTTCGGCATTTGTTGGGCAACGATTTATTTGTTATGTCTGAATGATTTTTTAAATAAAAAGAATTTCAGTTTTAAAAGTAATAATTATCAGTTAATATGAAATCTGTTTGACTTCTTTGTTTTATAAATGAAAAAATAAATAATAAAAATAAATTTGAATATAATTTTTCTACATGCATATGTAAGAAAAGAAATAGACTATGTCTTTTAATTTAAAATAATTAAACCTTCATAAATGACATTAAATTCAATTTAACATTATACCGCAGATTTTCAATTTAATTAATTCGACCTAAACTTTTTTCTACTTTAAACAAATATTTGAATAGTCTAGCTGCGGAACGTCCTTTGAAATCCCTGACCTTTTAAAATCATCGCCATATCTATACTTTAAAAAAAAAATACACAATGTGATGCCTTCATAGCCGCAAATTATAACCTCAATTCAATTTAATTATAAAGAAAAAGTCAAGACTCTTAACACGGAACTTCTATTTATGTATCCACAATATGGGAATTAGTACACAAATTACGATAAATTCGTTTTAAATTTCAAAAATATTGGAACTAGTTTCGCATTTTGTTAAAATAAAAGATGAATTCTGAGGATGATGTTTTCGTCAAAATCGAGTCAAATCAGTCATTTCGTCAAATTGTCATCAGTTTTATTCATTTATACATTTAAATAACTTCAGTTATTAACCCATTATTAAATATTTTCGTTCATGCCACATTATCAGAATTAATATAAATTCTCCATCTAATTAAAACAGGAATACTTTCCTTTATTTGTTAAATCAAGAATATTAAATTACTGCTATGGAATGTGTCTCTCCACCCCCGATTATTCTAGAATGATATACAAAAAAATATAGAGCTGGAACTGGAATATAAATTAAGTGTCGAAGGCCCGTTTAGAATAAATGGGCGAGGCCTGTTTACTGTCAAAAGATGATGCGAAATACTTATGGCTGCCTTTTGTAAAGAGCAGTTATTCCAGTTTGCTGAACTCGATAGACCGCTCAAAGTAGTCGGGTACCGCATAAACCGTCCATCAAATCAAATAATAAAAGGCATCACTATACACGGATTATTAAAAAGTTCTTCTCACTGTACTATAATATCGATTATATAGTGGAATGGTCTGTAATAATTCTCAATCTGTCACTCTTCTTAATTCAAATTTATTCATGGACTTGTTCTGAAGAAGGAAATCGAATTTATACATGGATAATTTCGAAGAAGGAAATCGAAATCAATAGAAGGGTTCCTGATTTAATTTATATATCACATAAATAAAAATTCAACAATGAATCTTTTTTTCACGCTCTTTTATTCAAATCTAATTTTAAAAATATTATAAACCTTATATAAATAAGTTTATAAAACAAAGCAGTTTGATGCCAATTTCTAAAGAAAAAAGTTCTTCTTTGACTTGGATAATCTCTTCAATGCTAATGCTTTTGTACTTTTTCTTAAATTTTCTTCAATTGAGTAGAAAACGAGACCTTTTGAAAACTGCAGAATATTAGATAAAGAGCAATTAATGCAAATCTAACTACAGAAGGCGGAATAAAATATAGAAATGAGTTGGAAAAGGTTTCATCGCTTTTGGAATTTCAGTAAAACACGTCAAATAAATTAATCATTTCAAGTCTCAAATAATGGTGCCTTAAAGCGAAGAGACTATTAATAGTGACATATAGATCTGAAAATTTTCTATCAATGTGGACAAAGAATACTTAATATTCTAAATAGAGAAACCCAACCAACTCAAAGCGGATATGTGATTCGATTACAAACAGTCGGCCGAAACATGGCATAGATAGAACAAATCAAATAGGTGATTTTCATATTCGTCATATCTTACAAAGTCAAAAAATATCAATAAAATATAATACAAAATTTACATATAATAAGTAAAAATTTAGAAACTACAAAATCTACAATTCTAACAGAATTTTGAAAGAAAAAAATACATAAAATAATAAAGTAAAATGCAGAAATAATAAAAGTAAATGAAATGCAATGAAACTTTTTTCCTAGTGAGATGTAACATTTATATCAACCGAAAATGTAAAAGAACTTCTAAAGAAACAAGTTGTCATAGTTAATTTTTTTTAAATGATTACTGATATTCTTAGTGTCAATTAAGCTATCCTTAATGTTAAAAAAAAATCATAATTTTTTTCAGTTTTTGTTTTGGAGAATGTTTAATTAATCAATAATTGCATCAAAAGTGTTTATTTTGTTCGTGTTGTTGGAAGTTTTAGTAAGGATAAATGCATATCTCTTTTGGTTTTATTGTTATTAATCTACAGGGGTAAGTTCACACTCATTACTAGAACACTGTGGAATAAAATATTTAGTTGTTTTCTCGCATTTTTTAAAAATTCTTTTAGAAATAATTGTGAAAAGATTTTGTTTAAATTTTTTTTAAATAAAATATTTTAGGGTTTGTTTGTTTTTTCGTAAATTAAAGAAATTATTACCATATATTTCCTTACATAATTTTTGTTGGAGTTCGGTACTCATTTTAGGGTGTCGGTTTATCTGTTTCACAGTTAATTAAATTATTAGAAAGATAAAAATGAAAAAGCATTGAGTTTCTAAATATCATTTTTAATGAAGGTTAAAAAAATTAATTCGGCGTAATTTAAAACAAATATTTGCATTTTTTTTTATTTCTTAAAATGCATTCGTTACATTTTAAAAATTATTGTGATACTGTTAAACATGAAGGTTTGAATTTTCTACCTTTTTGCGATTCCATTGCAAAATAAATCTACTTCAACTGTAATTTTATTACACTAACAGTAAATAGACAGTACTGTTTGTAGAATTATTTCTAATTCTTTCTATCATTCGATAATTCTTATTACTGACTGATTCAAATATTTCTGGCAAAATGCAACTCTGATAAAATTTTATATTTAATAATCGTAGAAGTGTTTAGTATTACTTCAACAATATATCTGCATAAATTGTAATATAATTCAGAAGCTTTAAATTTCTTTCAAAAAGTATTGTAAATCTATCTTAAGCTTAAATGTATTTTATTTTCATTTTTCAAAAATAATAAATAGCAATTCTTTTAACTGTTTTAAATATATAGTTTTGAATTCTGATTTATATATTTGAATTGTTATATTATATAAAATATTGTTGTTTCTAATTTTTGTGCACACTTTTTTTATTAAACGATTTATTTCATATTTATAATGATGGAATTTTATAATCAGTTTTTCATTCACGTCCTTATATTCTAAAATTTTGAAATTTCATACATTTATAATTTTTTGTTAGCTTTATGTTATTTTAATATTTTCAGAGTTTAATTATTAGTTAATCAATTAATAATAAATTAAATTTTGATTCTGTACAAGAAACGCCAATGAAAAAAAGAATGTGGTGAAAAAAACTAATTTCACAATAGTATAAAATTATTAATAAAGAATTACAAATAGTGTCGAAAATAATTAAGTAATAAATTTTTACTTTTAAATACACTAAAAAATGTATATTTTTAAAAATTATTAATTTTTAAATTTATTCACATTTGATTTTTAGAAAGCATATTTTAACAGAAATCGTCTGACTTTATTGTTAGAGAATCTTCGAATTTTAGTCTTATAATTGATAGTCTTACTACAAATCTAAATGGTCTTGCAGTAAGTCATGATATTCACTGAAAATATTTTATCTTTTAATCAAGTTTTTTTTAAAGAATATTCTCTCTTATATTGAGAAAAATTCCACTTCATTCAAATCAGGCAACTCGAGAATAGTGCGTTGTTTCTGATTTAGTTCAAAAAGAACACTTTCTTGTTCTGAAAACTACTAATTTAAATTAAATACTGTCTGCCTTTCCAAGGCCAGGTGAATAATCATAAACCTGTCAGATGGCTGAAGAAAATGCTGATTCAGGGCTTATTAGAGCGACCCTGTTATATATTTATTTATTAGGAAGCCATCCAGGTGGCTGAATTGTTCAGTTTGGGTGCTTAGGCTATTATCTGTTCTAGTTTAGTGTCAAAAGATCAATGAATTAGCATGAATAACAAGTGAGGTGGCAGAAAAATTCTACACACCTGTGGATTCTTTTTTGTCTTGCAATTTTAATCTTTCTGTTGATAACGTTATTAATAATAAACATACACAATCGTGGTATTATTTTTAAATGTAGGTTACAATCAAAAGTTAAAAATTATCATTATTGCAACGATTTAATGATATAATAAAAGATCAATTTTCAACTGCTAATATTATATCGTAATAGGGTGTTTATATTATTAGCTCAACGTGTTTTATTAAATCAACCAATGCTTAGCTTTTGGCAACTTTAGATAATTCTGTTATTACACCTGCGCAATTTTTTATTTTTTAAGGAGTTATAAAAAACGAACATAAAAATGAAGCTTATAATAATTGAACTCCATTTTTTGTTTGAATTCAAGATAGAATTTTTCTAAAGACGTAATAAGGCAAATAATTTTATAAAAGGAAAACGGGGGGGGATGAATCTATCCATAAAGAATACAGAATATAGGGACTCTCGTTGTTCGAAAGTGAGATATCATCTTTAGACCGAAGGATTCCAGATTCGAAGCCATTTTAATTAAATATCTGTAATGTGTATAGGTGTATTACTCATTAAATCTGATTCCAAGAATTAAGCTTTTTGCTTTATATATATATATATATATATATATATATATATATATATATATATATATATATATATATATATATATATATATATATATATATATATATATACAGTGGTGGCCAAAATTGTGGACACCTTTGAAAATAGTTATGTTTTCTAACATTGTATGCTTACCGAAAATGTTACATTTTAGAAAATTCAAACTTTCACATAACTTTTTAAAAAGAATTTAATGCTAATTTCAATACAAAAAAAAAAAGAAAAAAGAAAAGAAAAAAAAGAATTATTATGCTTTTTTTAACCTGAATAACAAACAGAGGGATGAAATGGATTGTAATTTCTAACTTTCCTGACAAATCACTGTTTTTGTTCTGGGAACCATTCAAATGTTACTAACAAATAGCAAAAGCTGACATCAGTTTAAAGTTGGAACAAGTCGTTATTGTGATTTTCTCTGTAGAAGGAAGACTATTTTTTTAAGTAATTAAATTGCAATTAGAAGTTTCTTTAACCTTTTTAATATACAGTTGGAATTTCTGTAAATATTTCGAATATTTAGTCAAGAAGCAATGACATCAAATAAAAGAATATATTGGGCACCTAGAAAGAGAACTAAGATTATTGTGTTACATGAATGTGGTCTTTCCTATGCTGAAATAGCAAGGCAGGTGGGTAGTTCAGTGACTACACCTGTAGTCCGAAAATTTTGTTTGCGATATCAGGGGACAAATTCAATAAAAAACAAAGTAGGAAATTACTGAAAAAGGTGCATCACATCTGTTGATGACAGAAAAAAAAAACTATGTCTTCAAGATAGAAGAATGTCATCAGCGGCCATCAGAAGTCAATTAAATGATGCTGTTATTTATGTCAGTTCAAGAACAATCAGGAGATTATTAGATGTTGGACTAAGAGGTAGAATTGAGCGAAAAAAAAAAATCTTATCTCAATTTACAGCAGCGCATAAAAAGATTACAGAGGGCAAAGGAACGCATTAATTGGACAAATGATCAGTGGTCACAAGTTATACGGAGTGATGAAACAAACATATTGTTATTCGGTAGTGATGGCGAAAATATGTAAGACATAGAATAGGCGAAGCGCTACATCCTGACTGCATTCAGGCAACTTTGAAAAACACAGTTAGTCTTATGATTTGGTCATGAATGTCAGCAGATGATATTGGTCTCCTTCATGTTATCGACGGGATATTAAATGCAAGAAAATACATTGACACTATTCTAGAACCAAAACTTACACCTTCCATCAGTGATCTATTTCCCAACAATGCATCTTTTATTTTTTCAGCAGTATTCAGCTCCTTGCCACACAGCAAAAATGTCGAAAGAGTGGTTTAGTACAAAGAACATTGAATTGTTATCATGGCCAGGAAATAGTCTTGACCTCAAAATTATTGAGAACTTTTAGCACCGTTTGAAAACTCTTGTACATATGAAGCATTCATCAAATAAAAGAGAATTAATTTTGGCTGTAATTGTTTCTTTGCATCATGCAACAACGATAGAAGAGCTTAAAACTCTCGTCAGCTCAATGAAATATCAGTGTGAAGCAATAATAAAAAATAAAGGCTACCCTACAAAGAACTGATAACTCACTACAGTCATCAGATCTAATGTATCTCGATAATTATTACCACAAAACTTTGTTCTGTATTGCAAATATTTGAATTTTGCTTTTCATATTGAAATCAGCAATAAATTTTCTTTAAAATGATATATAAGAGTTTGCATGCGTTACATTTTCTATAAGCATGATATTTTTAACAAAGTCGAATTCTTTAACTCAATTTTCTTTTATGGGAAATTTCTAAATTTCTGAAGTTTCTTGGTCATATAATTAAAAAGAATGAATTTTTCTTATTTTCAATAATTTAAACAATCCAATAATAAAATAACATATTTTTAAAATCAAATTTTATATAAATTTTATCATCCCCCTCTTGTTCCAGATAAGATTACAGCTTTGTCAACTCAACACGTCAGCTAAATGGGATTTACTTCTAAAGTTATTTCAAAGCACTTAAGTTCCATTCAAAGATGTATACCAAAAGAATCTTCAAAACATACTCCTTTACTTTGATCTTTTTCTAAGGATAATTATTAGAAACTCCTTTTTTCATTGCAGCTCAACTTAGCCACTTTTTTTAAAAAAAAAATCAGATATTAGTAATAAAGCCTTGATTGTTTTTCACTTCCAACCATAATATTATGGCAGAGCATAAAAATGGCAAGATAAATCCTGAAACTCTTAAATTCATTTATATATTTACTAGCAGTACCCGCACAACGTTGCCCATGGCATAAAATCTAAGAGGAAAAATTAGCTTTAGACTTAAGTCTAGCCTCCACCCGATATGACATGGGAATGTCATGCGGGATCAAAAAGATATTTAGAAATCATCAAAAATAACTACAAAACAATTTTTTATAGCCCATATTCAGAAATATTTAGGGCTAAGATTTGATATACAGGCATTTGGCGCCTTGCGAGGTAGGCAATTTTTCGGTGGCGCTTTGTTTGGGGTTACATGGCCACCATTTTTTTTTTATGCTACTCTATGCTACTGTATTTCGATCTTTCCTGTTCATTTCCCTTGATTTTTTCCCTGCTGCACATACTTCTGCTTACTTTCATTATTTTCGATAAAAAAATTTTGCATGCATTTAATTTTACTGCATTTGTTGACTTTTTTTTTTTTTCTATATTTCCGTTAATTTGCTGCAGCGTTCCTTGGAACCTTTAGATTGGAAACGCTATTGCTACGGTTCGCGCCACATTCAGCCATTTCGCTAAAATTTGGCGATAAACTTTTTGGGTCAAAATGACTGTATATTATTGCTGTTCCATATTTAGACTGTTAAAATGGTTTCAATTTTCCCTTGTAAACAACACATGCCTTTTGATTCATATTTCCATTTTGAAGCTGGGCTAATCTTTGATATACTGTCATTTTGCGCCTTGCGAGCTTGGCAATTTTTTGGTGTCACTTTTGCTACTGTTACCCTATTGCCACATTCGGCCATTTCGCTCAAATTTGGCGATAAATCATTTTTGGGCGAAAATGATTGTATATCAAAGCTGAACAATATGGACAGACTATAGACATTGTTCCTATTGAAACCGAGGCATCATTTCTATAATCCACATGGATCGAAATTCAGAGCGGTGTTCTCCTTTTCGGACCAAATATTAGGAATGTTTGTTCTTTCACTTCTCCTGTGTCTCAAATTTAAATGTCTTTCTCTGTCAGCAGACAGGCGAGATTCATTTTGTTTCTGTAATTCAATTGCATTGCGATTGAAAGAGAGATAGTTACTTCGCTCAGCAGAACTCACCTTTGTAGAAAGTGTGGACATTCTTTCTCTGATATTCGCTAACCTAACGTTTCTTTTCTCTACATTTTCATTATCGCGCAACAAACGAAGCGTTTTGGCAATTAATCAGGCCAAGGTTGGATTTCCTTCTTTTGGAGATAATGAGTTTTGAATCGCTGCTTAAAATCAGACGTAAATAAAAAAAAAAAATGTATCGCATATGCATATCACAGCTCTTACTATTTGCACATGCGAAGTTTGATATTTCCGCTCAAGCGCGGATAAGTGCAAGGCATAGATACTGCTGCTTTAAGCATACGCGAATCGTAATAGGAAAATAATTAAAATCGCAACTATAAAACTCCTTTTTATGTTTTGATATGACTTCAATACACTAAAACCTTTCCCAATAAATGCCCTACAAAATGGTTCAAATATCTCCAAAATTAATTGAGTATTTCTCGAGTTTTTAGGGTTTCAACATACAGACACTTTTAGGAGACTTCATTTTATACTATGTAGAGATTTTTGCAATAAACATTTCGATTTTATGACTTGTCAAAGTATTAGAAAACGCAATTCAGATTAGTTAATAAATTCAAAGGGGACTTCTTAAATATTTTTAGCATGTACTCTGCAATCCTATGCATTTGTTTATTAATCTGGATAAACACAGTTTGGCAGAGTCTTCTGGTAATACTAATTCATATAAGTACCCCCTTTCAAATTTTTCAATTAATGTATCATCACTTCAAATTAGATTGTATTATATTTTATTTGTAAGTTTTTTAAATAAGTTTTGTGCTTGTGAAGCATGAAAACAAATGTATTTCACTAAATTGATCGAATACTAGTAATTGTTATTAGCCTGGTTAAGGTTCTATTAAAATGTATGTATATACACCTCATTCGAATTATTGATTTAAGTACTATATCAAGGAAGTATGGTAACATATTAAAGTTGGTAACAAGAAAAGCAATATCAATAGTAGTTTATACAAATGTTAAAAAATAAATAATAAAATGTTTCCTGTTAGAAATAGAAATATTTTGAACTAAAATATCTTTACTCAGAGCAAGAAGAATATTCATTTTCAAAAATTATTCTTGAGTTAATTAAGGAAAATCCACATTGATACTACCAAAATTAAAGAAAGGAAATTAATTTTTTAGTATAATGTTAAAATGGCATTATTGTTATAAAATGTATTGCAACAAAAAAAAAAAAAAAAGAAAGAAAGAAAAGGAGTTCTGATGAAACTAAAATGAACCCAGATAAATATCTTCATTTTATGTCACAGAAAGAATGCTTTTGCTTAGACGAAAAGTAAATGAATGGATTGGAAAGTAATATTATTAACACAATATAATTTTACATATGGTATACTTTCATACAGTGAAATTTAAAAAAAAACATTAAAAGTCCTCTATTAATAGCAGTTATCATATTAAAAACACTACAACATCTCTATGAAAATACGGGTATTTACTGGTGGTAAAAATAATTATCTGCACTTTTTAAAATAATAAAGAAAACTAAAAGAAAAAAAAAGGTCAAATTTCTGTAATTTTTGTTCATGTGAAAGCTCATAACCTCTAAATAAATCATTAATGGTTGCCTACCTTCCACCACTCTCTATTTTTGAGAAAACTCTCAGAAACAATATTTTGCTGTATATTCTCTACGAGGAAATGATAACCATAAACACTGTATGCCACTTTCGAATACTTTTATTTCATATGAATGTGCAAGACCCTTGTACACCAATGGCCGTCAACTATCAATAACCTTCCATTTTCGAGAAATATCTCAAAAGCATTACTTCATTGCACATTCTCAATGACGGAAAGCCTTGACAGTTACAGATGCAACCGCAGGGTCAATTTCAAATTTTTTTATTTTATATGAAAGATTTTGAGTTCAAAATATATCATCAATGACTGCCTGCCTCCCATCATTCCAAATTTACAGAAGATATTGCAAAATAAAACTTAAGCAGAGTCCACCACATCTAAAATAACAATTGGACAAATTTCATGAATTTGTAGACAATGGTAATCAATCGGATTACTCTATGATTATTATTAATTTTAATTTAAAATAACACATTCTTTTATTGTAATAGGAGAATTTTATCAAAGTTTGTTGATAAAGATTAGATTAATACTATTAATATTGTTAGTGAGCAGCAGATCACCAAAGACAGCAAGTTAATCAAAATTTCATGCACTTATAAAATGGTCACAACTAAAATATTTTGCTTTATTCAAAAATGATGTTTTTATAATTAAAATATATAAATATTCATTTTAAATGATAACAGAAAAGTACTGCTGCTTATGTTACTGCTGATATTTTTCATATTAAAATTTTATTTTTAGCTATGTGTATGCTATAGCTTCATGTAGCTATAAAAATAAACAAAGAATCTAATTGATCAAAAAAATATTTATTGCATTTGCAAGCAGAAAAATAGAAGTGCATAACAGTCCAAAAAGATACATCATCATACATTCTATTGATCGAATCACAGAAATGATTAAAAATAATTACAAAGTAAAATTGTACCAATTTCAGGAAACTAAAATAAGATTATTTAAAAAATAAAAGTGAAATATAACACTGTATCAACAGAATAGCACCTGTTTTGTTCATAAGAACTTTATTTGTATGAAAAAATACAGTATTTAGAAGTTTTTAACCTTTTAATATAAATATCTTTAATTGATGCAAGCTCTATGAAGCAATAAAAAAATAACTTTTGATTCAGCAGAGTAGCAAAAATTATAAAAGTAGTATGAAATTCCAAAATATAGCACTTAGTAATTGATTAACTTTCTAGAAAATTTTTTCAATTGATACAAGCTCATTTTATCATTAAAAATATCTTCTAATTCAGCAGAGTAGCAAAATAATTTACAAAATAGCTTCTAACAACTAAATAATTTTTTCTTTATAAATTATCACAATATAAGATTCAAAATACCTGAGTATCAACATAACTTCCAATACTGGGCTATTAATCTCAAAGTTTAAAGAAGCTCGATAAAAAACTTTTTGTGTGTAATCTTTTAACAACTGTATTTTAAGTAATAAAATGCAGCATTTAAGCAAACTGTTTAAGTACATATCAAGAAAAAGTTTTATAATTTTTATATTAAAAAGGAATCTCAAAATAAATGAAATTAAGACAAAAAATAATAAATGGAAAATCGAATCCAAATTGCATGTTTTTTCTAGACAAATATGCTGATAATATGGATGACTACATAATGGTGCAACAACAACATTTCTGGGGATAGCTCTTGAAATATACTTTATGTTCATAGCCATAAACAAAGAATTCATCAACTTTATCATTATACTCATATTTTACATGGCCAATAGGTATGATTCTAAGACATTGCCTCTGTAAAAAAAGAAAAATAGTAACAATGAATTCAACAATAAATTTAAAAAATAAAGAAATTGTTGAATTATTGACTGAAAAATACAATGATATTTTGATCCAAAAGGAAAAAAATGGATGTTTATATGAATTATGAGTACCTTATACAATGTAAATCGAGTTACCTATATTGTGAATGAAAATGTCGAGTTTAAGTAATTATCCTTAATATAAAATTAAATTAATGACTTATTGAATAAACACTGCAGTCAAATCTATGAAATCTTGAGCTTTATTTCATATTAAAAATATTAATTCCATTTCATATTTGCTCAAAATTCATGAAATGTAAATATTTGTTTTTATTTATTATTATTAATTATATCACATCTTATGACAAAAATTTCAATATTTGTTCAGTTTAAAGGAGGGAGGATAGGAGAAAAAGTTTCATAAATTCTCATAAAAAAATAAAATTTCAAATTTTCCTTTAATTTAACTACAGCATAAAAAAATAATTAAGGAAAGAAAATAAAACAGCTGACTAAAAAAAAAAAAATGTCTCTAAATTTGAAAAAGATATGTACCTAATTGTAAACATTATTTGAAATCAAAGAAGTTTTAATCAAATTACAAATTTTAACCAAAACATTTTTATTTCAGAACTAAAATGTAAAAAATTATTCTTATTTCAAATATTTTTTGTTTTTATTTTCGAATTTATAATTATACAATAAGTAATTCATTATTAGAGAATCGTGAAATTATTTTTTATCAAATTCACTACCAGATGATAGATACCATTCATTATGAACCAAAATTTGATTAAATTAAATGATTCATTGATAATCAAGCGATAAATATATCAAAATTAGTATTATGATCAAGAATATGAATAAAAATTTAAAACTCCAATACAAATGGAAATGAATGAAAAAATTCAACTAAAAATTTTCATTTTGAGAAAAATGAAACAAGTAAAAAAAAAAAAAATTGCTTCAAAATCAATAAACAATTTGGAAAAAGAATTTTAGATTTAAAGAAAAATAAAAATTTAATGGAAACAAAATAAGAATCTAAAAAATTATTATTATTTTCAAGTTTTAAGCATATTTGAAGCATTTTTCACAAGTGCACAAGACAAATATAAAAAAAAGTATTATATGCAAAATCAAATTGTTTCAGGGAAAACTCTAAAACTGTAATGAGAAAAAAAAATGTAATGTGCTAAATTCTTAATTCACCATATTAAGAAAATTTTATGTATCACAAATGAAATTTTAAAAAATAATCATCATAAATTAAACTTTGATTTTAAATAATATGAGTATTTACTTGTTTCAAAATTCGTTCATTAGTAAAAGCAGATCCATGCTTTGTCACTAATTCATTTGAAGCATTACGTACAGCAACATCAGGAGCATGCATGATAGGAAAGACCTGTAAGCATAAAAAAATACATTTAATTCAAATTTTATACAATATTAATTATCTATAAATTAAAAACTCGTGATAATATAGCAATACATACCCTAGGATTTTCTTCTTCATAAGCAACCTGGCCTGTAACTTGTTTTACTAGTTCCTTAGGCATACTGGATGTTTCTGATATATAATCATCCACATGATTTGCCCTAGAAAAATATCAAATTTGCACATTCAGCATAATTAGAAAATTTAGCTAACACTTTTCATAAAAATTTTGAAAAAGCATTTTATATTTAAATAGCCTAAAAAATTCAAGTAAACTGAATGATTTTGCAACTAGCAATACAGAACTTGCAAACATAGAACTCTTTATTTATTAATATTTTATTATATCTTTATTTTGCCATGCCTTCTATATCTTCAAAATGTAAAATTACATTTTTCTACATAATATAATTTTCATTACATAATAAATGTAATATAAGGCAGAGTAAGAAATATTGTTACTGCAACTTTTAGGAGGTATAAAAAAATAATAAAGTGTGTGATTATTGATGAATGAAATTTAAAAAAAAAAAAATTTCCACAATTGCCCAAGTTAGGAATGAAGTACAAGTGGTAACAGAACACATTCATGATAAATATTCATTTGAAGTTCTTTGTGGATTCTATGTGAGGATTGCAGTGATGCAAGATGACATTTAATATATAGTAACATTTTTGTGCATGTTCTGTAGGATTTTAACTTGGATAATTTGTAAGTAATTCCATATATTGAATACCTTTAGCCTCAAGACATCTAGTCACTAATTGCCAAGGAGCTTGATTCATTAGGAAGAGATGCACTTCAAGTTAAAATCCTAGACAGCTTTGCATGAGGATAAAAAGAATCATCTCTATATATTTCAGTACTTATATGGTAAAAATATGTAGGTCAGTGCAGCTATTTAAATTATATTCTAAGATACTGTGAACCATCACTTTTCCATCCACACTTTTAATTAATGTTTTTTAGATTAATTGAGTGTATTTCACTCTCTTCAGATTGTAAAGTATTTGAAAATATTCTCGAAATATAAACTAATATTTGTCAATAAACAGAACTTGATAGAACAGTCAGTAGAACTGCAATTCTTATATTTCTAGTCATTTAAAACAGGCACATTTCACAGTTTGAGTTAGTGTATGACAAAATCAGGTTTTCTAACAAATACAGGCTGTCTGTTATGATATGTCTAGATAATTAAATTTCTGTAATTCTAGAAAACTCTCTAACAACCCTACCTAAAATCACTTGTCTCTTATTTTAGTAATTATTGTCCAATAAGATTCTTATGGGTCTGTTCTGTTATGTTTTCAATTTTGAACAAGTTGACTACATAACTCAAGAATGCCATTAAACTATTTACAGATTCTTGACATAATGCTTTTGACAACTTTTTTTAGAAGTACCTTTTCTGCATTCATTCGTCCAACTGCATACTATTTTTCACAATCCATCGAAGATTTTTTCAAAAAAAAAAAAATTGTACCTTTCACATGAAAATTTAATCCAATAATAACCCTTGAATTTAAAATCTGAACACCCATTTGTGCTCCTTTCCACATATGCCAAAAGATTGGGCATAAAAATTTGCACAATTATATATACCAAAGATGAATCGCCTTTGAACTATGCATAGTATTGATCATAAATTGCAATCAACGGCCTTTCATTTGACCACATTTAAAAGAATTAGCATAAAGCCCCTTCTATGGATGTTTCATTTAAATTTTCCCATTATTGAAATTGAATATAAATAATCAAGATTTCTTTTATGAATAAGAATGCACAATATTTAAAAATCAAAATTTGCAAAAACATTCAAAAATAATCGAAAAGAATGTACAGAAAAATAATAAATTCATTTAAAAACATAGAACATTATGTAACTAAAAAAAAAAAAAAGATTAATAAGGAATTACAAACATTGTGGCAAATTCCAGAACATTACATTTCATATGCAAACTTTTAAAAAAAAATGGTAGAATTGGAAGGATTACCAAAAAAATGCATATTGAAAAGTTCATTGCAAGAAAGTGCTTCTGAAAATGTTCTGGGAATTCATCTTGCAAAAGAAGAATTAACAAAGCACTTGTGCTTAATTTGTTTATCTCACACCATAATCAATAAAAATGTATGAAAGAAAATTAAAACTGATAAAAGATTAAAACATGATAAAAAATAAATAAATAACAGTAAAATGTGATTTTTTTAAAAAAAATCTTATCCTTTGAAAATTTTGAATTCAACCAAAATGAAATATATTTCAAAATAATACAGGGTTCCCAGCAGAATTTAAGGTGTTTTTTTAAAAATTCAAATCGACATTTGTAGTATAATATTTTTATATAACTTCCTATTTCCAATTGAGATTAACTCAGAACATTGATAAATAAATATTTGGTCATCCTTTTTATTTAATAAAAAGAATAACCAATTTTTATCTTTGTTATTCAAAAAAAAAAAAAAAATGTATAACCAAATAACAATTTGATTATTGGTTTCATCTTAAAAGAATAAAAAATCTTAATAGCCTAAAAGAATAAATCATAATTCTTTTAGAATATTTAATTATGTTTATTTATTTTAATTAATACTATATTTTTACATGATGAAGAAAAAATATTATACAGTAAGATGAATAAAGATAAGAAGACTTTAAATTACCAAGAAACAGTTAACTCAACAAAAGCTTTTAAATTTCCTTTTCCATTGCAAGTTGGACATTTCACTTGCCCAGAACCACTGCATCTGATACATCTAAAATTAAAAGAAAAGATTATTAATTCACAAATTCATTTAACAACAAATTTTCAAAAATGCATATAGTTATAAAAGAGATCCATCCGTTCATCGGTACAGTATTAGAATGATTAAATTTCTCATACAAACATACAACATAAATGTTTGTAAAGTTTATAAACTGGCAAACATCTAATGTTCTAATACAATTTTTACACTTAAAACCAAACATAAAAATAGAAGAAGTATATATATATATATATATATATATATATATATATATATATATATATATATATATATATATAATAGATGGCGCTGGGAGCCTACATCTGTTTACATAATTTACCGCTAGTTTTTTAAAAACAGGGAATCACAATCAATACTTTAAAGTTTTCTTGACTGTTAATGGTATGTACTGGCCTTTTCGTTTTTAATTTTAGTGCTATTGTTTGTTTTTATTGTTATTTTTGTTATTGTATTTTTACTTTGTTGTGGTCAATTTCTTCTTATTTGTTGTTTTATTTTTCCTTTCTGTTAAAATGCTATATCTATTGAGCATAATTTCAGGGGATTTTCGGGTCACGAGGAATTATTTTTAGACAATGTCTGTTTTTCCTCACAGAAAAAATCCCTTTCTTTGAATCCCTGCCTGAGGGTGGCCCTTGAAAAAGTCTTCAGGCCGGATTCTTTTTTTATATTTTTTATAATTTTTTTGGTTTAATTTTTTTTGATTTTTTGTTTTTCCTATTAACTTGATTCTAATACTTTTGTATCAATTCATCTGTGTTTTAGAAGTAGCTGCAATTGCACTCTCTAAATACTATGAAGTTCTTTTTTTGGTTTTAGTTTAAATAGGTTATAAATTTTAGTTGCGATTTCGAAACTGTTTTTGTTTCGTTTTCATTTTAGTTTCGTTTTCAAACTTTTTCTTACTTAAGATTGGTATATATATATATATATATATGGTTATGAATGAGAAATGAAGAAAAACACACACAAAAAATCAGATAAATACAAACAATGATTATTGCAAGTAATAATAGCTGTTTATTCACTAACATAATAATCAAAGATAAGAAGTTTCATTTTATTTTGTAACAACAATTCTTGTACAAACGATTTCAGTAACACTGTTTTGCTGAATGCATACTGATTGAGTTTAATAATATCTCAAAACTAAGAAATAGGTGGTTTTAATTAAAAGTCAAGGTATGCTTAGATGACAAATACATACAAATGTTAATTAGAGACAATAGTTTAGAAAGCATCTATTTGGAGGAGAAGTATGCAATAAAGATTTTAGATTTCATGCTTATAGATATAAAATAATACATATTAAAAAATATCACTTAAAAAATTATCTCTGTGGATTTATAAATTTAACACACTTAGGAGTCCACCCCCTCCCATTAAAATTTTTCCATAGTGGGGAGTGAAAACTAATATATAATATTTTATTGTCATGTAAGAGAGAATATATTCCTCACCAAAATGTATTATTTTTTCAATTTATTGTTGTAAAATTTATAACTCTACAACAAATCAGTTCCCATAAACTGTCATTTAATTTTCTAGTGGATTAGGATCTGAGACACCAATTTCTAAAGCAGCAATCTGCTCTTATAATTCTATAATTTCATCAACTGCAATATCAACTTCTAAATTTAATTATAGAGAAAAAGTGGTAACTTTCTCTGTTACACTAATAACTTTATCAATTTATTTCTGAAAAGAATGGGCAAATTAACTTCTTTACTCTATAAATTGTTCTAACTCTTAATTTTGAATTTGAATAATATTCTAAAATGTGAAGCTTTTGAAGCAGAAGGGGAAAATGAGGAAAGGCATTACATCACACATGAATAAGTTTAACTGTAAAAGTAACAAAGAAAATAAATAAGATGCAAAGAAATTTCTTTAAATCTATATAGTTAAAAAAAAAAAGGCATAATAAACTACACACAAAAAAGTAGAATATTAAAGTAATATTATATGCATATTTTATCAACTTGAATATTTCAAATTTTTTTAAACTCTTTTCTTATGTATAAATGAAGTACGGAATTGTTCTTACATAATGGAACTCAGCCAAGTTGGCCTTTCACACACAATATGGAAGTCAGTCCAAAATGGCTTCAATAATACCTTCTCCATAAGGTAGGAATGAGGGTAGATTCTTATCTCTTAGTACTAGAATCTCCTTTTTTTTTTTTTTTTTTTTGTCAAGGATGTACTATGAGGGACAATTATTTTCCAACCTTTCTAAAAGTGGTGAAATATGGTCATTTATACTTAAAAGATTCACAAGTTGTCTTTGGCTTTATTTATAACATGAGAAGTTTCTAATATCGAAAACATTAAACTGTGGGAAGCTGAAAATTATTTTCATTATAACATTCTTGTACTATCCCTTCAGCAATGCAAGGAGAAAAAAAAGTTATAAAATGGAAAATGACATGGTTATATGTACAAAAACATAATAACATTCAGCTTATTCCATTCACATTCATTTATTCGATATACATTAACTCCCTTCACTCTTTGCTTTCAACACTAAAGAAACTACATCAAATTTCAATGTGAACTCTATTTTAAAACTATGTTCTTTAGAGCTATATTAAGAAATATCTAAAAATATCTCATCAATGGATACCAAGGTTATAATTTATAAAGCTATGGTTACTAAACCAACATTACCAACAGGACTGCTATGATCTTCAGCCAATTGTAAACAAAGCTTTATTCTGTAAAGTCTCGATCCAATAATAGGTAGCGTTATGATCAAATTCTTTATTTACAGCTTTATTACATAAAAACAACTCTTTCTAATCTAGGTTAAATGAATGATGCTATTTACAACACGAAAATTAAACAAGAATAGTTCCTCGAACAATTTCGAAGGAAACAACTTTACAAGAACAGCTAACAGGCTGTTGGCGTCTTAGGCTACTCCAGGGGTAGCTCTCGGAATCCACCGAATTTGCTTCGGGTGGAATTTTACTCAGAAGTCCGATTCACACGAAGCTTCTCTCCTTGGTTCACACGAAGCTTCTCTCCTTGGTTCACACGAAGCTTCTCTCCTTGGTTCACACGAAGCTTCTCTCCCTGTTCTTCAGAAAAATCTCACCTTTTATTTTCCTCTCAGACTCCCTGTTACCCAATCACCGTTCAGAACAACCTGAATCGTCTCTGATCGCCCGTGGGAAATGTTCATTGATGATCCACCCTCCACCATGGGAAAAATGAAGGACATCTGGACATCTGGAGTGTTTGACACTCTCGCCTTTCGAAGACACGATTTATTTCCCTGGGAAACGCACGTGTGGTTCCTTATCTGGATTAGCACTAATTGGCCAGATGACCGTACTTAAAAGGAGGGTCTTCCATTTGGCAATCTGGAGGCACTTAACACTGTGGGAGTTTCGTTGATGAAGAATGGCCCGGAATGTAAATTATCGAGTGTGGGGAAAAAGGAATGTCACAGTGGTCACCCAGGAAGAAGCTGAATCATTACAATTCATTTATTTGCACAATAATATAAATTAATTATGGTAAAAAATAAAAATGAAATATAATGTAAACAAAATTCAACATATTTGTATTTTAAATGCTTTTTTTTATTTTAAACTAACCTTATAAGATGTTCTATTACAAGTTTTGTTCACAAATACTAAACATAAATAATGTTCTAGTGACGGTTTCATGTTTATAAATTTATAAGTTAAGTCTAGAAAAGTGAAAATTATAATAAATCTATAAAAATGAAAATGCTTTATGAGTTAGTTAGACAAGGTTAGATATGTCGGCTAATAATGATAATGAAAGTTTAAAAAAATTCCATAAATCTTTAAATATAAAGAAAATTATTCTTCAGCATAATTCTAGGTACCGAAATTTAATTATAAATTTGTAGTTTTTTTTTCTTTTTTAATTAAAGACAGTTTTCATTAAATATTGCTAAATTACAACATATACTAGATATTTTTACCACAGTAATGAAAATGGATACATGAATATTGTGAAATAAGAAAACATCAATAAAGGTATAAAAGTAATAAGAAAAATTTCAATAAACCCCAATAATATTTTCTATTAAAATATTTTTACATTTAAGGCCAATATTCCTTAATTCAGAAACAGAAATTAAAACATTACCAATTAAATGAACCATACAGAGATTATTACAACATTGAATAAATTTAATAAAACAAAGTTTCTTCATAAAATTCTATTCAATTGACTGAATCCCTTAGTGAAATTCTTTAGTAGTGGAATAGTGGAATTCTTTAAAAATCAAGCTGACAGAAAAATTATGTCACATTCAAAGCTAAAAGTATCTGAGATCAACTTGATAAAAATATATTTCCAAAATTTTTTTGTAAAATATATTTTACAAAAAAAAAAGTGCAAAAAGAAAAGGTAAAGGTTTTTTTAAAAATATAATAATAATAAAACATAAGAAAACAAAGGTTGTTTCAATGTATAAGCCATTTACTCACTATTTCAGTAAAAAAAAATTTAAAGATTATATTATTTATTACAGTAATTTACATTACTTGACAGTTGTTATTATTTGTAAGTCCTATATTTCAACAGAAATTAATATAAATGCAAATAAAGTCTTAATGCTTTACAAATGATTTTACAATAAATGCATAATACAAACCTATCAAAGCCAGAACCACCGCAAGAATCACATTGTTCTTCTTGATCAAAACGTTTTCGTCTACCCCTTCCTTCACACCAAGTGCATTGTTTCTGATTAAAAGGAAAAAATAAAACATGTTCAAATAATATTTATGATTATTTACATATCTGATACTTCTATAACATATTATATATTCCAGTGTTATGAACAGCAGATCATGGATAATTTAATTGAAACTGAAAATTTAAAGATATTCATAAAATCAAACTACATGATGAAACTGTTAAAACAAAAACTACATGAAACAACTGTTAAACAAATTGTTAATTCAAGGATTCTTACTAAAAAAAAACTTTTTTTTGTTATGTTGATTAATAGACTGGGCATTACTTATCAGATCTAAATTTCCAAAAATTGGAACAATGAATTTATCACCTTAAGCCACAAAATAATATATTTTTTCTTTACATAAATGATCTATTAATGCATAATGCTCAGAAATCAAAACAAAGCTTTTTTAAATACCACAACCAAATGGATTATAAGATCAAATCACAAATAAATTAGTTAATAATCCATCGTTTCCACTTTTTTCAGACCTAAAACAGATCTCGCTAGATGATTCTTCTTCTTTTATGCTTAGCATACAATTTTTTTTTTCTAGCTAGACTGAAGAAATATGTGATTATAAAATATAACAGCAATTCCTCAATTTGAAAAAATTAGCCGTTTTGAACTTTGATAAATATTTAAATGAACTTCTATGTTTATCAGAACTTTTAAAATAGGAAATAGGTTCCAATATTATAATTTTTTTTTCATTCGTTTATTTATTTTTATTATTTTTATTTTATTATTATTTTTATAATTTTTTTTTCAGGAGTAAATGTACAGTTCCTGTTTGTTTCAATATTTTAATTAATCTCATAGAAGATGTGAGATTATAATGCATTTATGTAACATATAATGCAAATACTTAACTACGAACTGAAGTTTCAATACATACCAATTATTTTATCAACATTCAATTCAAAATAAGTTAGAAAAAAAAGGGGGGGGGAGAAAAAACTATCAGTTTACTTGTTTCTAGACTTGTATACAACCAAGCAAAATAAGCTTTACTTAATCCTTTCCTGAGTATCTATATAAGTGTGCTTTAAATATGTTGACCAGGTGAAATTTTAAGCTAACATCTTATCCATAAATACTAAGCATAATTGATTCTATTATTTTCTTTGTCAATTTAAAATCTGTGAAGTTACAATGTTAATTAATGGGATCATGAATTCAAATTTTGTTATAAAACTGCACCCTACTAAGTTTCCAAATGAAAATCCATTCATAAAGCACAATTCATTTCTTTATATTTAAAGTTATATTTAAGTCAAAAAGATAAAGGCAATTATTAGCACAATAATAAAGCAGAAATTTTTAATATGACATATTATATGATAGAAATATTCTATCACTAGATCCATTTATGCCTTTGATTGCAAATAATTATTTTATTAAATTAATAAAATAAAATAAAATTATAATGTAATATTAAAAAAATATATGTTTTTGATGGGCTTGATTCATTTTAGTTCACAAAAATTATTACTACTAATTGATTGAGAATATTCTTGAAACTAAAAACAATATAAATGATTCAAAAGTTTATAATAAGCAAAGGGTAATGCAATGAAAACAAAATTAATTCGTGGCATATAAAATTATCATTCAATAAAGAAATATACATTTTATTAAATAATTTCTTTTAACTTTGTATATAAAATTATAATGAGTCTCAAATATGTGGAAAATATATTTTACAAAGTCTGCATTTATTAAATGAAACCTAATTAAGGAATTCCTATGAGAACTAAAAATAGTTAATAAGATATCCAAATAAGAAAATAAATGAATTAAAAACCTAGATGAAATTTTTAAGTTATAGAAATTGCAAGTTAAATCCCCATCAACAATAGTTAAATTGCTTGGAAGAAAATCCTCATTATTCAATTTAATTTTTATTAGTCTCTTTTTTTTTATTTTATATTAGTTCATTTTACTTAATTTCTAAAAATAAAACAAAACTTAGTTCCTGTACTGTTATTTCCAAATAAGAAACATGTTCAATTTTACAAGCATATGATAATACATAAAGAAATGTACAGCATTTAAAGACTTTGATGAATGTACTTACTCTTCCATAACCATCACATTTTGAACAACGAACACGACCAATTCCAACACAAGCATGGCATGGTTTGACAAATGCAGTATGTGGCACTTCAACTTTTTTCTTTCCATCCTTGAAATAGTCAGAAGGTGGAACTGTTACATCCCATGGAGAAGGGGCTGGTCCATTTGCTGGTCCATCAATGGACTGACCTAAAATACTACATGTTATAATATTTTCATAAAGACACTGAAGATTAAAATTACAGATCGCTTTTGTGGGAAATCAGTCTTAATATCACTTAAATGACTGAGAACAAATTGAATAAAATAAAGAACTGAAGTACATGCAAGCAGCAGTTAAATAACTAAAGAATTAACTTCAGATTTTTACTTTAAAATTATGATTAATGCTCAAATTACAAGCAAAAGATAATAATTAAAAGGAGAAAGAAAACAGCATGGAGTTAAATAGTAAACTCAAAATTTTAAATAATGAAAAATCAGGAATTGGTAGCAGAATATACTGATGTATGTTTTGGAACCTGCTGCACTATTTTTTCTTATATCTGCTAATATGTAGTGGGATATATTTCAGTAATGTTTCTAAAATGTATTAATTGCAATACACAGTGTAAAGTATTACATACTCTTACTTTCTTACATTTGTGTCTGTCTTAACATTTGATTTTCTAGTAGTGATAAAAAATAGTAGAAAGTAGAGTAGTTATATCTTTGAATAGAAATTAGGATAATGTTTTAAAACATTCTCAAATTATTTTTATTTATCTACTTACCAGTATATGGTTCAAATTTCCATGCAGATTCTCGTTTTTCAGCAAACGTTTCTAGTTTGTACTGAAATATTAATAATTTTTTTAAATCATAGAAGCCTTCAAAACATACATAACTGAAACAAATATATAGTTACAAAATATTATTTACATGAAAAGCACTCATCATCTCTATTTCTTTCACTTTCATTTCACGTGCAGGTTTGGATCCATAGCAACAATTTTCTGATGCATACTGAGTAACTGCATCCCGCACTTCTTCTTCTGATAATACTGGTAGGCTAAAAAAAAGTACCTTTATATTACAAAAATAAAACTAAATGGAAAAAATTAGGAAACTTATTAAATTAAGAATTTTTCTTAAAGAGATATATTACGAATACCACTGTAAATCAAATTAAATTAACACAACAATATTAGCCTCTGAAACATATATAATATGTGGGTTCCGATAGGAATATCACAATTAATGCTTAATGCTATAAATTATCAAAGAACAATTTTTCTTTCCAAGAATTTCAACTTAGACATTTATAAAATGTATCCCTTATTTTTTCTGAAGCCATGACTTATGATATTACATCATCATGAATGTGTTTCAATATATATATATATATATATTGTCTGAAGTAAAATGCAGCAATATCAGCAAATGTTATCAGGAAACACAATCAATTGCTATTAGAAAATGCTTTTTCACAAATATGAAGAATCAAGATTCAATAATTATTAATAAGTATTTCTAAAGGAATACTCCTGAAGTAGGAATCTTCATTGATCTCTTGATTAAATTCACATTTATTAATTTCAGCTAACTATAAATTTGCATTCATACACTAAAGCTATTGATCAAACAAACTTACTTTTGCAAAGGCTTATGATCACGCTGATCAGGTTCCCAGGAGGGAAAAGTTGGAGGAGGCAAAACAACTAAAATTAATAGCTAAAAATTAGCCAATTGAAAAAAAGGAAAATAAAATTTTTATGACAGACAGTCAAAATATTTTGACTGAAAATTCAGTCTATACATGGAACTTAATATATTTTTAAATTATTCTATTTGTTTATTTACAATATATACCTTAAAGCGGTGCAATTTTTTTTTTTTTTTCAGACGCGAAGTTTTCTGAAGGATTGTAACTTGACAGAAAGGAGAAGTATATTAAAGAAAATGATGCAAACAATTTTCCTCGTGACTGGAAATGAATGTTTATTGTACTTTCAATTTTTTTCCTTAATCCTTTGAATAAAATTTTATTTTCACTGTTTTACTTTGTTCAACAAAAATGACAGTTTGATAATACAGTAAGTTATCATTCTTGAATACAGAGAATTTAAAGATAAAATGATTCAGGATTTTCTGCTTTTCTCCTATACTTTTCATAAAAGATATACCATAAATTGTCTTTCTATTTCAAATAGTAAAAATTACATATAATTAAATATGAGTAGCTTCCAGGTTAATGCAGGAACAAAGTAAATCAAAGTGTGGCTAATGATTGTTAACAAGCATCTCTTAAAATAGTATTACTCAGAGCACTGATCAGAGATACAATATAAAATAATGGTCAACTATAAGTCACATATTGATGGTCAATATTGATGCAGATAATAATGCAAAAGAAGAAAATAGGGCAACCCCCTGAATACATAAGAATTAATTTAGCAAAAAAGAATTCAAATTCAAGATTCTAGCACAGAATCATAATTTATAATAAATAACTGCATCAAAAATAAGAATCAGGAAGCTTAATTTTAGTGAATAGTTTAAAGAAGTATATTTGATACATCAAAAATTATTTCCTTAGGCTAAAATCACCTTTGTACAAAACACATTTTGAACATCAATTAAGAATGGATTGCATGTTAAAAAATATATACTAACCTTCTTCAAAAGTAATTCCTTCATAACCAGGAATTTTTTCTATTTGCCCAATATCAGGTGCAGTAGGACAAATTTCAGGCTGCAATCCAGCTCCAGGCATTCCTTTTATAAACAAATTTGCATTAAAGAAAGAGAGTAATTATCATTAGTATAATATTTAAATTGCACTCACTTAAAATGTAAAGCTTTTTTAAAGTAACTGAAATACTGATAAATGATATAATTGAAAGATATGCTTATAGAATTAAAATGGGAAACATAAATAAAATAATTACTCAAAATTGTCAATAAAGCAAAATATAATGGTTATTATTCTATTAAAGGATTCCAATTGTTGCCAATTTTAAATTTTTGTATTATTAAAAAGGGTTATAAGCAAGTATTACTATGAGCATCACTAATGAAATGATACCAATACGAGGAATATCTAGTATACAGATAATTTTAAATTTTAATTTCCACATACAATTTAAGAAATAATTTTGTTTTCTACATAAACCATTGATTTAAGTTTTGTCAATTAACACTCAATGCAAGAAATGTAAAATCCAAAAATATTCCAATTTTTATAAAAACAATTGATAAGAAATTCATCATTTAAATATATACATATGAACAAAGAAATTCAGTGAAAAAAGTGCAAATAATCATGAAGCTCAACAATACTTCAACAACTTTTTGTTACCATTTTTATATATGAATTTGAATCATTTAGCAAGCACATACATTCATAAAAAGAAAATATTTAAATTTTTAAACTAATAAAACAGCTGAAAACAAATTATGAATTATAGCAATTAGTTATAACTCTTTTTGATTTTTTAAAAACATTTCAATTTATACAATTTTGATATTTAAAAATTTTATTATCATTTTCATGAATTTGATGAAAGTATCTGAAAATTTTAAATTATTGACTTTATAATATGGATATTACCTTTCTGGCATGTTATGATTAAAATATATGTTTCATTAGAAAAATTGAAATCACAAATGGTTTAAAGTTTTCAGATATCAAAATATAAATCAAATATTAAACTCTGGATAATTAAGTTTGTAGCTATACAGCTAGTCCTTTTGTTTATTTTCTATAAGCAGTCTTGTCTTCAAAAAACAATCTACTGCATCCATTAATAATAATAATTTAAAAAAAAGTACCATAATAATTGTCATCTTTTCTATACCTCTATGAAAGCATAGAATAATGAATTACATAAAATAATCATACCACATACTTTTTACCTTCAATTTTTTACAGATAAGAAATGATGCTTTCACAATTTTCTTTCAATACAAAATTCAAAATGATCTGATCATTCTGATGTTTAAAATTAAAATTTGTTTCTTCAGTATATGAAAAAATATTTCAAATATACACTAAAAGAATTTCAATTTTAATTCAATATTCCTTGATCCCAGCTTTTTTTTATACATTTATACAGATATAACCAAACTTAGTTTCAAAATAAAAAAAAATTCTATAAATATGCGAATAAACATTATTCTGCTTAATCACAAGAAGATAACACATTTTCTGCTTTCTAAAAGTATAAAGTTTTCTTGGAAACAGTAATAAAAAAGAATGTAAATGTTTGATATTCCTCTTAACTAACTTTTTGACAGTTATCAATTACAACATTCTCCCCTTCTTTCATAAACCAAGTCTTGTAAATAAGCAAATTATATGCACTCTAAGTCTCATAAATATTAAACACATTTTGCTTAGTTTCATTACATTTTGAATTCTCCTTTAACAGCTCATAAGTTTTTTTTTATGCAATAAATACTACAAACAAAAACGTTTCACATGCATATTTTCAAATTCTTCAATTTTACATCCAAGTTTCCTTTGTCAAATTCACAGACACCAATCCATACATATCTGTCTTCAAATTCAGAATAGATTTCAATTACCTTCAGTTTTAAATGATTAAGTACCAATTTTCTATCTGCATATAAAAAGAAAAATAAAAGAGCAGATGATTCGTCTTCCTAATATATTAACATTTGTAAATATTGTTTCAAATTCAGCCCGAAAGCTAAAATTTTATTCATGCAATAAAAATTTACATGTACTTGCTTCATAGATTTTTTTTTTTTAAGATTTTGTTGCTATTAAATAGTATAGGCCATAAGAATGTCATTAAGGACCATGAGTTTGATTCTCTCCATAAACAATATTCACAATATAATCTAACACATTATATATTATATTCTTCCATCATAAAATATAAATAAAAAAAGTCAACAGAAAAATATATTAATTAATAAATTTGCGAATTAGATGATAAAGGATTCCATGCTTTTGTCAAGGTGAGAGATACCAACATTGGAGCTGCTCATAAAATAAGGAGTGAAATATAATTAAAAAATATTTTTTGAACATTAAAAAATGTTTAAAATATTTTATCATTTAAGCATCAAAGAGCATACAGAAAGAATCATTTAAGCATCAAAGAGTATACAGAAAGATTGTATGCATGCTTTAATATAGAAATTAATGTGCATAATATTAAACTAAAACATATAGGAAAATTAAAACTAACCTCCATCAGGACCTGGTCCAACACCAGGATAATTCTGTTGACCTCCAGGTGTGGGAGAAATTTGTACACCTCCTGGTTGGGGATAATTTTGTTGACCTCCAGGTGTGGGAGAAATTTGTACACCTCCAGGTTGGGGATAATTTTGTTGACCTCCAGGTGTGGGAGAAATTTGTACACCTCCAGGTTGGGGATAATTTTGTTGACCACCAGGTTGAGGATATATTTGCTGACCTCCAGGTGTAGGGGAAATTTGCACACCTCCAGGATGTGGATAATTCTGTTGACCTCCAGGCTGAGGATAATTTTGTGGATCTAAAAAAAAAAAAAAAAAAAATTGACAAAAATATTATATTTACTGCTTCTATCAAAAATCTAATCTTATACTAATAATCATGAATTATTAAAAAATGAGTTCTAAGCAATTTTTTTTTTATCATGACTATATATTAGAAAAAGTTTATGTAAATATATATATATATATATATATATATATATATATATATATATTGAATGACAAACAATTTTTTTTAGAAGTGGAAATAGATAACAATGTTGTATGGAGTAGATAAATATTAATGGAAGAAACTATAAGATAAGATATACTAATAAAAAATAAGTTCTTAATATGTAGATTATATGACACTGAATAATTCAAAACTACACCTTTTCCAAATTTACATTTTCATGAAAAGCATTTAAAATTTATGATAGTAAATCCTAATAATTTTGGTTTCATATAACTACATAGAATTTAATATACAGTACCAGTGCAGGTATTTAAGATTTAAAATTATTTATCTTTTCTTTCATAATGAACTTTTCTGTAAGATTTGTGTCCACATATATATACTTTAACAAAGGTTGTAATTAATAATTAAAAATACATGCAATAACTATGCATTAAATTAGCTCACTTCCAGAATTGGGATATCCAGAATGATCCATCATAGGCTGCTGAGGTGGATAACCAGTAGTTGGATAATTATATGGAGCAGGAAATGCTGGATAATTGTTTCCAGGAGGATAGACAGGATATGGGGCAGGATTTCCAGGAGGTCCAAAATTTAAATTAGATGGTGGATAATTGGACATGCTAGAAAAAAAAACTTTTAATCTTTAAACACAATAAATTTATGTAAATATTTATTAAATTCTAGCACAGATAATTTTTTGCAAAGTATCTTTCAATATGATTTAGAACAGCAAAATTATAAAAAAAAAAAAAACATTCAATAAAACAACTGTGTTCACATATTGCAAATTTTAAATATAACTTTTAAAACTCTCAAAATTGATCCCAAAATTTCTTCCTTTACATTTATGAAAACTTTTCATGAATCTTAAATTGTGCATTAGATTTAAATACAAAATCAAGGTAAACATTTTATTAATAAATACTGAAATTTATTTATCATAAATTCCATTTTTATAAAAATATATTCACATATCATAATATTATTTTAATACCAATTTGCTTTATACTGGAAAAATATTTCTTTCATAAATTATATAAGCAAACTACTTCATTCTTAACAAGTATGTAACAATAATTTCAAATCCTAATATACAAATTAAAAAATCTTTCGATCAGTGGAAGCAAAAATACAAAAGAATATACAAATATCGCAAAGAACATGGTCGTTCCAATACATTTGACATTTTATTTTACAGCTACATCAGCATTTTTTCCATTAAAAAAAATTTCAATGTGCATTTAGTAGTTACTAAAAACTGTCCAAGATCATTTAAGTACTTATATATTAACCACAAGCTAGCAATAAATTGCCAAAGGTATCACATTTATAGCAACCAATAGTTAATTACCAAAGATGTAATGTTAATCTATTGACTAGATTTACTATCAATGCATGATTAAGCCTAATGTTCACAATGACATGTGATTAATAACATATAAGTTACTTCATTTATAAAAAGAAAGAAAACATAAAGAAAGAAAGAATCCATCCAACATAATTAATAAGAATCCATTTTCAAAACTATAAGAAAGCCTTTAGAATAAATACAAGAAACAGTTCTCTATAATTCTATTCTTATACAAAACTAATTTCAATTTAAATATTAAAAAAAAAACATTCTTCTCATTTCAAATCACAAAATAAGGTACATAACTTTTCACATTCTCTAAAGAAATAAATACTCAATCTCCTCATTCATTCAAGCTGCTGATATTTTCAAATGAATCAATCATAAAATATTTTATTCTAAATATTTAAAAAAAAAGACAGTACTTTCCAAATTTAATTTACATAATTTATCTTCAGGGAAAATTTATTAATTGTTATAACAATAAATATTGAAATTAGTTTTCAGCAATTGCAATATTTACTGTTTTAAAACTGTTATGATTAAAAATATAACTATTACATATATTTCAATAAGTTGTTTAGTAATTTTCTGATAATTCTGGCTTGAGATATGACAAAATATTTTAATAATTTTTAAAAACACATTTCAAAACTTACTGCTAATTAATAATAAAAAAAATTTTAAAATCATTTATAATTTTAAAAATTACATTAAAATTTAAAATTATAATTTTTGACATTCAATTAATTTTTTTTCTAAAACAATTATGACCTATTATTTTATTTAAAAAAAACGGCTTAAGGCATTATCAAAGCGATGAATAACAATAAATCTATCTTTTTTCTAAATAATTATTTTACAAGATAATTTAGAGCGTCAGATTGATTATTTTAGATCTCAAGAATGGTCTATTCCGATATCTGACAACTAAATACTTTTAAAGTAAAAATAATTAATAAATAAGTATATAAAAGTGTTTGGAAAAATAACATCTTAATTAGAATGATCAAACTTACACTGAACATACACAAACTAAGACGCTTCAGAGAAATAATATATTTCAAAGAAAATTTTGGTAAATTACAAAAAGATTTGCAACCCTCATCCATCCGGTATGCTTAAATCAAATATGATTCATAGTCATACTTAACTACTACTCATATCTAAATTTACTTACTTTGTTTAGGAATAGAATGCAACAAACGATTAAATTCTTTTGCTTTTTTCTTTGTTTAACTACTTGGAAAGATAATTAGGAATTAAGGAGGCGAAATCACATTACAGAAATTTAAACCCGAACCGAAACCATATCCAAACAAAGAAACACAATATGTTTTGATGCCACTGTCAAAAAATTATTCGAACAAAAAACTCAATATAGCATTTTGTACAGTTTAGCAGAAACTCGGCTTAATATTTTTTCAGTTTTTTTTTTATTTTTTTGCTGGTACTTCTAGCTATCAGTTTTGATGTTTTAAATAATAAATAAACAGTGAAAAGAAACAACTACATAAATTATAAGCCTAGAAACATCAAATTCGTTTTTTATTTCTTCTAGGTGCGATTAGTTTTGGCCGTTGAAAGCAGCTTCAAAACTTTAATTTTATGGTAAAAATCTGATTTATTACTCAAACTGCGATAATATTCGTGTTTCACTTTTGATAAATATCAGTTGTGTCGAGGTCATTTTAATTTTACTTCAGAACTGATGAAAAGGAACTTAATAAATCTGAACCAGGATCAGTCAGCAAATAAGTACGCATTATGCTCTCTCTTTTTCTTTTTTTTTTTTTTTTTTAATAAATTAAAGTTTTTCTGCTCGATCGAATCCAAACTTTCTCATTTGTTAATAGTGGCGTGCATGCATCAAAGGACGACTAGGGTAAATATCAAAACTATGCCCTTCCCTTTCTCTCTGATATGCATGTCTATTGAAACGCAACTTTTATTTCATTATTTATTTTTTCAAATGCTTTATATCGAGGAGTGCAAAGTGCAATTAAGCATAAATGATAATACATAAAATATATTGTAATTGATATGATTTAAACATAACAAATAACTTCGCGATTATTACTATATATGAACAGTCCTTGAATATAGCATGCGCCATAAGAATATTTCAAAAAATGTTTGGAAACAAATTTTGTAAAATTAGCTCGAAAGTTTTTTTTATTAATCTTACTCAGATAATTTTAACCGCTCTAATTTTAATAATTTAAAGAAGATCAAATTAGAGAAAAACAAATTAAAAATGATTTTTATTTATATCACACTTTAAATATATATATATAATCTAAACTTTTTTTCTCTTAATTTATTGAATAGAAATACATATAAATAATAATAAAAAAAAAGTTAGTTATATTAATTTTTTTGACAAATATTATATGAAAACTCTAAACATTGAAATAAATCCATTATTAAAATATATAAAACCACGCAAAAGTCATGCTAATTAAATTAATATCTATAATAATATTCTGAATTATTTCAAAATTTACAATTAATAACATTTTTTCATAACAAATCTAGCATTCTGTGACAACGATACAATGTATGATGCAAAGCGACTCCTTTTTAAAATACATATGATAGATACTCTTTTTCTCTTTTTGAAAGATTTTGGAAATTTTACTATCTCTAGTAATGTTGTAGTCGAGTATTTGTTGCTTTCGCTAGAATCGACAATCAGCACTGTTTTTTCACAAATAAATCTGAAGGGTTTAAAATCTCTACGTTTTGCCTTTCATGCAAAAAAAGAAGGAAAAAAAAAAAAAAAAAAGCAGAAGTTATCTAATGTGAGTTTTGTTATAATTTATTCTGTTTAACACGTGAAATAAAAGCAAATTCTAAGTCCTAAGCTAAAAACCGTAAGCTCTTAAGAAGCTCTTATTCCTATTTTTTAATTTTCTCATACTTTGCTGAAACCGTTTTAATTTCTAAAAATTTTGCGCATAAGATCTTATTAGAACAGCAACATCCAGGCCCGTGCTCTGCATCCTCCATTTTAGTTGCGCCACTGTTTGCCAATCTGAACTTCTAATTCTGATCATCAAGACTTCTAAATTAATATTCAGAGAATTCAATTTGTGATATTCAAGTATTTCTAGGCTGATTATTACGGACATGTGACGATATTTCTGTGTTAATAAGGATCAATTTAGCATTCTTAAAAATTAAAAAAGAAATCCTGAGATATTTTTAAAAACTTAATTTCTCTTTTATTTGGACTTCAAAAAACTGCACAATGATTCATGATTACATGGTTTTCATTAGAATACAATTTATCTTTTTATTAAAAAAATTAAGACAGTTCAAACTTTTAGCCCAAAACATTGTGGGAAAATATTGTTTAGGGTTGATTAATTTTTTTCTCATTATTTATAAAATTTATTCTTTATTACGTCAAGGAATACATACAAAAAAGAATTACATACAAAAAATATGTATACAAAAAAGAATGCATACAAAAAATTGCATACAAAAAAGAATGTATTTAATATCATAGCAATACCGTATGTGAGTGTATAAACGGAGTTAAAATGAAAAATATAGTTGCGAACTATATTAAAATATATCTTAAATATTTATTGGAAAAAAATAGAAAAGATTTTTTGGAAATAATATTTATGTAACTGAAAAGCAAATAATTTGAATTTTAAATTAGTTAAAAGTAATTTTTCTGCAACTATATGCTCCATTACTATTTCGAATATTTTAATTAAGAATTTAATTTTAACAAATGCAAACTATTTTTAAATGAGCACCTACTACTCAAAAAAGGAAATTTTTCTTGTCAAATATTTGTCATGTTTAGTAACTCTGATCTTAGAGCACATATTACAATTCATAAATAGCATACGAGTTCAATGTTTGTAGGTTGCTAATTTATAAATGTTACTAATTTTCTTCTGGGAAAAAAAAATTGCCAGATTGAAAAGAGTAAATTTTGTCATATTCAAAATACAATCCTTTGGTCAAAAAAAAAAAAAAAAAAAAAAATCCTCTGTTTTATTTGAAACAAAGGATTTTTTTCTCAGAAAAAGTTATATAGAAATATAAAATTATTGTTATTAATGATTATATGTATAGGTAAATATTGTAATGCATATATACAATTAGATACATGGAAGAAGGATGATACTTTTAGAAAAAACTTCAATTAATTTATTTCACCACGGGAGCCATCATTTGTTCAAGGGGACGATATATATATATATATATATATATATATATATATATATATATATATATATATATATATATATATATATATATATATATATATATATATATATATATATATATATATATATATATATATATATATATATATATATATATATATATATAAGCCTTCATTATAATGCTAGACCTTTATTAAGAATATAAAGTGATGATAATTTGTGGAATAAATTAGTATTGAATTTGTGAAAACAGTCAATGGAAACTATCTCTTTTTTTTTTTTTTTTTTTTTCAAAAGAAATAAAAAGTATGAATTGCAATATAATATATAATGGTGTTAATTTTTAATCATAGCAAGGAATAAATCATTTGTTCAAATATATTTTTTTCGTCTTTTAAGTGTTTTATAGACGACACATTTCATATGCAATGAAAAGTGAAGATAAAGCGTTAAGCATTATAAAAATTTAATTTATCTCTATTTGATTCTTCTATTTTAATTTGCGATTTAAATAGTTTCGGTAATTGAACTAATCTTGGGAAAAAAATAACATAACTTGTAAGAATAGTTCATACATCATATTCAATTCCAAAAATAAGAAATCATTTTTAATGTTTTTACTATTAGCAACATCTAATAGTAAAATATGCTCAAATATAAAGCTTAACTATAGCATCTTAACTACTGTTATAATTTTTATGAAAAAAAATATCCTTTCTAACTAGCGGAACTGTCAGTAATCGACTTTATCATAAAAGATTTGCCTTGTGGCTGATGAAATCTATCATACAATTTGAAAATCAAGTTAAAAATTGATTACTGAACATATCAGACAGCTGATTGCGATATATAAAAGTGTACAGAAAAACGAGATTCCTCCCGGTTCTGGAGATATTGCTATGTAGATAAAAAAATCATCAGAAGCTTTTCTAAAAACGCTACAGTTATAGCTTTCAAAGAGCTGAAGCTGATAAAGGAGCAAAAAAGGAAATATTTGACGAAGTAATCCATGTACCATCGATTCCAGCTATTCATTTGTTTTCCGCAATCATTTCCCTTCTTTCCCTTTGATAAGAGTAAAAAGAATGCATCAATTGAAGAAAACTATTTCCCGGACACGTTTTAAAGTTCCGTGTCCCAATATTTCCTGTTAAATCAAACTATTTTTTAGTAACTTCCTTTAGTCACATGGGTTAGTACATGGAGAATTTTGGTTAGCGTGACAAGTTTTGTGAGCGTGGCTAGTATGCGTGACTTTTCGTGCATGCTAGCCACCTTCGGCGACCACTTTGTTCGCTCAAATTATTGACTTTTTTTGTCTGTTAAATAATTAACATGGGGTGCTTTTCTTTTTAAAAAAATCACTTTATTTTTTGATGCAACTGAAAAATTTCAATTCGATTCAATCACTTTACTGAGAATTATAAAGGTTAAATTTCATGAAATAAAAGCGAGAGTAAAAATTCCATAGAATAATGATTGTTAAACGCTTAACTGTTTCGCCCGAGTGCCTTACGTGCATCGATTTATTGAATTTTGATATAGTAAGCAAAAAATAAACCATTCATAACGATTAAAATTCAATATTAAAATTACTTCGTATATATTATAAGTTAAGTAAGTATTCAATGGATTCACATTTGAATCAAAATAAGAAAATATTCCCAAAATAAAAGGTGTCATCTTATTAGATAATAAAGAAAATAAAACAGTTAAGGGGTTAATCTAATATATAAAAATCGATATTTGCTTGTTCGTATTTTATGCGATGAATGCATTCATTTTCGAAAAGAAAAATAATTTCACTTCTCAAATGATATTTCCAAAATTATTTCTTCTGTGGCAGCAACGCGCGGTCTAGTGAATGATAAAAACAAGAGATTGTAAGTTTTGATGGATGAGTTTTTAATTCCATTGTAGTATTTAAAAATATTGTAACAAATAGTGTACCAAATCGAATTAAAAAGTATTACTAAAATTGAGAAAATATTCATGATTTTAGAACAAATGTGTCCCGCAAATAAATTATAATTTTGTCTAAAATATTGTCAAAATTTCAGTTTAATAAAAGGCGATTATTTCCGTTTGTCACTTAAAAATACTCTTTATAAATTAAATAATCGAGATCTTTAAGTGTTAAAAAATGATGCTGAAAATAAAAACTAGATTTTCTCTACCAGTTTTTTTTCTTCTACCGGAGAAGAGAGGAGACGGAAATGTTTATTTTTGAAAAGAATTATAATGATTGGTTCTAATTAGTCATTGATATATAAATAGGATAATATAAAGGCTATTAAAATGTCAGAACATTCATATTAAGAGAATTTTCTGGTAGAGACTCTCATAAAGATTACAGTAAAAATATATAAATTTTATAACAATTTCAATTTTTAGCAGAAAATTGATGTATAAAATTTTGCATGAAAATGAGAAGCACGATATACATACTGTCGAATCACTTTGGAATAATGATTCTGACTTTTTCTTTATTCCATTTTTAAAAGTTAAAAATAGTTACCAGGCAAAAAGTTCTCAATCTTGCGATGCAATTGTATGTAACCAGAACAATATCTGAGCTGCTATTCCACATTCTAAATTTTTATTTCAGACCAACTTAAGAATATAAGAGCTAACAGATGTTTAAAGAATGCTCCAAGCCAGTGATTTCCAAAGTCAATAGAGTCAATATATGGTCATAGTCTTCCATAAGGTCACATTTCCATTTGTCAATGGTTTAGTAGGATGCAAGATTCTTTCCTTTAGATATTATTAGAAGATTTCTCAAACAAAATCTGTTCATAATTTACATTTCATTCATTTTTAATATAGTCATCAAAAACTTCAGAATTTTAATCAATTTTTCATTTAAAAAAATCCACAACATACATTTTAATATTATTGTTATTATGACTATTTCTATTAGTCTAAATCAAATATATAAATGTAGGACCCATGATAAAAGGGGAGGCAGAAATTTTTCTAAGGAGAAGCAAAGTATATCCAATGGGAGTAAAGCACAATTTATCTAATTTAATTTCAAAATAACACATTAAATTTAATTAAAGGCAATTAAGTACTAATTAGCTCAATAAAATTCTCCACTCTTTTATTCCTAAAAATTTGCTGAGATATTTGTAAGAAATGTTTTTAGTTTTTCTTACTGACCATCAGAAAATTTAAGTATTTGAGTTTATTATTTATGAGATTTAATTGCACAAAAGTTGAATTCTAGGAAGAACATGTACAATTATATATCATTCTAGAATCTATTAATATATGCAGAGTAGTAGCTCAGATTGTAAGTAATAAATCACCTAAATTTCTTGTCCATGGACATTCGTTACATTGATTTCTAACCGACCGATTAAAAATAGGCGGCCAAGTGTAACATGCTATTTATTTGCAACTACATCACTTATTTTGTCAAATCCAATCATTCTGCAGATTTAAACCAATATGAATACTTCATTTGTTTAACTTAAGATGAGTTTTAAAGTGTCATATTCGTTAATACCCAGATGGCCACATCACTGTTCCAAAGCTCTCTCTCCTGCGAAACTCTCGACTTCTAATAGATAGAGAATATATACTTTCCCTCCCTTTCAACTATCGCCGCCACTGACCAAAAATAACAAGAAATTTGATGGCTTCTATTACTCAAAACAACATACGAAAGTTAGGCTGAAATAGTGTTCTGACTTAAATGAGTTTATAGTTTGCATTCCAGGAGGACCTAAAGGGAGACAGGCCCAATATTTGTGTTTCTTATTGATGAAAAACTTCAGAATTGAGCAATTCACTGGCAAAACATATAATCGATAGATCAATTTTTGAATGATATTCATTAAGAACACAGTTAGCATATAATTGCCATGGATAATTTTTAAAACGTTACAACAAGTATTTTACATGATTTTCCACAATAGATGTCATATTGCAATTAAATTCCAATTGCTTTCATTGTGTCATTCAAGATTTAATAATGTGAATTTCTTCTATGACTGAAAGCTAAGAAATAATTATCTGATCAATTTACATGAGAAAACAGAAAGTGAAATTGCATTATTGCAAAAGGCAATATGCAATTTGTAATAGATTACCCAAGCACTTAAGTTTTTGATGGCATGGTAATGGTGATGGGACTTGACTTCATAAGGAAGAATCATGAACGTCAATTTATGCAATAATTTTTTTTTATCCATCTATATATATATATATATATATATATATATATATATGTAATGATATTTTAAACTCTTAATTTCAATTTAATTAATTTCCAAGATTTTATCTTAATTTAGCCCATAGTAAGTTCATTCTCTTATTCCTTGATCCAATTCCACTTTCTCTACTTAATTAATTCAAGAGAAGCTTTAGGAAATTGCTGAATCAATTAAACGCCGATACATTCTCACGCTCCGCATGAAGGGATAGAAAAACGTCCAGTAAGCACATTCTTTTTAAAAGATCCCTGTGTTTCCCTTACTTCTGATTGACATGCGTCAGAAATCCCCATCAGAATCTTAATAATATATTAGCACTGTAAAAAAATATTTTCCCTATCCGTATCTCATGTTATATAAGACGAGGGATAATTTATTTCTCTCTTCTTCCCCACTTCTGCTTTTTTGCCACGCTGCGGCGGACGTGCCTTGTCTCCGCGTCTCTGCTTGTAAATAATTATGCTTTCCCGATGGATTAAAATGAATTTAAAAATGTAAAATGTCTTATCTACACACACACACACACACACACACACACACACACACACACACACACACACACACACACACACACACACACACACACACACACACACACACACACACACACACAACACACACACACACTTCCGTTGCTCTTGTGAAAGGTCAACACGTGTATTCAATCGCCACGTGGCCGAAAATCACATGTTATATAAGACTAGTGATTATTTGTTTCGCCTCTTTTCTTGCTTCTGTTTTTGTTCCGCGCTGTTGTGGACGTGCCTTGTCCGCGCCTGCTTGTAAATAAATTGTTTTCCCGGAATGGATATTAAAATTAATTTAAAAATGTAAATTGTCTTTGCATTTGCAGTGTCTTCGAAGCTGCATTCTGTTTCAGCCAAAATAAGCTTACATATTAATTAGTATATATATATATATATATATATATATATATATATATATATATATATGTAATGATATTTTAACTCTAATTTCAATTTAATTAATTTTCAAGATTTTATCTTAATTTAGCCCATAGTAACTTCATTCTAAAAATATTCTCTTATTTCGTGATCCAATTCCACAGTCTCTACTTAATTAATTCAAGAGAAGTTTTGTTAAATTGTTGAATCAGCTAAAATCTAACTTTCCCACACCGCGCGTGAAGAGATAAAATACCGCTGATCAGGCAAATTCTTTTTTAAAATCTCCCTGTGTTTCCCCTACCTTCTCCGCGCCTGTAATGAAAATCCCTATCGAAATCTCATAATACATTAGCACTGTGAAGAAATATTTTCCCTATCAAAATCATAGGTTATATAAGACCAGGGATAAAATGTCCAAGAGCTCTTCCCTCATTTTCTTTCTGTGTCGTTCTGTGTGCTCGTCGCTTGTACATATGCTTGCTTCTTCAAAATGAAATAAAACGACGTCACGAAGTTAAAAGTATCTTCATTGTCTTCAAACTGCATCGTGCTTCACAACAAATAATATTATATATATAGAGAGAGAGAGAGAAAGAGAGAGAGAGAGAAAGATAGTGTTTCATTTTATTTATCTTAATATATATAAATTACGTGTCACGTTGTTTGTCCGCGATGGACTCCTAAACTACTTAACCGATTTTAATCAAATTTGCACACCGTGTGCAGTTTGATCTAACTTACAAGATAGGATAGACCTTTTTTAAAATTTTTAATTAGAATTTTAATTATTTATTAAAAACTAACTTTCCCGCCAAAAAAATCTTTGGCGGGAAATCAAAACAGCCAAATGAGTACGGCTTCGGTTTCTTTTCCCCAACAGTCATGAGGCTAGTCTTAAGATTTTTCGGCTGATTACTTGAAACGATTCTATTTATTTTCTTAATGTTTGATGCATTTAAAATTAAACATTGTTAATTAATCGATCTTTCAGATTCATTCTTAAGTACTTTTGAATTAAAATAAAACAGAATAAAGGGAATTAAAAATGTCTAATCTGCATAGCGTTAACCCAACTGGCGTAGAAAAACTCATGCATTTGCGTTACCGTAACTAGAGTTGAAAATTCACGCATGCGCATTGTGTTCTGATTGTTGACATGACAACCATTATCAACGGATGATTTAAATTATTTTTAGGTTAGTTGCATGTTTTTGTAATTAAATTGTATTTATGTTAGTTATATATTTTTTGTATACGTTTATAGTTTTAAGTACATCGTTTTTTTAGTTTTTTTTTTAACCTGTTTTCAACCGATTATTTTAAACGATTCGTTTTATTTTCTTAGTGTTTGATGCATTTAAAATTAAACATTGTTAATTAATCGTTCTGGTCATAATGAATCTGAGAAAATTTTGTTTACAAATTCTTGAAATATTTCATAAATTAGGAAAGATATTCTTTAGTGCCCATAAAGTTTAAACGCTCAGTAATTGTTTCCAGTAATCATATTACAAAAAAATACTTTGTTTCAGTAAAAAATATTATTATATTAATTGCAGATTAATCCTTTCCACTTTAATTTATAGTATAAATTCTACGGGAACAAACAGAAAATTAGAGAGATACATATTACGTTATGACTGAAGGCGTTTATAATATTATGAGAGAAATATATGACTATCAAAATCTGAAGTTTTAAAATATTTTGATGAAGAAGCTATTATAGTAGGAATTGCATAAAATATTTAATTATTAAAATTTTAACGAACATTAAGATTGGCGAACCGGCTGGTCGCCAAAGGTGGCTAGTCTATCTATATAGTTTAGTTTCGTGGTTTCTACTTTTCTTAGCAATTCACACGCCGAATATTTTTTATCGCTATGCATTACACACTGTAGACTGAAATAAATATAATAATATTTCCTCACAACGCCCCTATTATGTATAAGAATTTCTTAAATTTTTAAAAATTTCAAGAAGAAAAATTGCCAAAAATTGTTTCCAACTATTTCTATTTACCTATCACTTGTATATATCTTGTAGTACCACTTATTATTTCTATTCTGCAATTTTTTTTTTCTCTCTCAAGAAGCCTTTTGTTTAGAAGAGTTATCTTTCTACCAAAATATACTAACAAAAGCGAAGGATTTAATTCATTTAAATAGACTTCCATTTTATGATTCATAAATAAATTATAACTTTTGTAAGAAAAAGTCATTCAAACAAATTTTAAATTAAATGTAGAACAAGCATTTACACACGTCCAGTGACCAATACTAGAAGCCAAAATAAAGACTAAATAAACTGAAGAACTTACGAAACCTGACCGATTAAAACACTAGCATGGTCTAATTTTATGATGAAACAACTTCTGTTATCAGTAGACAACGCGTGGCGCAAATAACAGACATGAACAGCATGAATCAGACATGATAAGAGATGACAAATACATGAATATCACACAGTAAGAAATAAATAAAGTAAAAAAAGAAATAAAAATCTTTACTAATTTAAATTACTAATAAAGATGAATGTGTATGTTTGTTGGCAAATTTGGCACATGTATTCCTTGAAAGTTGAGAATGTGCATTTCGATCGATTTTTTTTTGAAATTTTAAATAGAAATGTAATTAATTAAAATTTAAACTGAATTTTGGCATTTACCAGCGATAATTTTCGAAAATATTATTGCGTAAAAGTAAAGTAAATTTTACACTGTTTAAAAATTTAAAAAATATATTATCGTTTTTCTGATATTAATTTAATAATCGCTAATTTTTGCTGAATTTTGACAATTTTTAAAAGTATTTTCTTGCTTGAATTTTAACGATTGATAACATTGTTACCCTGAAGTTTAAACCATTTTCATTGTTTCATCAACTATCGATCGTGTGATTTTTTTTTCCATTGTTGAAACTTAAAGAAGAAGGTTTCTAACATTTTCAAGGTTAATGTATGCGTATGCGTAACGCGAAATTTAAAAGATGGATGAGTCGGATATTTGCATTTTTAATCGTGAGACTTATCTACATTAGAAAATCTCTTGTACACAATAAATAGAGTATATTTAAGAAACAATTGAAATAACACGGCTTTGATGTCTGATAAGTTGTTAGAATCATGGACATGAATTTTTATCCACACGACTTAAAGAAAATTAAATGTAACCAATACTTCCTGCGAACTAGCTGGTTGCCAATGGCAAATAGTTTAAATAAAGAGAAGGCGACTCGATTGCGACTAAAACTGAGTGATTTATGAAAATTTTAATATTACTATTTTATAGGAACGCGCGATTTTATTTCACTCCCTTGTCCTTCTGAAAGAAAATGCGCCATCAGCGCACAGAGTTTCCCTAAGGCTGATTAGCCAAAGGTTATGAAAATGCCGATTGTTCTAAAATTGTAATCTTTGAAACTTCATAATTCGGACAAATTTGGTCGCAGAAGATAGAATTGCTTTTTTAAAAATAAAAGGGTGAGCGTCAAGGATATTTATTAGCCGAAACAAAGTAATATATTATTTACCTTTTTAAACTCTTTTTGAAAGTAAAACTAAAAACTGAATTTTATGATGAATTAGCAAAATTATTACTGAATAATTCGAGATATTGCATAAATTATAAAAATAATTTTATAGTGCAAATAAGACTTTAATGCCCAACGATTCTGCTTTCTGTACTCATATTTTTAAAGCAACATGCTTGGCTTCAGCAAAACATATTTGTGCATAAAGTGGACTTTAATTTTTTCCAATCTAATTTAAAGTTTAACAATATTTTGTTGAAAAACCATTAAGAGACTAAGCTAAATAAAATATTCAATTGAAAATATAAGTGCGCGCGCACGCATGCACTCTCTCTCTCTCTCACACACACACCTCTACCAATCTTGAAAGAGATTGTGTGTGTTTTAGTACTTACGCTATTTGCAAGATTGTTTGACCCAGAACTATCAAATTTAGCACTATGTATTTTGAAGAATAAACATGGGTATCTTGGAGTGATATAAAAAGAAATTTTAATTAAGTAAAAATAAGCGAAATTTTGACATTTTTTCGAAAAAGTACCAAAAAGATTCCAGTACAAAAATGATTTTCACATCATTTTAAAGTTCAAAAAAAAATCTTTTCAATGATACTAAGACTTTTGTTGTATAATCTGTCTTTTCAATCAATTTAAAAAATATATATTTAAATATTTAATATATTATTAAGCATATTTTATAACAGCCTATTTCATGCCGGCGTTCTGGCCTAAGGGTAGCGCGTCTTCCCCATGATCTGGGCGTCTCTGGTTCGGACATGGTTGTTCTTTACAATGTATTCTATCTGTGAGGTGTGTAAAAGAGCCCCCATGTAAAAAGGGGTTGTGCAAGTGAGTGTCATCTTCATATGAGCTAGAAGTGAGACTTCTATTCTCGGGTGCTCAGGGGTCTTTACCCTCAGAAGCTATTGTCCAAATTCTGCTTAAAATCGCTGACTTCATGAGCGGGCTTGTCTATAACAAGTGCCATAAGTAACAACAATAACATATATTCCATTATTGAAGTGAAACTGAAATCATTTTCATTGTTGCTGTTAATATTTCATCTTAGTTTTTTTTTTTCCCATTGTTGATGTTCAAGATATCACACACTGCCTACTCCGATCCACTCTGAAGAACTCGGATAAATCTGAATGACAGCGACAGCAATGGTGGGAACTGAGGTTGAGTCCTAAGAGCCATCACCGCCCACGGCACAACCCCACTAGTGGGAGGTATGTCCCGTCATTGGTAGGGGTAGCCGACGCCACATCATTTCTGTATCCACTTGGATGGTGAGAACCCACCACCGTAACGGAAGCTTCTCTTTCTAAAATCTGAGGTATCCCCGGTGGGAGATCAAGATGTGATAATTCGTCTTATTTTTCCATATTGAGTAAGTTTTAGTATAAAAGTATGCTTTTAACAAAATATTTGCTATTATGTAACACTTACAATTTAGGTTTAATTTTAGAATCAAAAACAGGGGGAAAATTTTTAAAGCGCGCAGGTGTTTAAATGCTGCTACTCTTTCCTGTGGTATAATTGGATGCATAAAATATAGAAAGAAAATTAGAGAAATACATAGCAAAATAATTAAAATAATGAATGTCTTTATAAATAGCTATATGTCTATTAAAATTTGTTTAAAAATATTGTACTGAAGAAGCTATTAAGGCGATTTAAGTAAAATATCTGACAAAATTTTAGCAACCTTTAATCTCGGCGAACGAACTGGTTGTCTAAAGCGGCTAGTTTTTGTTATTAAAGATAGAGATATTATGTGAAAGGAGAAAACTCTATTGAGAGTAAGATAACAAAGATAAAAAATAGCAATGTTATAATTTTCTATTTGTTTGACATATATTTTATATATGTAAACAAACAGAAATTTTATATATTATGGAAATTTTATATATTTTATATGTTATGGAAAGTGGCATATATATTTTATTTTCTATATAAACCTTACTTTTTGTAGAAAAAAAAATGAGTGAGGAAATAAACTTTAGAATTCTAATAAATAATTCTTTATGAGTGGAACTCAAATTAAATAACGAAAATATTAGTTGATAAGCGCAGATGTAAAATTAAAATCACTACCAGATGAGAGTATCAAAATAATTTTGCGCTTGAAGTCTCATATTCTCAAAATCCATCCCTGATTTACCATATGTTAAAAAAGTAGTTTTATGTTAATGTATGTTAAAAAATTATTTTTACAATAATTATATCCGGAGAAAATACAGATACAAATTACGAACTTTCGGATTAATAATTTTGCTATGACACATAAAAAAAATGTGATCAAAGTTTATTAAAGTAATCTACAAGTTTCTTTAATTCGATTAGACAATCGAATTAATTATTTAAATGCAAACTACATTTTGTCAAAAAATAATTTCATGAAATGAAGGGCGAAAGTACTTAGTTTGTAAACAGTAAAAACATATGTAATTTGAAAACTTCCAAAATATCATTAATTTATTTCCGGTACGAAGTTTAAATTTGTTATACGAGAACTCACCCAAACAATTTATAGAAATTTAATATTTGCTTTCAATAAAAATGTAAATTTTTTAAAGATTTTTTTTTCTTTTCATTTCTCCTCGACATTTTAAATACTTAAATTAGTTAACAAAAACCATGCATTAATTTCATAAAAAATTATCTGCCCCAAACAAAAAATTACTATTAAGTTTTCTAATTATTTTTCAAAAGACTAACTCGTATATATTAACTATTCTTTGTTTGCTATACCCCTATTTATTGTAACAGAAAAAAAAAAAGAAATGAAAAAGGAAATAAATGCATGTATAATTATCAAATAACTTTGCCAGGATTTTTTTTATTACTATTCTTATCTATCTTTCTTCTCATTGAAAGAAAAAAAAAAATCTGTCACTAAAATTTCACATCTCTGCATTCCACTTTCTTGCATGCTTATCAGGAAAGAGAATGCATATTATCGGGGTATCAGGATAAGTGTGGGAACGCCTTAAAGCATATCAGTATGTTTTCAAGCTATCTAAAATTAAACAGGGATTCAAAGCAATAACTAACTTTTAAGGGAAGACAACAACTTCATTTTTTAAAATATAAATTTCCCTTATTAGAATCTGGAAGATCGTAGTTCCATGCTGTTTAATTGCATAAATTAAATAAATAAATGCTATTTATTGGGATTTAATGGGAGGTTTTGAATCTTTATTTCCTTACTAGTTGCCAATGGCGACTAGCTGGTGATTAGAAAATCACACTAAAGTAAAGATATATTTATGACAGTCAAAGTTAAAATTTTTAACATTTAAATGTTTGAAATTTAGAAGCAATAATTGCGATAACAGATTAAGAAATAAATTTGAAAATGCAAAAGAAAGCATAAATTGCATTTTTATTTTGTTACTGTATTTTGACAGCTGAACAAACGAAAATGCATTGAATGTTTTAGTATATAATGACATTAAATTAGAGCATTGTATTCAATTATTAAAAATTTTTAAACAAAAAATTATTTTTCAAAAATGGAATATATATATATATATATAATAGATCGAAAAATAATTCTGAAAGATTTAAAATGTTTTGATATTTAAAAAGTTAAACGCCTTTCTAAGGATTCTCTTGTTTTAAAAATGTCAGTAAATATATAATTATTCAGGTATTTCAAAAACAGACGTTTAAAGTCCATTTAATCATTTCAGATCAGATATTTTTTTAAAAATTAAATAACTCACTCATATAAATATATTCCTTCAGGCTTGAAAGCGTTAATGCTTCAAGGTCTGCAAACCATTACTCACTGTTGAATCAATATTTTGAAATCGATTTGTAACATTTTTATACTTTGAAGCTTCTAATAATGCCTAAAATGTATCAGGGATCCATACGCGTCGAGAATGTCTACGCACATGCGTACACAAAACATTACACAGGGTTAAGGCAGTCTTGTTTTGGAATGCATGATACTGGTGTAGTAAGTAAAAGTAGTTCCCGGACGTAATATGCTTTCACCTCCTTATATCTGTCGACTTGTTTACGTAAAAGTAAACAGTCTTTTTCTCACTCAAGACTAGAGAAAGAGTATTCCCTCTGCGCTACATCATTGCTACAAAGAGTATAAATATTACCCTAAAAAACTAACTGCACTCGTAACTGAAAATCCAGGATAGATACACATTTTGCTCTAGCTCAATAAATGAAGAGGACTGTATTTATTTTTTTCTACTGTTTATTGCCAAACTCAACATAGATATATCAAATTATGATTTGATAAATACAAACTAAATTAACAAAGGTATAAATTGCACTATTAAACTACCCTCATTTATAATGAAGTAAATATGAACAATAATGTATACGTAAGATATATATATATATATATATATATATATATATATATATATATATATATATATATATATATAAGGTTTCGTCCCCTGTTTAATACAGGATTATCAATCCTGTGGTCCCACTCGCATGAAAACCCAGTCTGAACTGAGGGGTTTTCTCATTTGCAACCCCAGGGAAGATGGCGCTGCAAATGAGTTTAAACAATATTTTTATAGATTTCGGCACATAGTCATTTAAGCTCAATTTTTTAAATTAATAAGAGAATGAGTTCTAACAATTACTTAAATTTCATTTTTATCTATATTATATTAATAATAAAAGCTAGTATGTGTGTGTTGATGCTCTACAGGCCAGACCGTTTGACTAATAACTACCAAATTTGGCACAAATTTATTTTGGAGAGTGGAAATATGCATCTCAACGATTTTCTTTAAAAATTTTAATTGATTAAAAATTGAACGAAAATGGGAGGTTTTCCCGCGTCAACTTCCGAAAATATTATTGGACATCTCACAATCTTAAAAAAAAAAAAAAAAAAAATCTTTTTAATGATATCAATTTAATAGTGCGTAAAATTTTTTTTTTGATTATGGGCAATTATTTTAAAAACTTTTTTTGCCTAATTTTCAACAACATATTATTTTGTTGCTTTAAAATTCAAAACGCTTTCATTGTTTCATCAAATATTTGATGATATGGTTTTCTTCCATATTATTGAAAGATAAAGCAGAATGATTCTGTTTAATATCTGTATAGTTTGCCTGACAGATAAAAAAGTTACAATAATGAGAAAGTTAGAAGATAAATGAATCGCACATTTACATTTTTAATAATGCTGTGATGTCATGGGATTGGTCTCCATTAGGAAAATTCATGCACATTGTGAAAGGAACATATATATGGCTATTAAAATAACATGGCTTTAATGTCTGATAATTTGACGGATATTATTCAGAACTCTAATTGGATGAATTTATGAAGATAGAAAAAAAATAATAGTAAATAATATTATTTTGATATTTCCTAGCTGGGGTGTAGCGAGAAACTTTTCACGGGAAGTGGCTTCTCCCTTCAACTCATATCTAAAAATCAATTTCAAATTTCATTTTTTATTCCCAAAATGAAAAAAATGCTTATGTGAAGTACAGGATTTGAGATATTAATTTCTCTTTTACAAAGTTATAAGCGCTAAAAGTATTTTTTGTAGAAATTAATGTAAAGAAAAAAAAATCACATTTAAATTCTAATTGGATGAATTTACGAAGATAGAAAAAAAAATGAAAACATTATTTTAGGACTAGATCAGGATTACAAATTCTAGAAAAGATATAATTTATAATGTTTATTTCAGATTAAGAATGAATAAATACTAAGGGACAAGATCAAAGTATTAATTTATGACACAGGACAATAAGTTCTACTAGTAAAAACAATATTTATACACAACTCTAATTTGGATAACCAGATTAATTTATATTTACAGAAAAAAGCATCCAAATAAGATATTATAAATATAATTACTATCACTGCGTTAGTGAAAAAATAAATAAGGAAATAAATAAAACTTTAAAAAAAATCTCAATTTTTCATTAATGAAATATATTTATCAGCATTAGAAATGTTTTTAGTACAAAAGATTCAGAAAAAACAGATATTCACTTCAAACTATCATTTGAATCACTGACATAGCAATTATCTTCAATGATATTTAACTCATCTTTCAATGTAAAACGGTAAAAACACATCTCAAACTTTACACACATTCTTACTGAAAATCATGAGATTTTAATAAAATGCATTCTGCCCCACATGCTAGCAAAGTAAATAGCAGGAAAAAAGCACACAGTGCAATTCATTTGTTATCATTCTCATACTATTGCTGTTAATGATTGTTGAAATCTATTTTGAGCAATGCGAAATTTTTCTCATATAAACATGTTGGCACATATAAACATTTTTGATGAAATTAGCGAGAGTGTAAAGGGCCATTTAAAAACTAGATAGTTATTTTTAATGGAGAGGGCTTAACAAATTCATCCCTGAATAGTGTAACAATATGATAGCAATCTCGTGAGACTGGTAGCTCATTTAAAAGAATTGGCTAAAACCATCTGAGACCTACATGTATCAAGGATGACATATATTTAGTAACACAGATCAGCTTTTATTCAGTTACTTTTTTTCACAGATCGAAGCAAAAAATGCGTGAAACGTGTCGTACTATATTATATATAGAAAATACAATGAAATTTATTGGTTTAGATGAAAAATTAGTCGACTTTTTATTGTCAGTGTCACTCGTTCAGTTGTCAGTCGTCAATATCATGACTGCCTATCGTTTGGGAATGACGTTGACTTGGTTTACCACTCTTTTTACATAAAGCTAACATTCAACATATAAAGATGATGGCGATTGCCAATGCATTTGGAATACATAGGCGTGCTATTTTATGTTGCAATCCATGAAAACGGATGGCACGAAATTGCAATCAGAGAACAGCGCGCATAATAAAAGGGTCGTGAAATCCTGTACGCGTTCCATGTTTTTCTCATTAGTATGCGCATTCGATATGATACATGCCTATTTGAGAAATTTTCAAGAAACTTGTTGCTCATGGACAATAACCCCCATCATGACGAGGCAGACATTGTTGGTAATTATCTTCAAGTTGAAAATATACATCGAATGAAACTGGATCACCTATCATAGGATTAAAAGACAATAAAAGATTCCCGGGATCTCGTAAGCAACACATTATCTATTGAATTCACTACTCCTTAGAAATTTCCTTGAATACGATCCCTTACAGTAAGATATGAAGAAAAGCATGTTTCTAGCCGTCCTATTAATATTTTTAATTTCGGTTATTGGCATTATTTCATGTTTCTGTTGTATTTCTTGATATTTCGGTTTGGTATTTCGCATGTCACAAATATATACAATTACACAAGGATTCGTCAATACAAATAGGTTTTTCCCCATGCATTTTCCTTATTCAACTATTTACAATGGTCCGAAAGCCAAAATGACTCACTCCATGTGATGTAAAATACATCAATATTTTTCGAGGTACATATTGTTAATCTTTCAATGTATAACTTTCATTTCTCAGCTGGTAGTTTTTTTTAGTCCAAACTAGTGTTCGGATCATACTATTGTATAAGGAGGCGGTGCTTATCTACTCGCTTTGGCCATTAAAATATTTAATTCGAAATTCATTAATTTATTCATTGTTTATTTGCATTTAAACCAGAATATATAGTTGAATGAAAAGTTCTGAACATTTTCACAAGATGATATTCGCTTATATGTTCAATTTAGTATTGAGTTTGTACAATTTTTAGAACAGAAAAACTTCTTTGAGTAAAGAATTCGTCAATCAAAATGGATTTTTTTCCCTGCATTTTCGTTATTTATCTATTAAAATAATCAAAAACCCCAAATAACTCACTGATATGTAGTGTATAAATGGAGACGGAGAAACGGAGTATCCTGCTTCAGTTCTAAAAAACCAAATATGACAGGTGGCAAGCGAAGAAATGAGTATTCAGCCACTGCACTATTTATTCTTTATTAAGTCACAGCGGATTCTATTAATAATATAAAAATTTAACAGAATCGTGACGGGATTAAAAGAATCGAAAGGAACTCGGATTTTTGTTTACAATAATAATAAGTATATGTGTACTTAAATGCACTCCATTATCTTCCAAATATTTCAATAAGTATAAGAACAATATTGTTAAGTAAGGATAATAGTGTTCGTTACAGAATCAACAAATGATATCATAAATGAATATCTCTTCCTATAAAATCAAAATTACTAAATTATTTAAAACAATAAAATAAAATGAAATTTAAAGCTGCTTACCATTGGATGTCCGGTAGGTGAAGAACAATTTGCCTATAGTTAGCTCCTTACTTGCTGATAATAGTATCTTATCAGTCAGGGAGCGCTATTGTACTTCAGAGTTTATTATCATTTCGACTTTTTATCAGGAAAGAAATCTCATAAACGTATCGTAGAGAGCGTAAAATAAAGAATATTGAAATAAATAATATACTTTGATCACATATTAGTGTTTTTTTAAAGACAATATCACCTTTTAATATCAGTAATAAAGAGGAGTTTCCTCATGGAAAAAGATTAAAAAAAATTTCATAAATTGGGAAAAGTAATTTCTTTTGTTATTATTTAGAATTAGCTAAATACTTTCGGATATTTGTTGGCAACAGAAATATATTTCATTTATCACATATTGTATTAATAGGTTCCATGGTAATGAAATAATCAGAATGTTTGTCATCAAGGAAAAGTTTATAAAAGATATGAGTATCTAATTTTATGGCAATAATAAGTATTCAACTTCCATTCCATAGAAAATTTTTAAAAAAAATATTGTACATTTTTTTTCACATTTTTATAACATATTATTAAGAGTACCGATAACAATTGTAGCAAGAATATCGGTTTAAATAATAAAAATGGTGATAATAACAATATAAAACCCAGTAATAATCAAGAAATCAGAAAAGATAAAAATTTATGCCCAAATTTCTTTTTACATACTTCAGGTGTTTCAAAAAGAAAAACAGCATAAGGCATTAAATAAATAAATAATAAAATAAAAATAAAAATGGTATATAAGAAATGAAATAACAAGGGAAAAAAATCAAAGAAATCAAAATTAAGCTTATAAAGCATAGAGAAATGACACGAAAATCGGGTAAAAAATTCTGTTGATAAAATATTTTAAAATATATTGTTGTAAGAATGTAAATATTTTATGATACTCAAAATATAATTCTAATCTTTTTTTTTTTTTCATTTCAGAAGCTAATGATTTAATGCTAAAATACTGAAGAGATACTAATAAAAGGCCTGAAAACATGATACCGATAAAAGGCGGTGGTATCTAATGTTGAAATACCACTACTTTTTTTTGAACGAAAACAAAAATATATCTTTAGATGGAAAAAAAAATTAGAATATTTAGGAATTCATTTTTTTTTAAATAAAGAAAGACATTAAGTTATATAGAAAAGAAATAGATAATTTTTTATATTTCGTTTAAGACCCATTCATTATAGCTGGGTGTATGTGAAAACCGAATAATTTAAAAACGCAACATGCTATATGGATGAAATTTGGCGCGTAGTGTGTAGATTATATTTGAAAACGGGATCTGGTTTTTGAACCAAACCCTTCAACGAATATTCGTTTCTTATATGATTACGTTATTTTTTTTCTCTACACTACACTTCTTTTTCATTATTGACAAATTATTACTCACATTTAAGGAGAATATTACAAATAGTTTTATTTACCAAATGCAAGAATAACATTTATTTGCTATTCTTTTAAAGGAAAATTTTTGCATAGCAAATTAACATTTAATTATTTTGTTGATACCAACAGGATATTTCATGCAGGTTGCATAATGTTGCTATTGTTGAAATATGTGAAAAGGACAGAAAATCGAGGGCAAAACACTCACGTATTTCCATGTGCTCTATATTTATGAGAAATAAAAACAAAGGATGACAAAAAAAAAACTTTTATTACTTTAGACTATAGTATAGACTATAGTATAGACATTAAAATCCAGGCAACATTTTTCTTTATTATAACTATATATACTCTGTAAAACAGCGGCACATTGTTATTTTCAAAACATTACTACTTATAAAATACAAGATTGAAAGCATTACATTATAAGACAAATATTTATTTTAAGGATTATCAACAGTTTTAAATAAAATTTTAAACTGCTAAACTGACAAAATAATGAAATCAACTTTTGTAAAAAAAATTATTCATTCTTAGATGCTATTAAATATATCAATATTTTAACCAGTTTAAAACATCCAATTATTTCAAATAACATATTATAAAAATTATTTTAACAGCAAGTTTTCAAGAAGACATTTTAATAAACAGTATAACCTAATATTTTAAATTTGTTATCCATCAACAAAGCTATATATAAATTTGTTCAATAATAAAAAGCTCGTTTTACTTAAATGCATAACAATCCATAATGTTTTAAGAACAATGCTAACTCCTGTTTAATTCGAATACAAATATGTAACTATGAAAAACAATTAAGATCTTCCAAGATTCAATAACATTTTGATAAAGTTAATCTTCCATGCAGGTAAGAGCTTGTATACTTTGCGCCAGTTGACCCAGTTGTTTCCATCTTTCGCCTGCAAGACGGGTTGCTGCTTGACTGCTTTGAATAAATTCTTCCACTGAAATTTGCATTTCCTGAACTTTATGCTTTAAATTAAGAACTTCTTGATCTTTAGCTTGCAGCTACAAAATAAGGAAATTTCAGTGAATCAAAAATTTAAAATGGCACCATATTTACAAATTTTTGAAATCAGCGGAATTAAGACAACATTTTAAAATATTGCACAGTTTAAATGAAAAAGAAAAAAGGAATAAGAATACATGTAACGTTTATCTTTACTAGTAATATAGATAAAAGTGTGTGTAGCGCTCTACAGGCCAGATCGTTTGATTTAAAGCTACACAATTTGGCATATATATATATATATATATATTGATGGGTGGGAATGTGTACTTCAGGATGATTAAAAAAATTAATTAATTAAAAATAAGCAAAATTTCTATGATAACTTCCAAAAATGTATTTGCACAAAAATAAAGTTTACGCCATTTCAAAATTAAAGAAACTGTCTTTTTAATGATATCTATTTAATAGTTGTACGAATTTTTCCTGAATTCTGTCTGCTTTCTAAAAGTATTTCTTTCCGTAACTTCCGACAATGTTCCGACACCGTTGTTCAGAAATTTAAACCGTTCTCACTGTTTCGTCACTTATTTAAACACGAGATTTCCTTCCATTGTTGGAAACTAAGGAAGAAGGATACTGTGTAAATGAATGTGCAAAATGAATTTTAAAGAATGGAAGTTACAATGTCATGAAATTTTAAAGATAGATAGATGAACCGGATATTTACATTCTTGATAGCGCTATGATTTTATGGGATTATTTCATTATAAATATTTATGTACATAATAAATAATATTTAAATAAGGCCATTAAAATAACATGGCGTTAATATCAGACAATTTGGCGGAACCATGGGCATGAAATTACACTAAACGATTTATTTGAAATCAAATATTACTAATATTCTCGACGAACCAACTGGTCACCTAAGGCGATTAGTTACTAATGAAGAAGAATGTATATGTATGTATGTTAGCGCTGCACATGACAAGCTATTTGATTTATAGCTGTGGAATTTGGGATAGATATACGTTGAAGGGTGAAAATGTACACTTTGGAGCTTTTTTTCGGCAGGGGGGGATTTTTAAATTTTAATGAATTAACCCTTTCTAGGGCCGTGAGAAGTATACTTCCCACCAAATTTATCAATCTTTGTATGAATTTATGTAGGTTAGCATAAGTTCTGACACATTTTTTTAGAAAGACAGAAACTTAGATGCTTCAGTTCTTTATTTTACACAAAATTATGTGTTTGATACTTAATTATTAATTAATTAATCAAATTAAATTTATCTAATAAGCTAAATGAATCCCTTTTCTTATTCTAATTTCAAGCCTAAAAATATTTTAACATAATATGACGAGAAAAAAATGGCCCTTTAAAGGGTTAAAAAAAAAAAAGCAAGATTTTGGCGTTTTCCTGCAATAATTCCTTAGAACATAATTACATAAAATTGATTTTTACACAATTCATATATATTTTAATATTCATATAAATCTAATATTAAAAAAAATTATGTCTTTATTTAAAAGTCGTATCTGTAATTCATTGTTGATCAAATTGTTTTTATTTTTCCGTCAAATGTCAAATCACGTGGATCCCATTCATTATTGAAATCTAAAGAGAAATGATTCTGCTTAATGTCAATGTAATTTACATGAAGAATAAGAAAGAAAAATTACAATACCATGAAAGTTAGATATTCTGGAAAGTTACGTTTTTAACTGCTGTATGTTATAGAAGTTAACTCTATTAGGATGATTCATATGCAAAATAAATAGAAAAATGATAAGGTTATAAAAGTTACGTGACTTTGATGTCTGTCACAATTTGATAAAAATATTTCTTGGGAGGGGTGATTCCGAACATCAAGCTATACATCTTATAACTTGAAAACAGCCATTCTTGTATATATATATAAATTTATTTCGTGTATCTCGGAAACGGCTGTAGTAATTTGAATCAAATTTTATATTTAGATAAGGTTTTGTCTTTTAAGTTTATCCATGCAGGTTCTTTCCTGCAATATCGTGATTTTACACATACATACACACAAAAAAAAACCCTTTTTTACATCTAATTATTGGAATTAGTATATTCGACTTCCGCTTCGAAATGTGAGCAGTACAATGTAGTGAAAGTTTATAAGCCAGTTAACAGCTACGCTACAAGAGCAATTGCTTTTGTATTGTGGTCATGTTACTGGGCTGCGAACCACAAGGTCCCAGGTTCTATCCTCGCTCATACCAATTCGCTACAGCAGTATAGTAGTCAGAACAACATAAATAACGCGTATGTTGCAAGTCCTTCGTTCGAGTCACGCTTTTTATTTTATCTTTTAAGCATCTTTCCTGAATAAAACGATACATAACGAAACATAAATCCTAATTTTAGACACAAAAAACATTTTTTTATAACTAACTCTTACAGCCTTTTTCTATCTTCTCTCATGCTGACAATAGCATCTTTTCGGACGCCATTTCACCATAGTAAAACTGAGTGTAAGTTCAAAAATATAAGTCATGATAGATAAATTGTAAAACGAATTCTGTAATATAGCAGATTGTTTCGAATAACATGTTAAACTAATTAGTTAACTTAAGTTGCACTTAAGTGTATTTATGATTTTTTTTATTTAAATGAGCAGTTCATATGCAGTTAAATTGAAAAATGCTCATAAGTAATTTGTAAGTGCTTCGTATCTAAATATCTCCCCCCCCCCAAAAAAAAAAAACAATTTTACAAAAAAAAAAAAAAAAAAAATTACTGTCGAGCGAAACTTGGTTTTTTAAATATTAAGGAGATTTAATTGAAAGAAAACACGATCAATTTCCCCATTGAAGCAGCTAGTCGCTGGAACCGGAAATGTATATAAAATGATGTTTGCCATAAATATAAGCATGAATAAGATCAAGTGATTAAAACATGAGTATCTAATGTGAGAATATTGCCACATTCAAAATTCCAATCTCATCAAAATATTTCGAACAGGTTAATTTTTTTATGACCACCCTGGATTTAAATTAATTATAAAATCATAGATATTTATCATTTCTAATAAAAGTTTTACATAATATCAACAATTTTATTTCATTTATTCTTTGCCACACCAAAGGCAAATTTTCCGAAAAACATAAAATACATATTGTTTTGTATCACAAGGAGTTAACTTAAAATAGTTTGAATAATTTTGAATCACAAACATATCACGCCGGATTTGCATTCCTAATATTGATAAAAATAAACAATGTGATGAATTGCTTTTAAAATATTTTTTAAAAATATAAATGATGCTGTGCAGATAACCTGTTGCTTAAAATGAAGAACTTCATCTTTAAGGTAAGTGTTATCTCTTGTAAGAACTATATTTTCAGTCTTCAGCATCTTCATATTTTCTTCTCTCTGATCAAAACGTTGTTGAAGGTGAAAACTCTTTTCTTCTTCTCGACCCTTGAAACGCTTTTCATCCGCAAGCTTAAAAAAAAAAAAAAAAAAAAAAAAAAAAAAAAAAATTAAATAAATAAAAATAAAAAAAACTACAGCTTTTCACAAAATAACTGATTTAAAAATTTGCTGCAATATGCAATTTACACATAATTAAAATTTTCTTGCATAGAGGAAATTCCAAATTTTTTGTCATAATGGTTGGCAATATAAATAAATTAATATCAAAAATATAAAAGCGTTAATATTAAATACGAAACATTTATTTGCTATTAATTATGTACTCATTATGTAAAATAGGGGGGAAATGACAATTTTTCAACAAGCCACAAAAAATAAGATCTTTGGTATGTCATTTCAATTTTGAATAATACAAATAGTATATGAATTTTAAGTTAAGTATGAGATATAATCAACAGTGAATGTAGAAGAATGGGATAAAAATGATTCTTATTATTAAGATTAAAAATAAGCTACATGATAATTGCTGATGAAATGCTAATTTTATATTCGTATGAGTCATATAACAACCAATTCTGTTTATATGAGTCAAATTTTGAAGAATGTATATAAAATAAAATATTAATAGACTCATCTCCAAATAATGTTTGACCGTTTCTGAAATAGTATTATAATCAAATGACTCAATGAAAAGAGGCTATATTTCTTTATATTTGGGTATTTTTGATTGAATGAACAGAAACATGGTGCTAGACCGTAATTTTTTGCCACTCGTGATTTAGTTTATTACTATCTTTATACCGTCTTGCATCTACAACATATACACAAATTTGTCATTTGTTAAATTTTGTTGACACCTATCTACTTTTTAATGGAAATGTAGAGTTAATCTGATTTCCATTATTTGATTAATTCACTTTGAAATGTTGGCTTATTTAATCAAACAGGAAGTACTTTTATTCATTAATTATAAAAAAAAATGTTACATAAATCATGTTTTGATCGACAAACCTGAGTGCCACTTATGCATTGTGATTTTTTTAAGAATAAAGAAACTGAATATCATCAAAAAATGACATTTTTAATTATAAAACAGTAAGTTGAGCACAATAAATGTTGACTAGAAGTTTTCAAACCAAATACAAATATATAATACACATTTAAAACAACTGATATTATTAAAACAAGGTCAAGGTTGCAGATATATATTCCTATGTCATTTTTTAAGGAATCAAATGATAATTAAAATACCATAAAGCAGAAAATTAAAAAAATGTCTATATTTAAAAATTGAAATTTAATATTCAATCATTTAAAATATAATAGCACATATTTATCATTTATTTTCTAAATTACTGAATCACAACAATAGCAGCAAAAAATATATATAAACAGATTTCCAAATCTTGAATTATATTATAAATATATATATTTAATCACTTATTTAAAATTTTAAATATTATTAGATAAATAAAATATATAAGCTTATCAAATTGAATTCAAACCTGATGAGCCAATGAATAAGAATGGTCCTTTTCTTCTTTCAGAAGTTGATTTAAATGTTCTATTTCGTCTTTTAGAGATTGTTCTCGTCCTTTTGTTTCTGATGCTTCAAGGATAGTATTCAAATGAACTTGCTCTAAGGATGCAAGCTTACTTTGTTCCTAATTCATAGAAAAAAAATTATATAACTTTAATAGGATTGAAATAATCTAAGTAAATATTTTTCGAAATTATTAATCTGCGCTTTTAGATTTTTTTTATATGGAATATTACTTAAACTGCACTTCTTAAACATAGAATGAAAGGAGGAAAATAAAGAAGAGATACAAGGAAAAAATATTTATTAATGAGAAAATTCATAAGAAAAATTTTTAATGCTCTTCTAGTAGTATTTATAGTATCTTTTGCTCAAAGAATGATTTTTCTAGATTTTGGATTTTCAAATAAATTAATTTAATTAATTTGCTCAAATAAGAAGCAATTTATTTAGATATTTATATTTCATTTGGATATGCCTAAATATACCAATTTCAGTGGAACTAAGTAACAAATGATCGTTCAATGAACTAACACTTTAACTATTTTTCAAAATTTATCTCATTTTCCAGATAACTTAGATATAAAATTATTTTTCAATTTACAGCATGGAATGATAATGTAAGTGCAAGGTTTTAAATAAATATTAACAGCTCTAACTGTACAAAATTCACAACAATTTCGCTATATCTTTATGGAGTAGTGTGGCATTCAGAATATTGAGCATCATTGTGCGGATATTGGGCAATGTCTTATCTTAATATGCAAATAATTATGTAATTGCCTAATAAATCTCAATAATCAAAAATCAAATCGAAGGGGTGAGGATCATAGTAAAACACTCATAGTTTCCTTATGTCATATAATCTGTATGAAGGAAGAATGTTGCAAATTACTTATTGAATGATTCCAAAAGAACTTTTTGATAATTAGATATTATTGGGAAAATAAAGCAATATTTATATATTCAAAGGCTTTTTTTAAATTTATCTTACCAATATTTGATAGCAATATCAAAAAAATTAAACATTTCTGAAAATAATGCTTCTTTTAGATTTTTTATATGGAATATTGTATTCTTAAACAGTTTGTACCCGATTTTGAACTAAAATAACATGTCGTATAAAGAAAAGCATTCAAAGCGTTTTCTTACTTCTCTTAATTGTGCTTTAGCTTCCGCTAATTCCGATTCAATATCAGAATGTCTCTTTATAAGTTCCAAGTTATCTTGAGACAACCGCTCTCGAAGCAAGTGTTCATGATCACGCGATCGTTTTAATGTTTCAATCTCTTCATATAACTCCTCGATTTTAGTCTGAAAATAAAACCACATGATTAAGCATAATTATCAACTGTGAAGTAACCAACTTTTTAAAGTTATTCAACAATCTAATGGGAAACAATTTAATTATTTTAGCATTGCACTGTTGGAATTGTGAACAGACAGAAACTATATAAATATTTATTTCCCAAAAGAAATCTAGCATGCAAGCACAGATTTTTGAAGTGTTTGTTATGGAAGAAATATCGAAAAAAAAAAAAAGTATTCATCAAAAGTATAATAGAGATATAATAAAATTTCACCTTAAGTTCTTTTAAAGCTCCATTACTTTCTGTGGAAGATTTAGCTTCAATAATCATTTTAGCTTCAAACAAATTTTTTTGGAGTTTTTCTTTAGTTTCCATAAGCTCTTGAAGAATTTCTTTATCATGAAGTTGCTAAAAAATAGAAATATATTATTCATTCAAATATATTTTACATTTTTACCGTTATTGTATGTTAGACTTCTAGCAATGTCTATTTTTAAAAAAAGAAAGCAGAAAAATACTTTTAAATCACTTAATGTAATACAAGGTGTTATTTAGTTCAAATAGTAATTATTTCATTCAGAACACACAGAAAATTATAAATACTTCTCTTTCAGTTTGTTGAATTTTAATTTCAAGGTTATCATAATCTTCTTGTAAAGCCTGGTGTTCTTGATTAACTTCTTGAAGAGATGCTTCAATTTTAATGTTTGATTCATGCAATGAATCTCTTTCTTTTTGCAATGAGACCAAATCTTCAAGAAGTTTGCATTTCTCTTTCCTAAATCTTTCTGCATAAAATAAGAGGAAAAATGAATATTTTATGTCATGATAAGATATTATGAAAGGATTCAAAGATATTGATAAAATTTAATTTTAAATTTGTAGACAAATTTGAAGTTAAGTAAGCAAAATGGGAAGTATCAACCTAGAAACAGATTTGAGTATCAGTGATCTTTTTTGCTTTGAATTTAAAATGTACAATCTTTAATTGCAAAAATTTGTGAAAAAAGTTGAAAGTATTAAATATGAGATAGTATTAGTCTCAGAACTGAAAATCAGGGAACAAGGGAAAATTCTAATGAAATTTTTTAATTCATTAAAATACTGCATTTAAAATTTCATATAATTAGTTTCACATAATGGTAGATTTTATTTATTCATGGATTTTTATGGATTTGTAACTGCTATCTCAAAATCCATAAAAATTTATTTTTTGCTTTTTTTAAGATATTAACAAAATACAAAAAAGATAAAAATAAAATGAGTGGATGTTGTTAATAATATATGAAGTGAATGGCACATTTTTCTGAAATACTATTAAGTACAAAAATAACATTTTTATTTCTACATATCTGTGATATATGCAGCTAAGCAAACTTAAGTAATTAAGTTTGTTTTAACTGAGTCCAAATTATCTGGCAGTGATTCCATGTCTGATATAGGTTGTGATATGTAGGTCATTTTGTGATATAGCTTTTCAATATTGTAACTTATTTTCATACAAAAAATTTTGAGGATATTCCAACTAAAACTGTTGGCAACTTTTTTCTGTAACAACTAAACTGGCTGCCTAAAATAGTAGAAAAAAAAAGGAAGGAATGGCAATGCATAACATCATAATAATAATTTAATTGTCTAAGAGATGGCCCTTTCCTGAGTAATTGAAAGCATTTTTAAATCTAATTTTTGTCAAGATATTTCAAAAATATTTAAAAATATATGAAGTATTCTTCACATGGTAAAAGATCTTTCACATAAATTTATGTAGTGTTTATAAAAGTAAATAAAAACATAAAGCACACTTATTTAAAATGATTAATAAATGTTTCATTAAATAAGCAGTAACATACCTTCTAATTCTTCAAAATTTTTTTGACTTCTATCCTTTTCAGATCTTAATAAATCAATAGTGGTTTGTTTTCGTTTAATTTCTATCTTCATATTCTTAATTTCATTATGAGAATCCTGTTTTAAAAGAAAATTATCTTCATATGACTTACTTTATACTGAATGAATATTAATCAAGGAAAAGTTAATAAATAATTATTGCAATGATAGTGAATGTAATTTACATGATAATTATGATGTAATTCAATAATTAATTAATGTGTAATGTAATTTAAATGATAGGCTACTAGAAAATTAGAACATATTAAACATTTCATTTAAAGCAAAGAATTATATAACATATCCAACCATAATATATACTCATATAATGCTAAAAAGATAAGTACTTTTTTTCTAAAGTTTTATTTTAGATATGAAGCTTAAGGAAACTAGATAAATAATGAAAAATTAAATAGCAATACTTACTGTAAGTTTCTTAACCATTCTTTCACCTTCAGCAACCATGGATGGATGTTGTTTGCTGTTTTCTTGCAAATATGTTCTTTTGATAATAATTAAGGTTAACTACTACTTTCTTAAAATTTTGCACATAAATTTAGCTTTTATATATTAGGATTAATTTTTATAAAAAAAATACCATCTGGAAAAAGTTAGAAAGATCTAAAATTTGCAGTTTAAAGACAAAACCAATTCAACAAGAGAATACACTGAATAGTGAATAAAAATAACATTAAGTACAAAACAAAATAATTTTGCACATAAAATTTTGTGGAAAATCTTTTTCTAGTTGTTTATACTTTTTGACATTTTTTTAAAAAAGGAAATTTTGATTAATGAAAATTAGAAAGGCTGTGAGTAATATTCACATATTAATATTCTAAGATTATATAAATTAAAAATTTTTCAACAATTAAACAAAATGAGTGTAAGAAACTTTTTAAATAATTAAAAAGAACTTTAAAGGTGTAAGTATCTATATGAGTGCTTCATTTTATCTTGTCAAGCAATTTTTTTTAAAAGTTTGTAATGAATATATTTATAAATGAGAATTTAAAAAAAAAAAGGAATTTTAATAAAATAGTGCAATAGTAAAAATGTTTATGAGAAATTTTATAATTTTAAAATAATGCTTATATTAAATTTAATAAAACTGTAACTTTCTCTAATACATAGTTTTTTTAGTATAAATAAGAGAACAACAACAGACAGATGGTTGATTTCTTAGAAATTCTACTATTGAAATCGTATTACTCATATCCACTTAACATATCTACACAAAGATTATGAGGGAAAAGAACACAGACAGTAAAGTATAATTATATAAAAGGTTGATTATTAGAAATCAGATTTTGATTTAACTTAGTATGATTTCACAAAACATTGATTAAAAGTTTATAATACCATATGTCTCCTCCTTTATAAACATACCACAGTATCAAACTTTTTAATAACACAAATTTATGAACATTTAGAATTAGAATAGTTTACTTTATTTTTGATTTATTTAAAAAAAATGCATTTTTTTTGCCAAGAAATATGTATTAAAAGAACATATATTATTAGTATACTGATATAGGTGTCCAAGTCAAAACAAGATGTGCTATGTTCTTTTGTTTCATTATAGCACCTTTACAGTAGAAAAAATGCACATTAATATAAGTGCAACATATATAATGTAATGGTGATATATTAATGTGTAATTCTTTGCTCTAAGATGGCATTTAAAAGTAAAAACTAAAAATACAGTTTTCATTTAACGTTATCACTTTTAGCTGCATATCCATGATATGTGATACATCTACTTTGCATACAGAAGAGTCTGGAATTCAAATTAAATTTATTTTTACTTCTTTATTAGTTTAGATAAACTGAGAAAGTTTTGCTGGTTTGTCTTCAATATAAACTCATTAAGGATTCTCAATCAGTAAAATAGACTCAATACTGTATTTCATCTATGTGTTATTTCTTCTAACTTCACTCCATTTTTGCAGCTATTCAAACATTTTTCTTTTCTTTTCTTTCTTTCTTTTTATTTATTTATTTATTTATTTTTTTTTTTTTGCTCTTTCTTTAACAAGTGTCATAGGTAGAACTTGAAAGGCATTTTAAGAAATATAACATTCAGGGTATAAGAAATTAAGAGAGAATACCAAAAGAAAATAGAATAAGAGATGTATTAGAATTCTGGAATCTAGCCTCTCCCTTCTTTCAAAATGAGAAATTACTATTAATATTTATGCAATATGTTCCAAATATGTATATATGTTGATCAAAAAATAAAATCAAATAACAAAGTTTTATAAGTTAATTAATGAATGCAAAAGAAAAACATTATAAGTTATTGAAAGAGTTGGAAATATTAGCCATTATTATCCAGGCTGGCTTAAAAAGTCAACAAAATTCAAAAGTTGATATAGATATTGATTACTACTAAGGCTGCTTCTGTTTGTTGATTATAGCTGTTTCTCAGCAATAAATATTATACTTGAAATGTCCATGAAGAAAAATACATATAAAAATGATATTTGAAGAACATGGGGGAAAAATTCTGCTTATTTACTCAAATTAAATCAAGGTCAGTCCTCATCTTTTGATTAATTTCATAATAATCAAATTTAATTATTTCATTTGTGTAATATACTGTAATGCATTAAGTTGACAAAATCAGTAAACAAATTTTAGAAAACTAACAAAATTCTACTGCCATATTAATCAATTTATGTAGCTTTAATGTATTTAATTGTTAATATTATATTTCTTCAAAGTATATGAATGCAGACATTTCTCATATATTTCTTTTATGTTGGCTTAAGAAATAAAAATAAAATCCTCACATGAAAAAAACACACAGATAAATATATCCTCACATGAAAAAAACACACAGATAAATATACACATTAAATACATAAATTGAAAAAAAAAAAGGATATAAATAGGCAACTTCATTTTCTAAAACAAATATTTGCTGTTGCAAATTTTCAATATATTCAGCTTGTGATTCCACCACACAGTCTGAATCCAATGCACAGTGAGGCTTATTTCTGAAAGAAAAATATCAATAAATGAAGCATTTTGCATGGGAGGTGTTTTATTCATTAAAATGATATTCCAAGTTTGTTAACATATGGATTTTGATTTATTAATTATCATTGTATTAATACTTAGGGATTAAGTTAAGAACATCACAAATCTGCTTAGCTACAAAAATATAAAAAATATGTTGTTTTTATTAGAGCATGAATTTAAGTAAAACATACCCATGATTTTGATAAAGCAAATTTGTATGTAAAAGTCTTTTTTTTTAAATTTTTTTACAGACATTTAAATTTCTTTCATTTATAGCCAACTAAGATTATTAAGTTCACATCTTAACTTTCAAGTCACAATTTTAATTAAAAATACATAAGAAATTTGTCTATTCAAATGAGTTTTAAATAAATATTTTTAAATAATTGCTTCTTAAAAGTTAGAAGCACTGAAAACTCAAATTTACATAAATCATTTTGCAGACTGTTTCTTATCAGGACATTTTATGCATGATACATTTACAATTTGATGACAAGAAAGTAAATGATAAAACAGTATGACATTTAATAAATTTGAGAATCTTAATATAGTGTAATTTGCAGTCTCACAAGAATAGTAACTAGAAATATGAACATCTGTGAGCCAAGGAAACACAAATAGTATTAGAAAATATCTACATACCATCAAAGAGTAGATCAATAAAGTATTGTTTTATGAAATAGCTATCTGAACAAAACTTGATTACATTTATTATATAATGGTACTTGTGTATCAACCGCAGGTAATTGGTAAACTTTTGGCTGAATCATGTTACTGGTGAACACAACTAATATAATAAATGACTTCTACGGTGAATAATTTTTGAAATACATAATACCTATATACTTAATATAGGTATTGAGTGTGTGGTTAATACACAAGTACTGATATATTTCTGATCCTTTATGCACACACAATAATAGTTTTGTATCCAAACTTCACTATCAATTCTTTGTATGATAATTGGTAATTAAATATTAACCACATGCCATTGGCAAAACAGTCAAATTTTGGTTATGAAAGAATGTATTAATGCAAGATCTTTATTATCATATGATTGATAAATACCAAAATAAATAAATATTTAGAGACAAATAAATAAAAATTATTGTGGTTGAAATCTATTTTCATATATCTTTTGAATTAGTCGCCATTGTTGTAATACAGACAAGAAAGTGAGGTAGTTCTTCAAGCAACCATATGCATAATGTTGATATTATTACCTGTCTTGATTTTTGATTTTGGTTACTTGATATCCTTGATGCAAAGGGGGCACATCAAAGTATATTTCAACTATTATTGTTAGAATATAAAGCAATACATTCCAAAATGAATACAATTAAAACAATACAAGGAAATTAAAAAATAATTGATCAAAAACTTACTTATCATCCCCTTGACTAAGTTTCATATTGAATTGCTTGATTGGTTGTGTTTTCTTATTACCTTTACAAATAGATGCTTTTTTCATTGCTAGGAAATAAATCAATTTTCTTTAATCATTGCACTACCATTATTGTGACATAATTAATTCTTACAGTCGCAGACTTTCATAAAAATATAAAATAGTCACAGAGTTTTAAATCAATAATAAGGTTTATTTGTTGAAACTGTAAAATTAGAGCTAAAGAAATATTTTTTTTGTAAAGATTAGATTAAAACAATTGAAAATGAATAAAAGGTATACAAGCATACTATCGCCTGCTCTCCATCTGTCATTTTTAAAGCTGTTGCCACAACAAAGATATCCGTTGCTAAGGAGAAAAAGTTGTAGTAGATTTTATAAAAACAAATAAAGCCCCATAATTAATAGAATTTTTCTAATAATTTTATAAACTTATTTAACATTTTATGAGTATAAACGAGATTAAGATAATATATTTTAATTTTCTAAATAATTAATATATTTTATATAATACTATTTGAAATTTTGTAAAAATTTAAGTAGAGAAATGCACCTACATTACATGAGATAATTTCTGACGTAATTATCACATGGTTGTCAGTAAGCCAATTAAATTTCAGAATTGCTATTGGTAACAACAGCGCTATTTTAGTTTACGTTTTTGTCAATATAATAGAAAATGAGAAATTTATGTTTAATTATTGATGCTTATTAAGCTATATTGCTTTCTGATATCAATTTAAACTTTGAAGCAAAGTATTTCTTTGTCTGCATGGTTTTTCCTTTATAATAATAGGAAATTCTAAAGGAAATGGTAATATAAGTATAAGCACGAATTTGTCTACTTGTGTATTTCATATTGGACTGCATAGAATATCTATCAAAAGATGGCTTTCAGAATAAAGCAAGAAAAAATAGGTATACAACTTGTTTATAATTTTCTGAAACAGCTGTTTTCAATTGTTTATATGAAAATTTACTAAAAATTTTACACCATCTGCTAATTTCTATTTGACATTGATTTAGTTTAAAATTAGAATTTCTGAATGATCACTTGTTTCCATTTTTAAAAAATAAAAGTAGAATATTTGTGCAACTTTCTTTGTGTGCCAAAATTTGTCTACATTGTAATGTTTTGCATAATGTTTTATTATCCACAAATTAAAGCTCAAATTTATAAATTCATTGTGTTAATTTATATACCACTATGTATCACAGTTGATTTCTTTCTCTGCAAGGTTCAAACATTAATTTTCTTTCAGATTTGAGGGTTATGATATATAAAAATCAATATGCAGCTTGAAGTCTCTCATATTTCCCTGAGTTAATAGACAGGAACTAAATATCCACTTTAAGAAATTTTTTCAAAATATGAGAGAAATTTTTTTATAATGTTGTATTTTTCAAAAATTTTATTTAAAAAAATAAACTATCTGTCTTGTAAGTTAGAATTAGTTCAATTTTGCATGATAAGTTACATACTTTAATACAAGATAGGATAGGAAGTATAAAATCATTATTGGTTCACAATTGGTAAAATCCAATTAATAGTGATTTTCTTTAAAACACTCCTCTTTGCTTTAAAAAAGTATATTAACTTTATTGTATGATTATGATTAAAAAAATTCTTTTTGCAGAAAAATGACCCTTAAAGTTTTTAGCTAAAATGCATAGATTTTTATTGCATTTTCATAAGGTTTTATGACTTTTATGAAAAAAAAAAAAAAAATTAATACAAGCTTGCCCAATTTGAAATCATTGTATAGTATGCTTAAGATTTTTGATTTGATTATATTTTATAAATTTTTAATCTGCATGTCAAGGGATGTATAGTATGCTAGATATATTTTTAATTTCCTTATTTTATTTCTTTATAATACAAATTTCTTAAATTTGCAAATTTGATGAAGTAGAATAATGAAATTTTCTGATTTAAAGTTCATATGTTAAATAGTATCATATACCTTTCTGTCTAAAACAAATCTTTTATAGTCTTGTAGAGGGTTTCAAAATCTTCAGATAGTTAAAAAAAAAGAATACATTAAAAAATACATTAAATGCTATTAATTTCATTTAGTAGGTGCAATATACTATATATATATAATAGTTTTTCCATCAGACTTAATTTGATAAATTATTTTAATAAAATATTTTCTCTTCATTATATTTTCACTTCTCATAATAAGTTTATTATAATTGTTTTCTTTATTTTAATGGAAAATAAAAATAAAATCTTTCTGCATGCTGATATCTCTTGAAAAGAAAATTTGATTTTTTTATGTTGTAATTAAAACACTTAAAAAAAATCTGTGTTATGTATGATTTCTTCAATCGTACTTTTAAAACATTAGGTCCTAGTAATCTATTATATTGCTTAGATATATTTTGCATTCTTCCTAAAAACAACCTGTTTGTTATAATTTTGTGCCCTTTTAACCATCTACAGAGACCTTCAAGGGGCAGGAATGTTTAGTAAATATTTAGTTTTTAGTGTTGGCTAAAAGAAATTATTCTATTTCATATTACCACTCTCATAGATGGATTTTTTAAAGCATTTTTTGTTGTTTTTATTTACATATTTTAAACTCTATTGTGGTAATTTAGTGCAAAAGAGCTTTAAGGTGATTAGCATATATATATTTAAAAAAATTATGTATGAGTCTTGTGATTAGTAACAGTATTTGAAAGTGGAGTTGCTACATGACAGAACTTTTACCCTAATATTATGTTACATTTTAGAATAAATTTTTAATAGTATCTTTATTATGACAAAGATATGCAAAGAAGCTGGGGAATTTTTTTGTAACACTGTAGAAATATGTCCAAGAATAAGTTTATTTTAAGTAGTATTTATTTATAAAAATAAAAATATTGTAGATGAAAAAAAAAAGTAATGTGAGGACCATGCTGTATTTGAATTATACTGTACCTAACGAAGCATCAAATCATTATTATAGCTGTTTTTCTTTCACCTCACTTTGATATTAAAGATACTTGTGTTTCAACCGCATGTCATTGGCAAACATAATTAATAGGTTAACCGGATTTCTTTGTCGATAAATTGCAGTAAATATCTATGGGTATTAATCATTGGAATGCAGTTGATATACAGGTACCATATTAATTTATTATGCTTTTGTGAATATTGTCCTAAACAAAATATTTTTAAAAAACTTTTTTGTTGAATCTTTTTACCAAAAATGATAATTTAATGTTTTATTTTTCTACTGGATTTAATTATTTTCTAGACTCTGTTTCTGGAGATACTTTCTGCCTGTAGTATTATCCTACACACTTCCTGTACTCTCCTACATTTTCTTCCTACTTTGCCCTAATTACAAAGCAACAAGCTTTGCATTATCCCATTGTTCAAAGTTATAACTGATTGTGGATAAATATAGTTGGCTGCATTCTATTTATTTAATATGCAAAAAAAAAAAAAAAAAAAAAACCTTCTTTTCTTGTTTTTTTAAATTCTCAGATTGAATCAAGGCTTTTTTTTTATGTACGTGTATATTTAAATATATTCATATATATTGTAATAATTATAGTGAAACATTTTAAATGTCGTATCTTTCCTTTTCATTCAAATGTTAAATTAAAAAAAAGTGTTAACAAGAATTTAGTAATATATCATTGACTTGAACTTTTTCTTACCTTTTTTTGAGTTAAAATAAAGATTTTTTTCCTCTTATCCATAACAGAAAACTCAAGAGGCAAGAAATTTGTAGGGAGTTGCATTAGATGAAAACTACTGAAAATATTTAAGAGAAAGTACTAATTTCGATAATAATCCAGTAGAAAGATTAAACATTAAGTGGTGGATTTTATTTCCGAAATTGAGAATCTTAAGGAGAGGTGGGATATTTTGCAAAGTTATAGATAGTGGAATGATGAGCTAATCATTTCATTATCTACATCTTTCACATTTAAAACAATGTTTTCAATTATAAGAATTGCATTTTATTATTATGTTCTCTGATAAAAATGTTAGAACCATGTATAATGTTTAGATGATTGTTACAAAAATATTTCCTGTTATTATGACAAGTGAAACTTAATACAAATTTATAATGTTTTTATATATCTAATCGATGAAATATTTAAAAATTTATCCACTTTTGTCTGATATAAACACAATAATATCCAAAATGAGTCTGAAATGTTATTGAAAATAGAGCTCTGTTATTATATTGCATAGCTAAAGTGAGTAATTTATGTTCGGAATTCAGATTTAATTGTATTTTGTTTTAAAGATATGAAGTTTTAATTGTTTTGTAATTATAGTACTTTATAAAAATGCAATGCTGTGATCTGATTATTAGAAATGACTTCCCATTTTAGTTTAAATGAAGGTTTTTTTTTTTTTAATAATTCTATATTGTTTTATTTGATATTATTTTTCAAATATTACTGGCTTTCAATAATTTATATAAAAATGACATTTATTGATTAATTTAAGAATTTTTTTCTCTTATTCTTGATATAAAATAACTTATTTATTTTTAATAAAATGAACATTACATTTCTGCTTCTGAATATGAAATTAAGTATTTTTTAACTGAATGAAATTTCTTAAGTATACTTTATTTTTAATGATTTCACATTAGCTCCTGAACTGGACAATGCCAGGTCCAAATTGGAAGAAGCGTTGCAATATATTATGGAAAAAACTGATGAGAGGTATTTATATATCTTTTACAATCTGCTTTGAAATTTATCTTTCTAATATAGTTTTGACATTGTAATTAAATTAAGGAAAATATCTTTTCAGTCCTTCAACATCTGATGATGAATATCATAAGGGATTAAATGATATTTCTATAAAAAAGTAAGTTGTAAAATTTTTTTGTGGCTATTAATTTTGATGAAATATTTAAATGCATTTTTGAAGATAATTATAAATGATTCCTTATTTTTTTTGCTTTGATATATTTTGTATAATTAAAAATTTAGTTATTTGTCTATCTCTGAAAATCATTTTTCTTTTCTTTTTTTTAACCTTTATTTTGATGAAAGAGCCATTTTTCATGTAAAGTCACATTTTTAATTATTTAACATGTTATTTTCACCTAAAATAATTTTTTGTTTACTTCTATATCACTTTCCTCGATTATTTTCTGTTCATTAAATTAAATAATGATTTTCAAAGTTTTATTCCATGATGAACTTAATAACTGGCTAATTTATTATCATAAAAAATGTATAAAAATTCTTCATAAAATTGTATCATGATTATATTATAAAGTTGTTTTTCCCCTCTTCATTCCCTTTTTTTTTTTCCAATTACAGATTTGTTAAGTTAGCTCATTTTGGAATTTTGTTTGTATAGTTATTGTATTCTTAACCGCCCAAAACAAAATTAACTGTTTTAATTTTATAATTACTAGTCAAATGATTTTTGTCTCTAAAATTTTCAAATTTTGCTCTAGTGCATAAATTTCAAAGCAATTGAGTTAAATAAAATCTGCATAAATAAAATTAATCTTAGTTTTTTTTCTTCAAAGTTTGATAATTGACTGTTTTATTTGTTCTGAAGATAAAATTTGGTTTCATTAAATTCTTTTTTCCCCAATTGTATATTTAATTTGTTGAAAAAGACAGTCAGAATCTATAGTAATAATAAACGTTTGAGACCAAGAAAGAAAGATTGCTATATTATACCACCTTTATTCTGAAAATTAAATATGCTGAAATTTGATTAAAAAGATCAGTTTAAATCAGCTTTCTTAAATAAATCAATTTAGCACACCCTAATTCATTAGATAAGTTGTGGATAAAACTTGCTTTGCAGCATGGTGAGTTGAACTGAAAAATTGTCAAAATGGTGAACAGATGCAAAATGTTCTCTCACTTATCAAACAGAATGTATTAAATCACTTGCAGAATTATCGAGAAAGGTAGTTCTTTATAATTCAAAATACATCGTTGTGTCTGTCTGTACATCAAGAAAAAACTAAAACCATTTACACAAACTCAAAATGTTGTGCAGAGTTTTTAAATATGATTTCTCTGTCATCAAGCAACTAAAAAGAAGTATTTAGATGCTACTTGCAAGCAAAAACTGTAATGTGTATAAGTTTAGCATAAAGGAAAATTTTTTGGCATTTTTAATTTTTCCTAATATTATATACATTGTATGGATTAAAGATTCAAAATTTTTTAAAAAAAGAATTTCTTCCTGTTTTAGCATGCACATAAACAACTTTCAGTATAGAATTTGTTACTCAAAAAAAAAAAAAAAAAATCTTACAGTGCGAATTATTACTACATCTTATGTTTTAAAGTTGCATTTAAAAAAGCTTTTTACTTTCTTTTATTTATTCTTTTAAAATTTATTGTATTTTATTTGAGTGTTCTTCTTTCACTTCAGGGAACCTTCTCCTGTTTCCTCTCCAGCAAAGAAACCTGCCCAGCGGACACAGCGCAAACGGCGGAGAAAGGATGAAACATTGAATAGAAATGCCAGTAATTAATTGACTATTATCCCTTTCTTCTATATATTTACAATTAATTAATTTATTGGTATTGAAGCAATCTAAAATTAATTTTGAAATTGACAGTGATTATTATTTTGTTCTTGGTTTTGTAATCAACCTTGCTTGCCTAGTAATCTTTAGTGTCAGATTCTGTCTAAGTTCTTTCTAAGTTAGGTATAATAACATTATCCAATCAACTTTTGTAAAATTTTTGAATATAAGGATAAATATCTGTGTTTGTAAATTTCTTACTATTCTAGTTATATTTGGACTTAAGGAAGTATTGCTTGTATGAAGCTCAGGCTGAATTTCAAATACTGCCTAAATTAATTAGACTTGTAGTTGCAAGTATGTCCAATACCACTTGCTGGGTCAAATTCTTAGTATCTTTATCAGACAAATTTGGTGTCAATAATGGAGTCTAGCAGGGCGATTCTTTATCCTGTCTTCTTTTTAATGTTGCTTTAGAGAAAGTCATAAGAGATACATTAATTAACATCAGAGGCAATATATTCTCAAAATCAACACAAAGTTTGGCTTATGTGGATGATACTGACATCATTTCAAGAACTGTTTCTGCATTAAAAGATGTTTTTCTTTCTTTCAGCATTCTGCTAATAGCATGGAACTTATCATAAACAGTAAAAAGGCCAAATTTATGCCTGTGCTAAGTAATGGAACCTCCCATGAATCCCATCTAGAAATCAGTTCTCACAAATTTTGGGCTGTCCAAAGTTTTACTTATCTTGGTTCTATAGTTACTGATGGACTAAAACGATTTTTGAAAGAAGAATTCTGCGAGCCATTCTTGGTGGGATAGAAATCAACATGTTTGGGAAGAAGATATAACTTTGAGCTATATAAAATCTATAGAGAGCCAGATATTGTAAAGTTCATAAAATTAAATCAGATTAACTGGGTGGCTCATATATTTAGAATGGATGAGGATTCCATATTAAAAAAAATTATTTTACATAAAGCTCTAACAAGTAGGAAAAGGGGTCGACCCAAAATGAGATGGATGGAGTCAGTGGAGTCAGATCTCTTAGCTATCCAGGAAAGAAACTGGTGCACAAGTGTCAAAAATAGAATGCGGTAGAACAGAATTCAGAAGAATTCACTGGCCCACCCTGGGCTGTCTAGCCAAATATGATGATGATGAAAAAAATATTAGCTGATTATTTTTTTTTAATATTTCTTCCCCTCTTCTTTTTGAGGAAATATAAAAATAATTTTATTTTTACAGATTCATATGTGATGAAGTTATTTGATCGTGCTGTAGATCTGACCCCATTCACTGAACAAACTCCTCTGTATCCCATATGTCGAGCCTGGATTAATAATCAGGCTTTATATAAAAGTTGTCAACAACCTAAAGAAGAACCTGTGACAGATGAACCTCAGACCTCAGAAGATCCTGATAAAGTAAACTATTTTTTTTATTACTTTTTATATAGGATTTTTCTTTTTACTTTTTATATAGGATTTTTCTTTTATTATTTGTATTGAAAAGATTAAAAGGGATTTTAAAAATAATTTTATGGAAAAAGGTGTAATTCTATTAAGCATTCATGTCTTTTACAATTTATTGCTCAATTTCTTTTAAATATTTTGTCTTTCTTTACAATTGTTAACTGATATTTCTGCTGATAATAAAGATGAATGTGTGTGGTGGTGGGCTGGATATACCTTTTGACTTAAAGCTACCAAATTTTTGGTACATATGTTTTATAGTGTGGAAATATACGCCTTAAAGTGTTTTTTTTAGAATTGAATTTTAATTAATTAAAAATTAAGCAAGATTATTTGAGTCTTTCCTTTGTTATAACTCCTGAAAATGTTATTCACACTATTTTAAAGATTAAAAATGTCTTTTGAATAATCTCCATTTAATTGTTGTGCTATTTTTTTCCAGAATTTTGACAATTTTTAAGATAATTTTTTGATTAGTTTTCAGTAATGTGTTACAATTATAGCCTGAAATTAAAACTATTTTCATTGAATTTTCAAATGTTTAATTGTTTTATTTCCTTCCATTGCTGAAAGCTTAGGAAAAAGGACTCTTTTTATTTTTAATAATGATATAATTTACATGAAAAATGTAGTAAAAAATTGAAATTACAGTACAAAAAAAGATGGAAGATAATTGAACAAGACAATTGTTTTTAATAGAACTTTAGTGTCATGGAATTGATTTCCATTTGAAAAGTTTGTATGCAGGAATAGTTGAAAATACAGAATACTATTAAAATAACATGGCTTTAATATAAATGACAATTTGAGATTTAAAAATAGTTTGTTGATGGAATCATGAGCATGAAGTTATGTTTGAGAAATTTAATTACAATCAGTATCTCTGATGAAGCAGCTGATCACCAAAAGTGGCTGGTTCTTTTCTTAATTAAATTAAATTTAACTGTTTGTTGATGAAATGGAATCTCCAAAATTATTTATATAAAAAATTAAAACATGTAAAAAAACACAAGCATATTGTTTTAAAAAAAATTTGCTTTTATATGAGTAAAACTTATTTGAAATGTAATAACAATGCTTGCAATTATTCTTCTCATTTTATTATGAAATTGAAAATAAAATTATTTTGTAGTATAATTTTCACTCTTGTACAAAATATATTTCATATGGTCATGAAAAATAAAATTTTTAAATTTACTTTTCTTTTTATTAATCGAATTAAAAGTTTGTATATGAGTAAATTTATACATTTCAAAAACATAGTCAATAAATTTTATTTACTTTGGCAGTACTTATCCTTATATTTATGCAATTTTCAAAAACTAAAAAAATAAATGGAGCTTTATTTATACATACAATTGTCTTTATGAATAATGAGATTATTTTTATGTTTCTGCATGATTTATTTATTTGTTTATTCTTTTTAAATGAATATGGTAAGAGTTGCTCTTAGGTTTGAAATTAGTTTCTTGTTCATATTAATTTAAATGTATAACAGATTCATATTTTAAAATACAAACATTTATTAATTCCTTTACAGTGGTGAAATAATATTCTTGATTATTAATAATAATACTCTTTTTTACTTTCAATTTCTTAGGATTTCTTATTAATCAAATCTATCTTAGGAATGTTAATTCATATTTCGTTTTTTTTTTTTTTTCTCTTCCAAAGCAATTTTGCCTTCCATCTTCTGTGAAATATATGCTTTATTTTTCCTATGATTATAACATTAATTTTAGGAGCAATAAGGCATTTAAAATTTAAAATATGTACCATCTTAGCAAATTCACTTCTTAAACTGTTAAAAGATCATGTTGAAAGTGTGAACATGAACATTTATTAAAGATTTTATCACTAAGAAGAACCATTAAAATTAATTGAAAGGTATATTATTTAGCTAAGATCTAATTTACTATAAAAACAGTTTGAAAATTTTAAAACAAGTTTAATTTGAATAACTTTTATGTTGATAGGCTTAAAATGCAATTCATTGTTTATATAAATAAATCTGGAGCACATAAATAGTTTGTATGCTATAAAATTCCAAATTACTTTATTGATTGATGTCAGATTTTATATGCAAACATTATATAGTATGAAGAAATTTTTTTGTAAAAGATTTGACATAATCAATTAAATAGTTGATTTTAATAAAAAAAATTTATAAAATTAAGAAAATATTTTTATCTTAAGGAGTGATGAGTAAATTAACTATTTATAAATTAAAAAATTCTTCTGCAGATTTGAAATGTTTGATAGTCTTAAATAAATGAGGTGGGAGGGGGGGAGGAAAAATCATATCCATTTTAAAAAAAAGCAACACCTTGTTCAGTAATTCAATTCTTGTTTTTTCATATAATTATTTGAACTTAAAAAATGCTAGAGCAATTATTAAATAAGATTCATATTAGAGTTATTGATAATTATAAAAAAATTTCCTTGCCTAATTGCATTACTTTCTCATTAAGGAACTTGATGAAAACAGCGAGGATGTCCGTCACCTTCCACCTCCTAGTCCTTTGAAAGGCAAAGATTTAAGAATACCATCACCAATTCCACAACCGGAGGAACAATTTATTATTTGTTCTGTAAGTACCTCATCAAATATAAAACTGTCAAGGTAATTTTTTAAAATAAAATATTATAAAAGTGATTTTTTTAATATTCTAATTTTGCAATTCGTGTATTCATAATACATTGATACAGATATTTATATATTGCATCTAATACAGTTTCTGTGTTATTAAGTTGTTGTTTACTTAAGCGGCTTAGTAATTTATTACATGTTAATGAACAAAAAATTTAAAAGCATTTTGTCCTTATTGACTAGAAAGGAGTAATTATGAAAATTATTTATTAAAAAAGGAACAATGTATAGGGTTGGCAAATTGCATTTAGAGATGTCAAAAACTGAGTATTAACAGAAATTTAACAGACAAACAATGGAGAGATTTTATTAGTTGCTAGCAGCAGAGTGTTATGCATTAAAGGTTTCAGAATTGATTATATTTGCATGATATTAAATGTTTTGATTTCTTTATCAAATGTTTTGAAGAATGGGCTAAATTTTTCTTCTACCTGTTGGACCTCAAATTAATCTCTCATATCTACTAATAACAAAATGTGGTAATAATAAAAATACTTGATTCAGTTTTACATTATTTGCTTATTATAAGGACATGGCTTTTATGAAATGAAAAATTACACAATTCTTTCTAAAGATGAAAACGTGCATGTTGACTCAGTGGAGATTAATATTGCACCCAGTGTCCTTTAGTTTTGTGGGATTGTTTTATCATAACATCATAAAACTTATTTTGAAAAATGTATATGAAATGAGTAAAAATATCAAAATTCCATTAACATTTAAAAACATTTTGTGAACCTCAATTACATATAAGATCATTATAATATTATAAATGGAAAATGGTGTGGAAATTTAATTACGTATTTTCTTTTAATAAATTTTGATGAAATATTTTAAATCAAATTAATACTCTGGATTTGTTTTATTAAAAAAAAATGAAGAAATTCACTGACATGTTCTATCATGTTTCGTATATGTGATCTTTTGGGGATCAGAACCTTTACATTTAAGAAGACATAAAGTAAAGTGTATAACATTAAGAATGTTCAATATATATGTGCTGGCAAGGCTCCTTATAATTAAAATGTTATGCAGTGATTAAAAATAATTCATTCTTTTTAATTTGTACTGAATAATTTCATTTGTATTGAATAATGCTGTTTGAGAAGTTGTGGTGTTAGCTACAACTCCTCAAACAGCATTATTCAATAGATTTAGACTTGTTATCTTTTAAGTTATTATCAAACATATTTGCTAAGAATTCCTAAGTATAGAAACTCTGAAAATAATTTTCTGTTTTCTTTATTGTGATGAAGGATGATCAGAATGCTGTATCTAAAGATGTATTGATGGCAAACCATCTGCAGCGATGGAAGGCTGTACGTCAAAAGTATGTATATGAAATAAAATTATTATGTTACAAACATTATGCTTGTATTTTTGCATTTATTTTGGTCTTGTGGAATTATGCTCTATTTTATTACCACTGTTCTTATGATTTTGCATCGAAAATTCCTTTTATACTTTATGGTTTGTCTTTTGTTTTGGCAGTGCAATTAGATTAAATATCACTTTGTTTTGTTTAGAAATGTCTTTAAAAATTAGATTCTAGGCTATCAGATTAAAATTATCTATTATTGTACTATAATATTTTTGCTATGCTATATTTATTTTAGTAAAATATAAAAAGGAAATTTTTCATGCTTTAAGAAAAATGCTTATTTTATTTAATTTATTGGACAAAATTGTTTATTTATTACTTTTTTCTGTTGTAATACAAGGCCACAGAATAAAAAATATGATTACATTACCTTTTTGTTAGATTTTTTTGATGTAAAAATTACAATTAACTTTCAATTTAAATAAAGGTGGAAACAGGCTGCAAGGGCCAACGAAGATCGTTACAGAGAAAGTGCTGCTATATTGAAGGCCATATTTGAAAGGTAATTTAAATTGTATTCCATTTTAAGTGGCTGAGTGCTATTACATTCCCTGTGTTTACATTTCATTGATATTTCTCTATGAAGGAAGAAAAAAAGAATAAAAAATTTCATTTTAGTAGAATTTTACACTAACATTAAAAACATAATTACAATCCATTAAAGAACTTGGTTGGGGAATGTTAGTATTCAGAATCAAAAACGAATCTCTTTGGCTACCACTTTTTGTTGCAGTAATAGCTATACATATGCTGATAATCAAAAGTGTAATATTAAAAAGAAAGAACCAATTCGTTTTTTATGCATTTTTCATGACGGTTGATTTTAGTTTTGACAAACGTTTTCATCATTTAACAGACATTTTGAAACACAAGTAACTAAAAGTTTGTGCTATAGTGAATTTTGATTGCCTATTTATTTTGGGAGCTCCATTGCTTATTGGCAGGCTGTTTGTGTGTTTGTTCCCCTTTTAAAAATAAACTAGCTTTATAAAACTGAGTAATGATTAAAGATGTGTTTTGTTTTGTCATATTTTTTTATGGTTTTAATTTATCCTTTTCAAAATTATGAATTTTTTTTTGAGTTGCTTAAAATAAATTTTAAAAAAATAGAGGGAAAGAGAGAGATCCAATTTTAATAAAGAGGTTTATGTTTGTGTGAGTAATTAAAACATGACGTTTGTATTAGCTTTGGTAGCAAATAGAACACAGTTAAAATATCTCACCTTTTTAAAAATGCACCTTTGAATCCTTTTGAATTTAACATACAAATTTTTTGAAGGTCACAAAGACAACAAGAAACAACGTCTACTGACCATTGGGATTCTTTAACCCCAGTTACATGAATACTGACTTCTCAGGTAAACACTTCCATGTTCAAAAATTACAGCATTAATTGAAAAAAGTAAATAAAAGATTAGCTAATCCTTGTGGCTGTAATCCAAGTAATGAAGAATTTGAAAAAACATTAAGGCGATTAGTTTTGAAAATTAGTATACATGTACAATGCGGATTTCCATTGAACATACTGAAACTTACCTGTGATTTTCAGTGAACTCACGGTGCCATCTTGAATTATTAGTGTGTTTTAAAAAAATTATAATACATATTTCAAGGATGACTCGGTTTTCAATAAATATCCCATTTTTAATTAAAAAACGTAAAATAATCTAAGAAATGTTCAGTTAACTTTTGTTTTAACTTCAGTCTTTCTCATTTGGCAAAATGCTCACAACTATGCTTATTTAAAAGCAGTTCTTGCCAATTTACAATTTAGTCTGATTTGGCATACATTAAACTTGAGAACATGAAGATAATTAACGACGAAAAACTTAATGTGCAGTACTAAAACAGATTATCTGGCTTTTGTACTAGAAGCTTGAATGAAAAATGGGCCATTGGCATCATTGTGGATTATTTAATATTTTTTATAAAAGACTATATTTTTGCTGAATGATGTAGAAATAATTAGAATAGTCATTTAAAATATATTACACACATTATCTTTATTTTTAGTTATATACCATACTTTATATACAAATGAGAACTGATGAGGTGTGTGTCTTAGTGTCATCTCACTGACGATTGAGAACTATGCCTTCTATGAATGAATGCCCATTCTACTGTATCTGTCTGGATATTTGCATTATTCCACTTAATTTTTATTATCTGTACATCAGTCTCAATATTCTTCTTGAAGAAAATTCAGTAGTTTATTCCATTTAAAGTCATTTTTTAGTTTTACATTATTCTGAAATCACTTTTTTAATAAAAGCTTTTTTTTAACATAAGCATTTTATAATAAAGCTTTTTTGAGTGCCTCTCTCGATTCTTCTTCCACCAACTTTTCACAACTGTGCTTGAAATAAAAAAGGCCCATTAATAATTCTAAATTTGTAATATGAATTTCGACTTGATAATAAAAATATGACATGCATTATCACCTTGTGATTTCATCAAAATGATTATCTCGGTTACAACTAAAATAAATAGAACATCTTTTATAAGTTATTTTATGTTCTCTAATTTACTTTAGCATAACATTTGATGAAAACTAGTGACTTTTTTGCAGATATTTATTACAAACTGAAAAAAAAAAAAGATACCTAAAAGGCAAAGTGACAGGACAAGCTAATTTCTAATACAAAGATTATGCTCAGCAGGAACTTCTTATGTACAGCCTATTATATAGTAAAAAGTTTCTTAACACATTGCAGTGTTTACGATTTAAAAATGCTGTTATATAATGCATTAGGGGTTGTTTTAATATATTTTTATGTCATTATGGTAATCTCTTAGGTATAAACACATATTTTAAAAACTATTCTACACATCAAGAATATTTTGAATATGAGAGTTTTGGTAATTCGAGAAAAAAAAAAAAAAAACCAGTAAATATATGGGGGGGGGAATGTAGGATTTTTCTGACTATATACACATGTAGAAAATAGGCTGTTCTTGTCACACTTTCTTTTACTTTTTGTATTTCAATAGTTAATCAATAATTTTAGTTTTAGTTTTTTTAGCTACTCTTAAAAAATACCGTGTGAACTGAAACATGTTCAGTTAAAATATGTGTTGAAATATTGACTGGAATTCCATTTTTTTTATATATGTAAAAAGTAAGATTTTTTCATATATTATGGTATTTACATTTAATTTGGATATATTTAAATTGAAGTTAGCTGCTAAATTTTTGACATATAAAGCCAAAATAAGGGAGGGCTGAAAATTTTGCATTTTTTAATATTGTTCTTAGCTTTTTTTAAAGTAAGGATAATATAATGTCTTGCATAACTTAAATCGTTAATAGTAAATAAAAATATTTTATCATAATTATTTTTTAGACTCAATGAAAAAGGTTAATCAGCTGACTATTTAAAAAATATTCTTTTATCACAAAAATTTAATTTTCATAAAGTTTTTACCACATTAAAAGCGGAATCAATTGTGCTTTATATTACATTTAATTCTAAAATCAATTTTTTAAGAAAGAATCGCGAATAAAAAAAATGAGCCAATGCACCTTGAAATTTCTATTTCATTTTGAAAAATGATACTGCATTAAATCCTAAGGTCAGTATTTAATCCATTCAGAGATATATAACTTCATATTTTTATAGCAACATTCATTCATATATTGTTGAATTAACTTTTCAAAACATCAAATTTTCTTTATTATTTTATAAATTTAAGATTGTTTAAAACTTCTGCAATCTTAATCAACTCCTATATATTTTGATATGCTTTGTAACGAAATAATTTCAAATGCAATTGAAATTGATTGCTCATCTATACTTTGTTTTTTGCATTACAGTTATTTAGAAAGAAAACTTTTAAATTAATATCTTAATTATCAAACTAAATAGACCAAACAAACCCAAACACTTACTTCCCTTCATTCCATTTTAGCAGTATTTTTGCTCCAATTATTTCACATGCTAAGTTGATACAACTTCTAAAAAGATTGAAAAGGGTTATATTTTTTTCATTGATGTAAATAAGAAAAAATTTGCATAACTGTATTTCAGTTGATGTTTTTTTTTTCCAGTCTATGTCAGAGTTGTATTTTTAATCTAGAATTTTTTTACATGTAAATTTAATAATTAATTAAAAACAAAATATTGTTTTATTTTTTAAAAATTGCATAGTTTGTGAAGTATTATATATCAATTTAATGTAAAATGAGAATTAATGTAATGTTAATTATAGATGCATGAGCAGAAAAGGTAGATGTATTTAATATTTGGAGGCCTGGATTTCAACTGCTTCAATTTTATTTTTGGAAATAATGATTTTTTGAGTTAATAATAATCAGAAGAATTTTAAGATAAGATAATCTCTTGCTTTAAGAAAAAAATTATTTATTCTTTGAGATTATTTTCTAAAACAAAATTAATTTTCAGTTTTAATGTAAATTAGTTTGTCTATTATGAGTACACTTTTATTTTGATAAATTATGCATGTATACCAATTTTCAAAATTGTATACTTTAAAGGGTTAATTTAATCTCCATTTCAGGCCTTTATTGCCTGGATCATTATTAGCAATTCAAACATTGAATATGTGAACTGAATACTAACAATTTTCAAATACATAATTTTAAAAAACATGATTTACTTCATGTTAGTTAATTTCAGTTGAAATTAATTAAAATAATGTACAGTAGAATTTAAACAACCCATTAATTTTACTTTGCTTTTACAATAAGAAATGGCTATTAAAAATAAAACACTCTTTGTCACAAAGTAATATCTTTAAAAATATTTATTTTATTACTTGCAAGCTTTAATTAGATTATGATTATATGAATCATTCTTATGCATTTAAAGCGATAAAGGTGATTTTGAAAGTTCAATCTTAAGCATTATCCAGTGAAAAATGGTGTTCATTTTGCAACCTGTAGTTTTCCTTTTGATTGAATTCTTTCATAATTAACTTAATATACCAGTTTGCAATTTCAAAATATACAATATTAAATTCATATTAAATAAAATTCCTATGTAAGTGATTATTTTCTTAAATTTAAAATCTATTATATTTAAATCATCATTCTAAATAACTTAATATGTATATATATATATATGTAAGCATAATTTTTTTAAAGCAGAGTTGTTTCCAAAGAGAGAAGATACATTCAAATTTTTAAGTTCGCTTTATTACATCCTGGGAGGCATAATTCATTTACAAACAGGATGCGACAAGGTGCGTCCGTTCACATGCAATACAAGAACAGATTAGCGTAAAAGGGAGCGAGAATATTTTCCCCAGTGTTTAAATATTATGACATTCTGGTAGGGATTTCTTTACACATGTCGATTTCGGTATGGGAATATAGGTATCTTTTGGAAGAATTTGTTTAATTTAGCAATTTTTTATCCCTTCACTTGGAATGTGGGAACTGCTGACTAAAGCATTTTTACAGAACTTTCTGTTGCATTAAGAAAAAATGGACTGGGATCAGGAAATAAGAGAATATTTTAGAATGAAGTTAATATGGACTAAATTAAGACAAAACTTAAGAAATTAATTAGAATTGAAATTAGATTTTAAAATATCATTATATATATATATATATAAATTGTTATTCTGCATGATGTTTTTGTATTTGATTTGTGTAACTAGCATTGATATATTTATTATTATTGATATATTCATATTGCTACTGAATGTTTTATGAATAAATGGAAAGAAAATTACTAAAATGTTAAAGAGATTGTGATTGCAGTTAAGATAGTCTTATTGATCTGTATAGATTTTTACCTGTAATGTTTATTCCCGATTAGAAACATTATCTAATTTTAGTTGTTTCTTTTTAAAGTAACTAGTATAATCAGAAACATGTTCTGTCTTACAGATTATTTATAAAATCTCATTTTCTTTCCTTCAATATCTCAAATTTTAAATCTTTGAATGTTTATCAATTATGATTATATACAATTTATTGACATAGTCTTCCTCTGTATGAAAAATAAAATTAGAAAACGGCAATAGATAGTTGTGTTTCCTTTTAGAAAAGTAAATTGACTACTCAGCAGAATATGATATGCATATATATATATTCAGCTAAGCAGAATATGATATTTATACATATAAACATATAAAAATACTAAAATCTACTAGTTCATACCAGCTTTTTCTGCTAATCTTTTGAATGAGAAAAATATATTTGACTTTTAAATATATTGACAATATAGCTGTAATATATTTTACAAACATGACACATATCCACTTTAACACGGATTTTGGCATTTTCAGAATCGAATTTTATCATTCTTGAGATCGATTGGTTTTCTTTTCTGTAATATTTCTATTATATTTTTAATATTTGAAGCACTCTTTGTATATATTTATTAATCTTATTGTTCAATTAATCAAACTTATTGTATTTCTTGGTGTTTTTTTTTTGGTATAATCCATTATTTTAAGAAAGTACAGTTTTTTTAAAAAAAATTCTAAGTATGTGTCATGTTTGGTTTTAAAGTAATTTTTTTAAATTATTAAAATGCCAATTTATATTTTAAAATTGAGGGACAAATTTTCCTCTCTTTTTGAAGATACCTTTTTTATGTAATATAATTTTCATTATCTCTAAAGAATAAGATAAGGAAAGAGGACTAATTAAAAATAAAATTCTAATTGTATGCTAAGTGATTCATAGTAGATCTTCTTGTATCCCAGATTACATCCTCTTATGTCTTAAATCATGCTGTTGTCAGTCCTATTTCGTTTTTCAATATATGTTAAGGAGGAAGATGGTTTTATGTTTGAGGGTTTTAAAAAAAATCATCATAATTGAAAGTTGTTGCTCCTGAAAAATTTATTGTTCTGGCTTTCTATTGGATAAATTTATCATATACATTTTCTTTTTCAGATGTTTTTTCATCATTACATTTGACAGGTAAATTTTATTAATGGCCATTGAAAACTTATTGGCCTGTCTCCAAAATTTCCCCCCATCAGTTCATTGCTTCTTTGTTATTTATTAAACAGAGCTCATTTCTTTATTGAATTTTTTATGTGCTTACGTATTGTAACAAATATCAAATTTAAATTTCTCTTTTCAGGATTTTGTAAAGCCAATTAAATTCCAGATTAATGTTGTAAATGTAATGTTACTTCACATATTCTCTTTTGAAGTTTTCTTTCTTCCTTCAATACATGGCTTCAATTGTTTTTTATTTATAACCATCTCAAAAAATTCTTGGAAGTTTATAAATAAATAAATATTAATTTTTTAATATTCAGAAGTTTTACTTCTTGCATAGCAAAAAAAAAAAAAAAAAAACCCAAACAATTATGTAGTTGCACTTAATAAACAAGAATTGAATGATAAACAGCAATATTTACTACAAATGATAAACAACAGGTACTAGTAAATATTACTAAACAATTCAATTGTTTACTATAAGATGACTGCCCAACTGAAGATAAGAGCTAGTGTTCTAAGGTACATCATTCCCAAAGCATAACTGTTTCCTGCGTTAAAATATTCTTTATTATAAAAAAAAAAGTGTCAAATAATCTATAAAAAGCATTTAGATCAAGCATTTCTGAAATTGCAAGCATAATTGGCAATTCCTGTTCACTTTTGGATAATCTAACATATTTGTTTCATTTATAAAAATGAAAACAGTGTATTTTAAATACATATTCTTCAGTGTAGTATATTTAAAAAAAAGTTTTATATGCTTTTTTTAATGAATTTACCTTTTGTTTTACAAATTCAAATAAATGGCTATAAAGTATTTTTTGTTCTTTTTCTTTTAGGGCATCTTGAAAAAGTAAGGAGAATGAGAATTACAGCATTTTAATTTCTGCAAATTGTAGCCATTTTTAACGAATGTTATTTTATTGTATCTGTGTAAATATAAGTTTTTAGGATTGTGAAATGTTACTTTAATAAATTTTTTAGGACATTAATTAGATTTATTTTGAAAAGTGATTATATCCAGTTATTTCATTGTTGTTAATTCAAGTTTCCATATGAAATTGGAACATATTTAATTTGTTAAAGGACTTCTAGAGTGACCATGTTGTAGATATACCATCTACAACATGGTTCACACCTCTTCTACCATGCATAGATTTATTGTTTCATATTCAGCTAACTTCTAACTTGTAGTTATTAACTATCATCTGTATGTATTGAATGTGTAGTATTAATATTCATATTATTATTGATATTGAAAAAGATATGAGACAATGCAAGTTTGTCAAGTTCTTGCACTCCAGTGAAAAGTATCAATTATTATGAGCTAATTACTTTAAGGAAAACTCAAGTTTGCAGAGAAGGAACATGTAAATCACATGGTTAAACCAAATGGATTTTGAAGAATTAGCATAATGTGCATTAAGTTCATATTCATAACTACTTATGATGACATTTTCCTATTAATGTCTGATGGTATGTTATTACACCAACTTAAATATTTTAGTTCATTGTTGAGAGTTCATAGTAGAGTATAAGTTCATTGTTGAGAAAATAAATCTAGTAAATTGAATGGAAATGACCTTATTACAATATAAAATTATGAATACTATTAAGAACATGTTACTTTATTCTTTTATATAATATTTTATAGTCATAAATTTTAATATTACCATATTTTACCTTTCATAGCTATGTACACTTAAACCTAAATTTTTTAATATTCAATTAGGTATTACCATAATTTTTCAATATTAAGGGAAGATGAAATATAAAATGAAAGTCTAAAGCAAAAAAGATGAGCACAATATCTTTTTTGCAAGGATTAATCAGTTTTTGAAAATATAACCAATGCATACCTGATTCTGATCTTGAAACTAAAAGTAGGTTTAAAATGCACAGATTTAAACCCATCAGCTTTTTGTATAAATAAAAAGAGCAGAGCAACTTCGCTGTTTGAAGAATAATAATAAAAATCACCTGGTTCTCATGCAAGATAGACTGCTGGTGTCAGCTATTATAAAATCATTTAATTTGGTGATATATCCTTTAAAAAAACAAGTCCTTTAATTAGGAAAATAACATTTTAAAAACAATCTCTCTACTTGACTGAATACAAAATGTTCTTACAGAAGCATTCAGAATATTAAATGGATGCATTATACAATTTTTTTAAAAGTATTTCCATGAAAAGTTCAGTTTTGTGCAGGGATCTTGGAATCAAAATAAGACTTTCATCTTAAAGAAAATTTATAGGGAGTCATGGTTGCTGAACAGATTTTCCATAAAGTTTCCAACTAAATACAATCAACATGGAGAAAAAAAAAAAAAAAAAAAAAACAGCAGCACTATGTTTTAATTATAAGCAGATCCTTCCTTTCCTAGTTTTGTATTTACAACTTTGAAGAAACTACCTCTTACTCTTATGTCGATAAGGAAAATCATAAAAGTCCTGATAAAGTTGGCAGTTTTTTTTAACAAATATTTCACATGAAGTTGAACTCCACTTCTGCAATGATCATTGAGAATAGAATAAAAATAAAACAATATTGCAATTTTTATTAGTTCTTCTCTTAACAGGAATATATTTGAAAATTTGAATTTTCTCTCACCATTGAGAAAATCAGGAATTTTGATAACCTAACCATATAATAATAGCATCTTAGATGCATGATTTTTATTACTAAAGAAAGAAAAATGAGATGGTTACCTTTTACAAACACAGATTCATCTGTATAAACAATTATGTAGGCATTTTTAATTTTTTGCTTCTGATATGAAAGTAAAAATGGCTTTTTGATTGAATTGGTCATTATACCAATCCAGTCAAAAAGCTCCATTTTAAAGACTTGCTGAAAGTTTTAAATCATAGGTTTATTTAATAGAAGCAGTAGTGCTTTACTGCTCAGTATTTTAAATACTAACAGATAAATAAATCGTGCCTCCACTCCTCAAACAAGGACAGTATGATTTAAAACTTTTGCGATACTTCTTTATTAAAGGAAAAAATTACACTTTTGTAATTAAATTTCTTATTTTGAGATTGCATTTTCAACAAATTTTTGTATGTTGCACCATATTCTATTAATGAAATAAAAACAAACTACAATTTTTTTTTTATCAGGAAATCAAACGCAATCAAATCCATTTTATTTAGTACTACAGTTATATCTAAAGAATTTTACTCAGATCAGTGAAAACAGGACACTTTTACATAATTCCAAATAATAATGAAAAGTCAAAAGCCAAGCCATTTTTTAAATGTATATATTTTTAATCTAAAGCCATGTCTTCATCTTTGTCTTGATCCTTCTTATCTTTACTACTTTCAGATGGATTCTCTTTAGAACTTTGCAAGGCTCTCACAAAAGCATCCATATCTGTGTAAAAGAATATGATAACACATTAAATCTTAAAAATATAAAACTATAAATTTTTGCAAATTATAACATAATATCAGAGTTCATCCTAACTTCTTAAAAAAAGTGATTGAATTATATATAATTAAAAAATGCTTAATATCTCACCCAAAGAAATTTTCAAAATACTTTAAGGATTTCTCTCTTATTCTGGTGGTTTTTAGAAAATTAATATATGCAACTTATTTTAAGATCTGGATAAAAACCTGTACATATGAATTTTCTGGCCAGAAAATCATAAGTATTGGGTATTCAATCTTCTTTTTGATGTAAAAGACATTTCAAACTTCAAGTATTTTATTTGAGATAATATTTCACGAAACTAAGAAATCTAATATGTTTCACTTTTGAAAACATTTAGTGAATTTTTTTGAAGCTTGAAGCATTCTGCTATTGATGAAACCATGTTTCATAGTAATCATTTTCAATTTCGGCTAATTTCTGTGTTTAGCTTTTCAGTGTAACTGCAAAATTAAAATGTTTATTACATTACAAAAATAGACAATTTTAGCTTTTATTTCTATATCAATAATTAGCTCTTTTAAGGAACATTTATTATAATTCCTGAAAGACTCCTTATTTCCTATCTTGAATATTTTTACAATAAAGATTCAACTTTATCCAAGAATAATTTCCAATCAAGCAAGAAATCTCATATCTTACATATTTCAGGGGAAAAAGTAGTCACAATTCCCACAGATATAAAAGAAAATCATAGAAGGGTACATATCGAAGTTTTAGAGACAAGTGAAACAGTGGTCAAAGCATGACTCAGTATCCTGACTTAATAATTTTAATGAATTAATATCACTTCCCATTTTTCAATAACATTATTCTGAAAGATGCATTGAATATTCTAAATCTAAAATATACTCCAGTAAGATTCATTCTGAGATGAAATATATCTATAGAATATTTTTTTAGACTGCACTCAAAATACAACCTTGAAGAGGAAGGAATAACCTAAAAGAATTGTTTTAGCAGAAAATATTTTTTTGTGGAACAACAGGAGATGCTCATATGATATTGGTACTTCCAGTCAAAATGATGATTAAAATTTTATAATTAAGTTTCATAATCTTCTGCAAATTATACAATATTTCTGTCTAATTTCTTCAAACCTGTTTTTTTCAATTCCTACTATTAGTTCACACTCTCCCTATATATATTGTTCAAATTTTCAATTGTTAATAAATACTTTTTATTCATCCACTCAAGTTCAAATATATTTCTTAAAACTTGTAGTGGGTGACACTTGATGTTAATACAGTTTTTTTTTTCAAATATTAATTAAATTTGTCCAGTAATTTCTATTTGGTGGCCAAGTTCTGAGATTACTGACATGACACCCAATCATAAATAATATAAGAAAATAAGTAGGAACTGACTTAAATTTTTTTTATATATATTACTTGTTACTATGCAAGTTGCTAATTTTAAGAATATGCTTTGGGATCTGGATTATTTACAGATGTAACAAAATAATACAAATACCCATGAAAAAAAGACATGGTCTATTTCAAAAAAAAAAACAAAACTAAATTGGCACTTACACCTGGTACCTAGTAATTATGAATGATAAAATATCAGTCGCATGAAATCAGTCATAAGTGTTACATGCATCTAACATACTCTCTGAAAAACTCAATAACGATTGACTTGTCAGAATTTGAAAAAGACATGATTGTTAGAATGTGGTACACTGGTTACTTGGTAATGGAAACAGACAAATATTTGAAGTGAGCAAGGAGCACTATATCAGCCATTTACAACATATAAGAAATGTGTTAATAGACATCTGCAAAGCATAATGCTGATCTAAAAATAAAGTTTACTAAGTAGGATAAAAAAGTGTTGACTTGCACAGTGTCTTGACAGAGGAAGTAATTTTTATTCCAAAGAGCGTCCAAGATAAAGAGTCATCTCTATAACCTTATTTCAGTAAAAATTGTCCAAAGGGAACTTTATGCTTCGAACATTTATGAAAGAATTGCTATTTTTAAACCACTGGTAACATCACAACATGCTTTTCAGTGACCCAATGAGGTAAAGCACAAAGAAACCAAACTCTGCAACAAGTCAGCTGATTTGATGAATCAACCTTCATCATATTTCAGACAAATGGACACATTTATGTGTGGAGAATGCCAACAGAAACATTTTCTCCTGACTGCCTCTTGTTGACTGTAAAGCATGTAGGTGGTACCCTCATGGTATGCAGAGTGATATCTTGTCATGTTCCATTACTTTACATGGGAAGGTTACAGCTGTTCACTATGTCAATATTCTGAGGATCAGGTACATCCTTTTCTTCTTCAAGGTGCATCCATTATACCTCAAGAATTGCCCACTTTATCAAGAAGATAACAATTCTATTGACGAAATCATCTAAAACTGGTTTGAGAAGCATGAGGAGAAAATAGAGAGAGCATCTTGCATGACACTCTGTAATCGATTCCTTTACCACCTATGCTTTCAGATTTTGAGACTGCTCTTCAAGAAAAGTAGCTTCATATTCCATTAAATATTGTCCATGTCACATACAATCTGTAATTATGTTAAAGGTTGGTCTAAGCCCTATTAATAAAGTTTTTCTCTTATTTCATTGTATTTGTATTGTTTTGCCACCCATCTGTAAATAGCAAAATACCTCTTAAAGTCAATTTTGAATTACTTTATTAATATTAATAAATACTCCTTTCACATTGGACACATAATTTAATTTCATAATAAAATGCACTTACCACCAGAGTTTGCTGCATTTACTACATCACTTGACATACCAAATTGTTGCATCAATGGGCCTAATTGTCCAGATTGCAAAGCAGCACTAAACATTCCAAGAGCCTAAGAAACACAAAATATTTATATTAAAAAGTGTATTTTTTTAAAATACCTATGAACTTAGAGACAGCTTTTTTCATCATTCTGCAAGTTATTTAGAAAATATTAATACACATATGATGTATCATCTATTCAATTTATGTCTGATATGAAATTTGAGCATCTAAGATTTTACATGAATATGCTGTAAAAAGTACGATTTTCTTTTCAAACAGTTCGATTTTCTTAATACCATAAACATTTACAACAAAAATCATTACAAATGCTAATAAGAATAAATATTTATGTAAGAATGTAGCAGCTATTATAGTTTTTGGTTAGAATTTAACATAATTCAAAATAAAAGTATAATACAATGACAAAATTCAATAAATAGAATGTTAATAAATACAATATAAATATTGTGACGATTTTTTTTTTTTAACCTGTTGAAATTGAGGAGATTGCACAGTAGACCGAAGCTGGTCGCTAGGTACTGGAGTGGCACTTTCTGAGGATTGTGGGAGAAGACTTCTTACTCTCTCCATTAATTCTTGATTGTTGAAAAGAGGTTGTAAAGCTTCAGCAGTTATAGCAGATGATAAGTCAACTAAATGAAAAAGACAAAGTTAGCACCAAGAATAATTTATTACTTCATATAATTAAATTAATTGTAAAGATGAAATAAAGTTGATTTTGGCTGTTATACATGTTATATAATGCTACATTACTAAAAAATTTGTTTGAATTATTTCAAAACAATTAAATTTAAGAAAGGAAATTAAACTTATGGGAATCTGAAAAAATTTATCTCGGTGATAATTTTGCCAAGGTGATGACAAAACTTGATAGTGCTTGCTCTCTCACAATAAATAATCTCAATACTTTTAAATTAATTTCTAATTAGAACTCATTATTTTCTAAAAAAAGAATAAATAATGGGTTTACTAATAAAAAAAATTCAATTTAGGAAAATGTTAAAAGATTTTTTTCTTTAAATTTTGTTTCAAGAAATTACTGAGTAAATACAAGAAACTAACATTTCTTAAAAGAAGATTGTTATAAAATTTAACCATTTATAATAAATTTTTAAAAATATATACACAAATTAATAGACATTATATTATATATATTAAATGCTGCCCATGGTTCTTACTTTCAATTACTTTCAAAACAAATTTAATTTCAGAAATTGGCATTTCTCAAAAGTGAAATATTTAAGGAGTATTAGTAACAACTAAAATTTCAACAAATACATTAAATAAAACTTTTAAAAATTTCAAATCAAATTAAAACTTACCTGATGGCTTTTGGGCTTGATTTTCACCTTGTGGAGGTACTAAAAGAAAATTTATAAATAAAATTTGGGTAGGTTAAATTTTAATAAACTAGTATTTATATGTTTTTAGAATGAAAAAATGTTAGATAAGCTTGTTCATAAATATATTAAAAACTGCAAATAGTTTCAATTGAATTATGAAAATTCTAATTAAAGTGCAATAGATTCGGTTTCATGGGTTTTCTTTTAAAAATATCAATCTTTATATTATTAAATTAGAATGAAATTTTTCAGTTTCTTTTCTTTTTGTCAAAGGACTTTCTTAAGATATACTAAACATTTTTAATATGTTTCATTTAAAGTAATGATTTATTTTCATTTAGTGACATTTTGAAACCAAATTCAAGTATTATTTGGTTGATTTAAAAAAATAAAAAGCATTAAAGATAAAGGTATAGATATATGTGAACATAATTTTGCAAATGCATGGCAAAAAAAAAAAAAAAAAACCCTTCTGAAATTGTAACTTTGATTTACTTCATCTGGGACATAATTTGTACAAAGAAAAAGCCATGATAAAAAAACATCCTTTTACATCACAATACAAACGCAGCCACAGAATGTTTTACTGGGAATTTGCTGGAATATTTAGAAAACAGAACTTTAGGTATCTTTGAAAAACTTGGACAGGTATTGGGGATTTTTATAATTTTGCTCACGGTATAGAAAAACAAAGAAATTTTTTTTTTTAGAGCATGTGTTAGCAATAATGAAATAAAAAGTGGGATTTGGATAAGGAAATAAGAAAAAATTTTAGAATAAAAATATATAAGCTCATAAAATTTAGGAAATTATTTGATTTAAATTGAATTAAAAATTTAAAAAAATGTAACATGATTATGTATTATATGAATAGGAAGATGCCAAAAACAATGATAGTATTAAGCAAAACTGTTTTATTTAATTGTTATTACAGATAATACTGTAAAATTTAATTTCAAAACTTTTAAAAATATCTTATACATTTTATAAAATTTCATATCTAATTTTGTTATTTGAAATATATATTAAAAAAAACTGCAAGATTAAAATCTGATAACCATTCATCATGAATTTGTCCTCTTAAGTATTTATAAGCAAAAGAGAAATTTTTTTAAGGAAGAGAAGGATATAAAAAGGTAAGTTCATCTAATTATTATTATAGTATAAAATAGGTATATTCAACACAAATTTAACAAAATACATAAAACAACACAAATTTAAGTTTCTATTTAATAAATTGCTCTTTTATCATCAATTAAAAAAATAACAGTATGCTGAAGAAAATATGATCTTACAAGTAAGTCCAGACAAAATATTTTGCAAGTCACTCAGTTGAATTGAAGAACTTGAAGTAGTTGAAGCAGAAGCAGAAGCCGAAGCAGAAGCAGGAGCAGGAGTAGGAGTAGGAGTAGGAGTTGCAGCAGTTGATTGGCTAGTTGTAGTTGTGCTAGTTGTAGTTCTTGAAGGCTGAGTCGTTTCTACAATACTATGTGTTGACTCTGAGCTTGATGATGCCGACTGACCACTAGAAGGTCTACTGGCACCAAGAAGACTACTCAGGCTTGACATCTGCCCTATTCCTCCAACACCTCCTGATAAAATATGTAAAATATTATTATTTTGCATAATCACTATTTCTTTCTTGAGGTTAGAACATAAACCTGAAAATAACTCATAGGTTTAAATTAAACCAACGTAAAGAACAAAATAATAAGTAGCAGTTCCAAAAAATAATATTACAGATCCTGCATATGACGCTTTAAATTTAAAAACATTATTTTATGAAGTTTCTTTTTGATGCTTTTATATAGATATTAATGTATTTACTTGAAAATAATTCAAAAATTCAATCAGAATTTTCAAGCACTAGGAAGAAGAAATATTTTATTTTTTAATTAAAACAACATAAATTATGAGTCCTTTTGAAATCATTCTCATATATATTTTCATCAGTAACTCTCAATGATAAGCTAAATAGTAAATTTTTTAAAAAATAGAAAATGAGAACTAGTAATGTTATTAAAAAGATTTATTTCAAAAAATATGCATTAGAAGAATCAAAACAGCTAATAGAGCAATATAGGAAAATACCAGTTCCTTATAGAAACCATTATGATATAATCAAAAACATAATTGATTTTGAAAGGCATGATATCTATTTGAAATTCATCATATTACTTTTAAACCTTGTAATGCGATATATTTTTTTTGATATCACAAGATTGCATGAGGATTTTGGTGGTCTTTACCTAAATTAAGATAGCATATGGTGAAAAAGCTTTCTTACCCAATAACTGAATCAATTGTGACTGACTCATATTGTTGAGAAGATTTTGCAGATCTCCATCTCCCAAAGTGCTCAATTCAGATTGCAGCCCTCCACCACTTTGAGAAGGCGTTGAAGAACCACCAAGAGAACCACTAGTTCCACTTCGTGCAGATCCAACTGGAGGATTATTCAGATACTGATTGACTTTACAACAAAATTCATTATCCCGATCAGTTTTAGGTTCCTAAAATAAATGAATACTTCAATTTATTACACATAATATTTATACATGATGATTTAAAACTTTCACAGTAAAAAAGATTAATATAAAAATTTAAACTCTGCATAGCATTCTGAAAAACTTTCAAATATCAATACATTATATAATATACTATGTTCTTAGATGGTATGATTAATAAAAATAGGCTCTAAAATGTAAAGCATATTTTTTTTTAAACAATTCAAAAAGATGATAACAAATTTTATAATGCTGAAAGTTGAAAATCTTTCTTTTATGGTAAAGAAACATTAAATTTATTTTTATAGTTGGAGCAATTTAAATAAAAATAACCTTTAAAATTATATAAATATATTTCAAAATTAACAGTTTTATTTGTGTATAATTTAATTCATTTAAAGAAAAATTTTACAGAAAATAGTCTTGCAATTCCACTGTAAAAATTGAAAATCTGTCAACTTAACTGAATATAAAAAATATATATTATGCAAGAGAGCAATTAATATTAAATCAGGCTTACAATAATATAAACTAAATAATTTATATCATAATATTTTATGAGTAACAAAAGCACAAATTCATGAGAAATATTAAAATTTTAGAAGGAGAAATTAAACTTTATGAGCAATATATATGAGCAATATATCAAAAGAACAACTAAGTTATTTTTCACTTAAACAGAAACAAAAAAATAATTTAAATCTTATACAAAGACTTTGTACAAAAATTTTAAATGTAAAAACATGAATAATTAAATGCAAACATAATGAATTAATTTGGACTATTTATATCAAGAAATCTATATTGCTGAAAAGTTCTTCTCACAGTTATTCTGGTTGCACTCAATTGAATAATAGGCTACACTCAAAGATCACTACAAGCAGTTTGAATAAAATGCAAAATAATTTTTATTTATTTATCTATAGAATTTGTTGCTTGCCTTTACATAATACGATGAAAGATACTAACACCATTTAAAATATAACACACAAAGTTAAATATGATATAACTATTGAAGTAAAATGTAATCTAAAAATTGTAATAAAGAATTCATATATTTGGATATAATTATTTAATATGCATAAAATTTACTTTAATCTGAAAGCCCTTGAACATAAATATAATTAAAGAAAAAATATATAAACAATTTAGTGCATTATGAAGTTTAAAGAGCAAAAATTATAAGTTTCTTAAAGTATTAATTAAATTTTGCTTTTTAAATTAATTTATATCAATCATTTTTAAGAAAATGAATAAAGAGTGTTTAGGATTCTTTTACAATTATAAATGCAGATTAACAAAATTTTATACAAAAAGAAATATTAATTTACAGAAAAGTGAAGTAAGTTCAAACTAGTATTAAATTTTAATTCAGAATATAATAAATGTATGTAAATTAAATTTAAATGGGTAAAATGTAAATAGAAAAAGAATATTTTACAAATTAGTTCTTACTGATAGAACATCACATACTGTATAAACATACAGTTACATACTGATACATTTACAAGATAAATTATTGCATATAATATTTTTTTTATCCGATAACCAATGCACTAATACATACATCAAAAATTAAAATGGTACCTGAAGCCAATAAAAACATCTTCTGGAAGATGATTTGAATTTTAGAACAAAGACTCTTCCAGTTGTGCATTCTGGAACTCTCTTGAAAACAACATCATCCGGAAATATGATTAGATCCTGTTAAAACACATAATTATTCTTTATTAAAACAAGGCAACAGTTACTTCAAACGAACAACTCTCATTACTACGTCCATCATGCACAAATTTACTGTCAAATAAATAATTTAAGAAAAGTTTTAAAAAATTACACTCACATCTTCTACAATACCAGTCGTACGATCTTTCCAGCAAAAATGCATCAAAGAATCATCTGTTTGATAAACAAAAACTAGACCTTTTCTTTTGTCAGCACTTACTATCATATTCTTCATAGTCATTTTACCTGCTCTAAATTCCACCAAGTATTTATTCTGAGATTGAGAAGACGATGCTCCTCCAAAAAGAAATGAGCGGGTCATTTTTTTTGTGTTGTTCAAATGGATTTTTATAAATAATATCAATAATTCAAATACTAAACAAAATTCGAAGTAGAACAAAATGATTACAAGATGACAATGCAGGCTTTTTGAAATACAACAATCAATTCAGAGTCACAACAGTTAGTTTAACCGTGAATCGAGAGCTTACATCGAAGAGTAAGGCCAAGCAGGTAGTAACGCAATTAAGCAAGTATTTGTAGCACTACATTTGGGTAATATATCCCTTGAGGTTGCACATTTTTCATATAAATTGAAGCAAACTAACATGTTATTCATGTCAGATTTTAGATTAATATCTTCAGGAAGTATAGATGCTTATTAAAGTAAAATGTACTATATACCTTTCTTATAAGCACAAGATATTGCACGTTATCTTAATAATGTATTTCGATACTTTGAATACCAGATAATATGATGAAGATTCCCTAGTACCGCATATATATATATATATATATATATATATATATATATATATATATATATATATATATATATATATATATATATATATATATATATATATATATATATACACAATACTATATTGAATAATATTAAACAATATTCGTGTTATTGTTGAATATAATATAAAAGGATATCGCAAGAAAAAAAAATACAACATATAGTGCTACATGGGTCATAGCGAGAGTGTTGTTGGGTATTTTGTATTAATAAGATGCTTAAATTTAGGAATAGTTTCGACTATAATTTATAATCAACGCCAACTAAATGGCGTTACAATGATAAAAACAAATCGATTTTGTCATTTTATTTTTTAAAGAAATGTAGTGATGTCCTTTTTCTCACGCCCAGTAGCTAACTATATTGAATAATATTGTAAAATTTGAAAAATATATATATATTTAATACGCAATACTGAAATAATGTAAAATTTAAGATCGTTAATAGGTTCCGACATTGTGAAATAAACTTTTTTCGATATTCAACAAATTAATCCCCAATATTATAGATTTTTTCAAAATTAGTACTGATTACTTATTAAAATAATATTATATATATATATATATATATATATATATATATATATATATATATATATAATATTTTAATTCTAATTTCAATTTAATTAATTTCCAAGATTTTATCTAAATTTAGCCCATAGTAACTTCATTCTAAAAATATTTTCTTATTTCATGATCTAATTCCACTATTGGTTTCATTAATTTTTCTGTAATAAATAATGCGCCATCAGAACTACGTTTCAAATGAAAGCGATACTTTGGTACCCTTGAAAAGGTGTCAAAGGTCACCACGTGTATTGAATTGGTGCATGGTCAGAAATCCTATATTATATAAGACTAGTGATTATTTGTTCGTATATATATATATATATATATATATATATATATACACACACACATAAAATTTTTAAGCGCAATGTTTTTATCAAATATTGTTAAAATTCTGATTTTCGCTTACCTTCAGATTTGAAGCCGAGACTGTTTGACTTGTTAATGGCGTCTAATCCACTGCACCAATAAGACGTTAAATTCCAGGGTGGTTTATGATAATTGTCGCTTTGGCTCAATAAGAATTCCATTTTTACGTCTAATATTACATTTTATTTTTAATAAAATAGCTTTTTTTTCACAATTTAAAGTTAAGAGTAAAATTATTCAAAGAATATAGAAAATCTTAATTTCACTCGTAATTAAGATTTGCTATTAAAATAAATTATGGAATTTAGTTTAAAAAATTATAGCTTTTAAATATATGTAACATAAAAAATTATTGTTATTTCGAAGCAATTTACCATTTTTTGGTTTTGATTTAATTTATGAAAATTAAAATTTCAATATTGAGAGAAAAATAAAATACTCTGTAAAACAAGAATCACGCATCAAAGTTCTTTATAGTTTGCTGAAATAATTTTGTTAATAATTTTGACTTGTCCTATACATAGTAAAATATGGATGAAGAATTTTTCAAATTCTTCAAAGTTGCTTCAAATTCGGTAAGGAAAGTTAATATATTTATACGTAGTTAATTATTTTTATTTTACTTCTCTTAATTACCTTCTTTTAATTACCTTATCTTTAATCTTCTTTCTTTACTGTCGTCTTTTTGCTTTCCCGCATTAATTTTTCTTTCCTTTAATAAATATAAGGGAAACCTGGAAATTTTTATTAAAAAGTGAAAAAGTTCTATCATATTGTTAAATGCATAATTTGCAGTAGAGTCATCACAAATTTCATCTACGTATTTAAATTCTACTTTGATAAATGTAAAGTTTTAAATATAATTTTCACAATTTTGCTCAAGTTTGTTGAAAGTTGAGGTTTTAATTTTGTTGTCATATCATGAAATTAAAAATTTCATAATGTGACAATAATGTAAGATATTGTACAATGTTTTATAACATTGTACAATATCTGACTTTTAATAAAAAATTCTTCCCGTGAATACTTTGGAATGAAATTACAAATTAAATGAATTATTAAGCTATAAATATTTTTTATTAATTTCAGATTCTTTCAATAATAATTATTTAAAAAATTTCAATACATTTTTACATTGTTTTATACTTAGCGATATTGTTAATTTGGCATTTGGTATTCTTCAGTATTGTAAAATATTGAAATGTTATAAAGAGTGTGGTAAGGTGGAACCATTTAATTAAAATTTGAAATCAGTTCTGGACATTCCTTCAACCTTCAATAGTAAGTTGAAATTCGTGACGCCTGCTCTCTTTATTTAATCAGTAATTTTTAATTACTTGGCTTTATACTATTGCATAGGAGTCAAACTTATTGACGCAATATTTGTGGTGAGAACTAATTTGAAAACTGTAGGGTGCTGATATTTTCTGTGTTACTCCTCTCCCTAAAACTTGAAAAAAAAAGTTGTTAGGCTGGTATGAAGGAAGAAGAGAGAACTGTGAGGCAGCAAATAAAGTTGCCGCGTGATTTTTTTCGTGCATTTATATGTAATTGTGTCCCGTTAACCAAAAGTATCAATAAATAATCTTGAGATAAATTACAAATCTTCATTGTCCCCGATCGTCATTTACAAATATGTTACAAGTAAAATAACCGCATTACAATTGGTGGCAGCGGTGGAATAAGAGACAAAGGATATCTTATTGAAGAAAAAAATATTCCTGAATGTTTGAACGTTTGACGGGTGGTCATCGAAATTCCATTTGCCTATGGCCAACTAATGAAAGGCTCTTGATAACCTGTGAAAGCAACCGGTCCTTATTAGCTGAAGATATTGTGTGATATCTCCAAGATTTTGTTCGACATTTTGAATGCTGACCAACATCGTATAGCAATATTGTTGGGTATTTTATACTACTATTGGAGGTCAGCGAAAATTCATCAGAGACAGCTTGAGGTCAGCATTTTTCCCGTTGGATCCATTTTTTATTGGATACTTGTATCTTCTCATCATTGTTCGTGAATTCTTACTGAAAATAAAATGCGTAGATATATACGTGGGCGCTGATGTAAGTCTGTCATCAAAACAGAAAGTTGCCTAGAATATTACATTTTGAGCATATACTTTGAAGAAAATACCACATAATGCAGTAAGAGAAGAAGGTAGAGGGTGGCATTTGTAAATTCCGTATGCGCTATGGCATATAGGGAAATACCCAATATAACTACAGGTGTATCTTTATTTCAGTTATTGTGCGATAGGCAACCTCAAGGTCCCTTATCTATTTTAAAAACGAGGAAGACAAATAACTTGCAGTTGGACACAGTCTCATGTCTATATACTTAGAAAATTTAAAGTTAAAACTCATAAACCTGCAGAGCAGGCTAAACTAATCACAGAAATGCTGCTAGAGAAAATTGAGTTATACCATAGTTTATTATCGTCCTACAAGAGTTTTCAAGTAGGAAATAAGGTAATAATATTGATACTAGATTCATCTAACGAACTTTTTGCAATATGGCAGGATCCTGTAATAATTGTTAAAAAACGGAATCCTTATTCATTTTTAATAAAAAGTCTGATGGTTCAAAGAAGCATGCCCATCAGAATAAATTATTATATTAATAGTGTTAATTCTATAAATGCTATTTTTGAAGAGGAAAAGGAGTTTGGGAACATTGAAACATTACCAACCGCTATAAAAAGAGTCTACATTTTTCGAAATTCTTGATAATTTCAAACACAATCATTTGGATAATTTTTAATTAAAAACAATTTAACATATAATTGTTCACGAGTCCTGTGCAGCGAGTTCAAGTCGACACCGATAAAATAAAGCTTCTCAGAGTGGTGCAGAAATAACTTCATTGTTACAGAGTACCTACTCTGTACCAGAGTTACAGAGTACAGAAAGGAAATAGAGTGTCAAATTAAGGAATTAATAGGTTTAAAGTTTATAGAGCTATCTGAATCGGAAACTGCCCATCTAATTGCGTAGCTCAGAAATATTCTTGAGTAAGGATGTGTATTGATTTTCGAGTATTGACCCACGTTGCATATCCCACGATTTCCACGGGAAACGTAGAAGTAGCAAAATTTGGGCAACCCGCGATTTCCACTGGGATGTATTTTTTTCGTCTACTTAGTTGTGCAACCCGCTCTTTTTTTATTCCTGGTTTCATTTCGGGTTTTCTGGTTTCAGTCAGATCTGGGATAACAGATAGCGTTAGTTGTCGATAATTCTGCGAAATATACACTCATGTTTTGAAGCATTTTGTGAGTTCTTTTCAAAGCTCAAAGATGTCTGCCAGGAAACATTTCGCAATTTTTGAACCTATTTTGATATAAGAGAGGGTTAAATGCCATTACGAAGTTACCTGCTTTTTCTATGAAGGACATACAGGAATTGATTTTTATTGCAGCGTCTTCTCTTTTGTTAACCAATTTGGAGCTTTTAAAAGGTTATTGGCAGAGCAAAATGAATGAAGAAAATAAACTTTAAGCATTTACTACTCATTATGCAATGTGTTAATGGAAAACTATACCGTTTGGTCTTATAGAGATGTCCGTGTTTTTCAGCATGAAAGGTATCAAATCCCCTTTTGAGTATGTTCAACGATACATGGATGACGTGGTAATTTTTTCTAAAACTTTTGATCCACCTAAAGTTAATTTTGACAGAATTACTGTAATACTTGACAAATGTACAAGAAAATAAAATATTTGGGGCATGTGATAGGTGCAGGAAATATGGATCACATAAAGAAAAGGTGATGGTACGAAGATTAGCCAGACCCACTTCAGAGACGAAGGTTGAATCAGTGCTAGGTTCGATGGGATTTTATAGAAACTACATTCCGAATTAAGCCGAGATTTCAGCCCCACTTTCTGATTTAACTAAGAAAAATAAATCCATTTTTTTTTCTTTAGGAGACAAGTGGACCAAACTTCATTTGACAAATTGAAGGAACTTTCATGTGAGGTAATGATTTAGTCATTCCTAATGCCAATTTATTTTTTCAAGTGAATTGTGGTGCATCAAATTATGGTATAGGAAATTGCCTAACGCAACAAGATTCTAAAGGGATTCCACTCACAGGAATTGGCTAATATTGAAAAAGAAGTTTCGGAAAGGTTATTTGGGTTGAATAAATTTGATAAATAAATCTGTAGTGCCAGACCCAAAATTATCTCAGATCATTATCCCTTGAAATATTTGAATCAAATTACACCAAATAGTCCCAAATTAACCTGTTGGGCTATGGTATTGCAAAGATAAAATCATTATATTACACATAGGTCAAGTGCATCACAGAAGTGCTCATGCCTTATCAAGATTAAATTAAGAGTTGTATTTATTGTTTGTTTTATTTGTTATATTAATGTTTTGTATGAATATTGTAGAAGATTGTTTTTCTTGTGAGTAATTACGTCTTATATCTGAACATTGAAGTATTTTCTGAATAATGTGACATATGCAGTCTTTCAATTTGTTTTGTAATTTAATGAACAGTATTTGAATGCTGAAGTTGTACAAGTAACTAATGTTGTTTATGCTCAGAAGTATAAAAACTAAATGAAAGTAATTACTCAACATATGATGCAGCAATTAAATAATTCTTATTTTTATATGATTTTTGTTCCTTTATTAGATAATTTATACAGTCATTGAAACTTGTTGCTGAACGTTTGTTACTTTCCCATCAACTGCATATGAGGAGATGATTACTTTATGCCCAAATCGTATAAATATGTAAGCTTTAACGGAATATGTTACTTCGTAGGTAATTTTTTTAATTATATCAAACACATATTAAGAAGAAACACACACAAAAATATTTTTAATAAATTGTAATTTTTATATTTCCTGAATTTAGGTTTCAGGATTTCATCTTTTCTGCTGTATATGCGTTCCAGATTAATATTACATGTAAACCGTTAAAAATAAGGGGGGGGGGATAAATTCACATATTTTATTTATTTTTATAAAAATATATTTCGGTATGGCATCTTTTTGGCAAAACATTGCCAAAGAGATGCCAAGGCTTAAACCAATCAGAGCACGTCGGTATCCTTTGCCATAGACTTAGTCTGTACAATTTGCGAACTCGCGTAATCAAATGCTTTAAATTGGGAGAAGAGATAGAAATGTCCTTAATACAGGCAACACGACTACTCAAGCCTTATTGAAGTTTTTAACTAAATGTTGTGTTTCTCTCTACCTGAAGTACCACATTTTGCAAAGAAAAGCTATTGAAATAAAAACGATTTGATTATTTTGTTTCCGCTATTTGATTATTTTGTTACGGATTTGATTATTTTGATTATTTTATTTTGTTTTGTTACATATTAGTATTAATTTGAAAATTTTTTACTAACATGTAAAACATTTTTAAAACTTTATATTGAAAGTTAAATAAAAAAAATTATTTCACATTTGCCTATACTGAATTAATATATACATGTTTTCTTAAGATAGAGATATTCAAAATGGCAACATCTTATTAAGCGTCTAAAGCAAAACTGATTTCTTTTAAGTAATTTTTACTCTAAAATATGAAATGACATTTCCACCTAAGAGTCTATAGTATTTGTTATAAACACACCCTTAAATATGAAGAACAGCTTGGGATGCACAATTCCTGGTTTCTCGCCTCATTTTAATGTAAGTATTTATTTATATAACTTGTATATTTAAAATACAAAGGGAAACTAGTCACATAACACCAAAAATTGGTTCTAATTTCATAACTTCTTGTTAGAACATAAATGTTCGCCTGCTCTCCCCATCATTAATTTCAATTTTTGAAAGAAGTTGAAAAGCACTACTTTATTTTACATTTTTTTATATGTAAAACCCACTGGAAAGTCCGCCAACCATAACTACTGAATCAGTTTCGAGCATTTTAATTTCATATGAAAACTCAGGATCTGTCGATACATTATCAATGATCGCCTGCTCCCATTATGTTCCATTTTTGAGAAACATCAAATTTTTTTTATATTTCTGTAAATTTTCTTTGGGGGAAAACTTGCGACAAAATTCGTCAGCTACAACCATTGGATAGATTTCTATAATTTTAGTCTCAAATTAAAGTTCATGGCTATTAGATACATCATCAATGGTCACCTACCCGCTTCCAATCCATTTTGTGGGACATAGCAAAACAAAACTTTGATTGAGTCCTTAATCTCAGCAACTAGACCGATTAATCAATTTCCTACGCCTTGAAAATTTCCCCACTTTGAAGTTTAGCTAACCAATCAGAATAAGACTATAATTTACTTTTGCTTATATTATTATTATTACATCTTTATTATACTCCTTTTGTAATAAAAAGGAATTCAATAAGTAGATAAATATATTTTAATACTAGCCGCCTTCGGTGACTATATTAAGGGTATCAGCATAGTCAAGCCTCCTAATTTTGATGAAATACATCTTACGAAAACAAATGAAAGTAATATTTTGTATCGTGATTGCATAATTATGATAGAGAAATATGATTAATTGGCTATGCTTATGAAGAGGCGAATTTAATTGGTAAAGAAAATTGGAAAAATTGACCCAGTTGTTGAGATGGGAGCCTTTGACCAAGTTTTATATTGTAATATTTTTTGGAAGTGGAGGCGGAGGTCCAGGCGACTCTTGCTAATACATAAAAATCATGTACTTTCATATAAAATAAAAATTGGTGAAGGCTAAAGTTAATGACATCTAGATGTTTTATTTAGTGCTTGTAATTGGGAAGCACTCGATTAGAATTTTTCTGCAGAGAAGGTACAGTGAAGTAATTTTTTGAGGTTTTCTTTCAAAAATGAATATGGATGAGAGTAGGAAGACCATTAATAATCTATCTAGATGTCATTAATTTTGATATGAAGTAAGAAATAGTAAATAATAGAATGTTTGTATATGGGGGGGGGATGGTTCTTTGTTTTGAAAATTATTTTTAATTCCTAGATGGTGTGTAATTAACTAGTTGCCGAGGGCAGTATTTTGTTTTAAAACAATCAAATAGCTTCTTATTGAAAGAATAATTAGCATTTTGGGAGCTGTTTTGCAGTTCAATCAATAGTTCATTACTCTCGTTCCTTAGAGTATTCTGAAATAGGTAATACACAGATATATTTTGTCTAAGATTGATATTTAAAATATTTAAATCAATAAATTACTGGGAAAAACTAAAGAGTAAACTCAGCTCGCCAATGTCAGCTGAATCGTGCCAAACATTAGATATTAACGTCCGCTATTTTGTTACCAGCAATTTTCAGATAAGATCAGAATATTTGGGTGCAACAAAAACGAATGAGGCTACTCCTTTCAGCGAGTTATCGTCTCGGAAAAATGTTTGTTTGGCGAACACTGTTTTAAACTTTGGTAATCTTTGACTGTTACAAAACTTTTTATTATTATTTTTTATTATCTACAATTCGGACATGAATGTTTCTTTGCATGTTAAAATCAGTAAAAGATGCTTGGCCTTTTCATAATATTGTATATTATCAATTAATAATACCAGTGCGTAGATTGCGTAGATTTCATAGATTTCCTTAAAAATGTTTTTAAATTTTTCATTTTATATCTTATAAGTAAAATGTTTATTCTATTTCTTTTAGCCACATGACAACAACTATCATAGACCTCAGCGATTTGTATTTAGAAATGGAATACCATTGGAAGAAGACTCAGATGCCAAAGCTCCAAAAATTTCTCGTGCCGCTCGTTTACTAGGGAATGATATGTTCAATTACAATGCTGCACCAGTAAGATTATAGTCTGATTCAAACATATCTTTGATTACACTGAATTTGATAAAGTATTAAAGAAATGATCAGAACAATTAGTATTTTCAGTGGGAAATAAAGACAAGCAAAGAATAAAAAGAATTCAGACATATATAAAGGAAATTAATTCTTCGGGACGTCGCTGTTACGTGACAAATGTAATGGTCATCTAAAATTTGATTGCTTATTACTGGACTCATGCAAAATGTTTTTAAAATTTGATACTATGCTTTGAAATGTTTTCGGTAATTATGCAGGGCAGCTATTAATTGCCAAAATAATCGCCACTCATTTCGCCAAGTTTACTGCAATCAAACGCATGCTATCAATAAATCCCCAAAGATCTCCAGATAATGGGTTCTTTAGTAAGTAAAATTTGATTATATTTGCCAATGGCATTCAGGTAATACTAAAGTTTTCCAATAGCACACTGTTAATACCTATCTTCTGTATTTTTCCTCAATAAATTCCTGAATTCCCTAATTTTGAAATTCTTAAATGAATTTCAAAATTAAAAGGCCGCAACACCTTTGGTATGTAAAATATGAGCATGACTTGATCTTATTTGGTGCTTATATACAAATAATATGCAAAGATGTTTGGAAAGGAATATTTCATTAAGTTACATGCTAAGCAATATTGATGACAATACTATTAAGAACTAGGTTGAGATAAATTTTCTTGAAATTTGTTAATAAGACGTTTGTTGGAGGTATAATTTGAGACAATCTCTTCCCGTTTCTTTTTTGCATCATATAGTTAGAGTAAGTAGAAGATTGGCATGGCTGACGTAGACAAAAATTATTTCTCTAGAACTCAAAAATATTGTGTGGAATTTTCTTCATGAAGATAAATGTTAACCTTTACTAATTGTTTTAAACGAAATTCTAATGTGAATGATTTTAATGGAATTATAAATCCACATAACGCACATTAAGTGCACCACACATCTATTTAAGTTCGAAGGGTTGTTGTTTATTATGGCATTTGGCAAGGACAAGCCCGCTGTTACGAAGACAGCGATTTTAAGCCGGCGGGGGAGCGTCTCTTGTTTTTATAGTAGCGCCATCTAGGGCCAAGAGAATGACTTAGCTACACACACGTCACAACCCTTTTTATGGGGCGGAATTCATTCACGCATTTCATTCACTCATCCACAAATCGTAATCTAGACCTGAATCAGAGAACGATCACCCCTGATCCAATACCACCAGTGATATTACTTTCGACATAGAGGACTTTGTGACCACGACGGATTTATACGCGCGTCAGGCACCAAGCACACGGGGAATCTTCGGCCGGCAGGCTTCGAACTGGCAACCTAAGGGACACGTATCCAATGCTCTACCAACCAGGCTATTCCGGCCCTCGAAGAGCCTTGACACGTCTTGAATCAGCTACTTCATTACATTGCAAAAACCGTAATATTTAATGATACGTGTGGTAAACTTATTATGTGTTATTATCTCTTAAATCGATTTCCTTATTATGGACAAATTCGCAGAATTCTGATACTAATTCTGCTTAGTTTTGTAGTTACTACGTATTTTAAAAGACCAACATTTTCAATTTTAACGTTTTAAATTATTTTTAAACAATCATATTCGGTGGCCAATGGCACAATAGTGTTGTAGCTAATATTATTTCTTGTTATTGATAGGTTTTAACATTTGGAGCATATTATCGAGATCCACTTGGTGAAGGCTTTAAATCGACTACAAGATATCGAAAATGCAACGTGTTATACTTTTTAGATGACGATGATATGAAGATCTATGAGCCTCCTCAGAAGAATAGCGGATTGCCTCAAGGTAAAGACATCGCACCTATTTATTACAAAAATTATTTGGTCTTGCATAATAAGGAAAATCAATGTCACACTATTTGCGTTAGAAATGATATGCACAGAATAGATGTTTTTATTTGTTACTTAGTCCACTGTTGATGAAGACGTTGCTAACTAACATCTAAGGAAAACAGATCAAGAAGTATTTGAAAGGTATTAGTGAAAATTATCCGTTGAAATGGATTGATGTAAAAAAGAAACATAGTTATTTGTGACTTTAGCAAATAAAAAAAACATTTAAGCTAAAATCTATACATAAATTGAAGAGGATGGTCAGAAAATAGATTTATTATGAATGGATTTTTTAAGTTTGAATATTTACTTAAAACTTTTATTATTGTCAAAGTAATTTTCAACATGTGAGCAATGAAATAAACCATTCAGATGAGTTTTCTTCTTTTTGTATTTAAATAATAAAAAGCAAAACAGTTAAGATTTCTTTAGAATTTTACTCGAAGTGAGGTCTTTCTCATTTATATTCGCTGTTATATATAGATTGATCAAAATTCAGTGTGCAAATCTTTAAGTGAAATAAAAAGAACAGAGGCAGAATTCCATAAAATTGCACGAATGGAAAAGTCACAAGGATGAATCGGAGAATACATGAATTGTATAGAAATGCCACTGCAATAACGTGTGTGTGTGAAGGAGAGAATTAATTAATTTTTTAAATATTTTTTTTTACACTTAGTAAGCGCTTTCATACTTTCAGATACATTTTTGTTCAAGAATCTTATTATTTGCAGTTATACATACTTTTCACCCTTTCGAAACTTCCCGGCATTTCACTGACCTGCGCAATGCTATTGGAGATTGTTGAGACGAAGTTGGGATGTTCATTCCTTCTGCATTAGAAAACTGTTACAGATGGAACTTTAAATGACTTGAGCTTATTCCGATGTGATTTTGACTTTCTTTACTTTTCTTATTCCGCCCAACAACTTAGTTATTGAGTTTTGAATCACCATATACATATAACCCACAGTAGAGCTATATAACGGCAACAAAACTCTGTCTCTCTCTCTCTCTCTCTCTCTCACACACACACACACACACACTCGAGGACAGAATTCCCCCTCCGTAAAAATTATTCTACAAAAATATCATAACAGTAATATTTTAAAATTCAATATTTGACCAACAATGGCATTAAAAAAGCTTGAAGCTTTTAAAGTCATCTAAGTATATAGAACGTGTTTTTAAGTTAGTAAGATATAAATCTTTCTACAGTTCATATTAAAACGGAAAAAAATTACATACACTTTTAAATAAATTATGACATTAATTTCTTGATTTGAAATATTTTTCCCAAATGTATAAATAATTTTCGGAAATAACTTTACTAGTAATGCATTCACAACGTTCATTAAAATGTATTATAGTTGGACCAATATTATAGTTGAGTTGTTAATGCTTGTGTATTTAGTAAAATAACATTTCAACTACTAAAATTCATAATTTGTCAGTAGATTCTGATGCAATTTTGTTTTTCTTTTGCAGGATGCATAGTCGCCAAAGGGAAATTTATAAAACCTGAAGGGGGTTTCTACACCATAGACGATCTAAATATAGGAGAAACTTTATTCGTGAACGGAAGGGAGTATAAACTAATTAACTGCGACAGCTTCACCAGGAATTTTTTGATTGAAATGGGATACAGAGTGCGATCGCCTCAGCCCGATCCTGTCGATCCTATAACTGAAGATAGAAATGAAGTAAGAGTTATTGCTGCAAAATGATTCATCACTGCGTGAATACAATCCTTATTATCGCACACATATATTATAAAATATTGTATGATATAAAACAATATTTTCAATATTGTAATATATTAAATAATATAATATTTAACAATAATGTATAATATTGTGAAACAGGATGTGCTATCTGGGATACAATAGGCATTGAACAATTTTTGTTGGTAAAGCAGAAAAAATTGCAACAAAATCTATCAAGTAATTATTAATCTGATATAACTGTCAAAAATAATGTTTTTGAATGTGAAGCGTGTATGTGTAACTCGATCTGCTAGATAAAATCAACTAAGCAGACCAAGTGAAGCTTATGTGATTCAAAACACGATCGCGTCTATTCATGTTTTAATTTATGTAAACGTTGTTTATTTGAAATTGCAATATGTTAGCAGCGCAATACAGGTCAAAGTGAAAATCGTTTATACCACAAATTTTATCTCATCTTATAATTTTATATATATTGTTACGAACCTATGATGCGGCTTCCCAGCATAGCTGGTTCCATAGGAGGTCCCAGAGCTTGGCGACTTGGCGACGAATTTGGCGACTTTGGCGCCAAAATAGATTATACCCGAAACATCGAGAATTTTCCCGATCCGTCCAGTAGGAACGGAGATACGCCTCGAACGTTCCTGATTGGTTGAGAGGCTTCTAGTCCCGCCTCCTGAGACCTATAAAAGGAAGCACCAGCAGCTGCTGGGCGGTGGTGAATTGAGTGGTGAACCAGTGGTGAATAGAGTCATGAGCCAGTGGAGTGCGAGAATAGTCGGAAGCGAAAGAGTAGTCGTCGTCGTGAATCCAGGACGGTGAATTGTAGTCATGGACCAGTGGAGTCGAAGAGTAGTCGGAAGTGACGGTGAAGAACTCGTCTTCCAGGGACTAGCGGAGCAGCGACGGAGTGGAGCTGCTGGGTATACTGTTGTATGCTGCTATGTATACTGTTGTATGCTGCTGTGTATGCTGTTGTATGCTGCACGTCTCGGCTGAAGATAATCGTCTTTTGTGCTGTATATAGTTGTCGTCTTTGTGCTGTCCTGTGTGTCTTCGTGTAAATAAATGTCGTTGTTTTATTTTCTACTGCCGCCTGCTGATTGAGCGTTCTCCACACCATATAACTCCCACTATCCAAACGAACCCGGGAAATTTCGTAACAATATTTTAAAATGAAATATTGATAGTTACAAGAAAAAGAAATGTTTTCTAGGTAAGAATGGATGATACACTATCCGATGAAAAGGATGATTCATTTCATGGTTCTATAAATGAATATGAACCCAAATTCAGAAATTCTTATTAAATGGCTCAACAAATATCGATAAGCCATTGATAAAAAAAGAAAAACATGCCATATACATAAAGCCTCCAGCTCATTTTGTTCAGGTGGCCAACCTTTACATGACCTTTATGATGCATTTATGGCTAGTATGAACAGTCGCTGAGTTAAGATTTCTTAAGATTTCGCATGAAGCATGTATGATACAAACGTATTCCTTTTCAGTGAGACACATTTGCTTCACATCGTGATTAACAAATTAATAAACTATTTTAATGTGAATATATTTTTTGTTTCAGCTATAAATCAATAGATAAATTAAATCAATCTTGAGTTGATATGTGGAAAAACATTTTTATATTTTTGAATCATATATTACGCCAGCAAAAAGTAAGAAGAAAGGATATTTGCAACCTAAGTGAAGAAAGTATATCTGTTGTTAACTTTGCATTCGTGTATAAAAGTATGTCTTTTTTTTTTGCTTAGTAAGATGCAAACTTGAAATTTTTATTACAACAAAGTTTTCAGAAATGTGATTAGCTACATCATTTTCTAGTTGATCATAGTGGATCATTTTTTAGATAATGGACTAGCTAGGGAATCATTTTTAGCTAGATTTTAGGCTCATATATGTGATACTCTTTTATTGTATGAAGACTGCTGAATTTTTACAAATGAACAAAATCTAATTCTTAGATGAATTCCCTGCGTTCTTATCGAAAACCATATGTCAAGGATTATAAAGTGGCAACATTTCTGAAAAACCATCCGAAACATTTGCGTTTCTATGGCGTCTACGGAGAAGACAAGCATCTGTTCGAGGAGGAAAGAGAGTGCACTCTCTATTATGATCTTGCTCATGGAACTATACAGCTCGTAGAGGAGCGAAATGTCAACAAATGGATTGATGGAAGATTTGATACCAAAGTTTTGCTACGGCCTACAAAAGTTCCAAAGGTAAGTCAACCATCTAACTCTCCGACCCGCCCTAAGGCACACGGATTTAAACCATAAAACTGAATGACCGCACCGCCGCAACAGCAATTGGCGGGAACTGTGGTTGAGTCCTAAGGGCCGTCACCGGCCACGGTACAACCCTCCCCGAAGGAAGTACGTCCCGTCATCGATGGGGGGATCCAGATCCCCCACCTATTAGTGTACCCTCCAGGGTGGCGAGATCCAACCACCATGCTGGAAGCATCTCATCCTCATTTCGAGGTGCCCCCCCCCCGAGGGACAAGTTCCAAAGGTAAGGCAAACTTAAAAATAAAATCTCCTGGGCAAACAGGAAGAAAAAGTAGATATTTTACCATCCAAGATAAAATTTTCAAATTCATTTCAATTCTTATGGAAAAATAATGATGTTGGAGCAACCATAGATAATGACTGCAATAAAATCTCATTTTTTTAAATAATTTATTGCAAATTAGATATTTAGTATGATCTATATTTCTATATATAAGTAAATAATTGTAATAAAATACGTTCAAAAGAATTAAAGCACTCGCAGCTTCTAAAACTTTCTAAAATTGAGAATGTTTACATAATGTTGCCAGCAAATATTGCTTTTTCATTTTTGTGTCATTAGTTTTTTCCCAACTTATTGAACTTAAATCCAAGTGCATTTCAATAATTTTAAATTACGGAAAGAAAATAAGAAAGACTTTTATTTTAATTATTTAAATACAGTAACACATATGTTAAAAATAATCACAATTAATGGTTGAAAGCCACTTTACATTCCCTAAATTAAACTGTTGCAGCTGTCAAAAAACTTTTAGTATAAGAGTTTTTTTTTGTCTTAATGAGAAGCTAATTAAGCTAATTTGATGGTTGAAACTGGGAAACTCTATAGTGTTTTTTTTCCTTTCTATAGAGAATGAACATTGAGATTTCTCTGGAAAATGGGTTGATAGCGGGACAGAGGTGACCATTAATGACATATAACTGAATATAAATGCGATTAATAACTCGATTTACTGAGAATAGTTTAGTCAATGCCTCTTACTCTATCAGATATTTTCCATTAACTTACATATTTGTGATAAAAGTATTATTTTTTCATTTTTAATCCACTAATACATTTTTAATAAATCACATTTATATATCTTTCTATTTGCGTTGTTTCAATTGGTTTTTTTTCTCTTTATTTCAGAAGCTTATACCTTCACTGCCTCCTGGAGAAATGGCTGATCCTACTTTGCTGAATCTGGCTCATGATGTCCAAGATGTTCTCATTGGGGGAAAGTATTATAAGATTCAAAATCCGAATTCACTTTTAGTAGATTCAAATCCTGTAAGTTTCTCACTTTTCATTATAAAATAGTATTTTGGAAGGTTTTTTTAAAAAAAATTGTTTGCCTTAGTTATTTGTTCGAGTATCGAGTATTTAAAAATGTTATAATAAAAAAATCCTGTAACGTAAACTTAATTATAAAGATATTTATGAATGACTTCAATTGATATTGAAATACATGACAAGCGTAGATATACCAAAAATATATTCCATTATAGTTTTATTTTAATGCTTCGCAGAAACAATAATTTTCTTTTAACTTTAATTCTATTTCAGAACATTTGATTTTATCACAGTAAAATCTTCTTTTTCAACGTAAAATTAAATTGAAATTTTTTTATCCTTTTCACACATTGCAGCTGGAAGGTCGTAAAAGGAATGTGGAATATTACAAAGACACAGATCTTGATCTCGGAGTTCCTTTAAATATCTTTGGATTCAGGGTTTTTCTGCACGATTGTGACGAGTTCACTAAGAATTATTACAAAGGGACTTACGACAAAGGTAGTAATTTCAGTTTGTTATATCGTAACGTTTCAAACGGTTTTGCGGATTAAACGGACTTTAGTTAAGAAAATAAAAATAAAAAAAAATAATTTACAGTAGTTATTTTTAAATATTTACTATTAATAAAGAGAAAACACCCCACTTTCCACTACAACGTTTTAACTTACAGAACACAGGGCAAATGTAGCAAATCGACATAAATTTGCTAAATACTTTCATACAATCTTTATAGAAGAAGCTTTAGCAAACTCTAAAGCCATTTCTAAATTCGGAAATCCTGAAAAAAATCATTATTAATGACAAATAGTTTCTAGGTCCTTCAAACCTTAATGGTCCTTAAAATCTATCAAATCCCCTAAAATTATTCATATAATAGCTAAAAAATCAAAATTTGGGTAAAAATCAACCAGAAAATTATATTTGTATGGACTCAAGGGCATTCAAATATTTTTTAAAATGGATTATTTCTCAGAAATGGTCATGGAATCCAATCCACACTTTGAATGGATAGCTTCTGAAGATCAAGTCACTTATTTGAAGAAAATCTTGCTTCGGAGTATGCAACAATTTTTGTAAAGTAGGAAATAATAAGAAACTCTAGGACATATTCTATCCATTTTTCCCATCACTCCATGATTTAAAAATAGAAGTCTAGACCTAATAACAACAAATTTAACTATCAGGATGATCATTACACCAGCACTACTGAATAAATTTGAACTTTATGGCAAGCTTTATTATAACTTCTGCAATCAAGAATATGAACTGAACATATTCTCCTGCATTGTTTGAAGTAGTCAGTACATTGTACACAAACTTACTCTTAATCGCCAAGAAATTTCGCTTCTTAAAGTTTTGCTCTAAAAAATTGTTTATAAAGGCACTATCTGCAAAATTTTCTCAGATTACTGAAGACTTCTGACAATTATTAATTGTGACTTTGGTGGCTCTCTAGTAAAAGTGAATGAGATCCTTTGATGTTAATGATCTCAATTTATTTATTTAAATAATAATAATAATGTCTCAAAGTCTCTGTCAGATTTAGAAGTTTGGAACTATCGTAAATAACAACAGTTGTCTGGCAATCTTGCTCAATGAAAACTCAACGGCAATTCGTCATCGGCGATTACAACTGAGTCTTTGAATATTCTTAAAGGATTTTCAAATTTTATCACGTGGCGTGCATCAGTAATTTGAAATCGAAAACTTTGCTAACTAAATGGAAATACTTTCACATTACAGATTCGTAATAATATACAAAATAATGCAAACTAGACACAAACAAACTCTTAAAAATGTTTTGCAAAAATGAACTGAAAACTGAAACGTTGAACTTGGAAATAGAGAAGCCCTGTCAATCGCCAGAATTTTGTAGGTTATTTTGTCAACTGGTAAATAACTGTTTAGCATACTTTGTATTAGATCTGAAACCAGTCCCCCGAAAGGAAGAGGAAGTTTTCCACACTCACAAGCTCCTGTACAAACATGAAGAATTCGGTCAGCCAGAGCAGACACTCAGAACCAATGATCCTTTCAAACCGAGAGCAGACAATGTTGATCTCCTGAAGTTTTTTAAGAATAAAAGTTAAGTATAAAACCTTTATTTTTATTTATAAAATTATTTCTATTTCATCAAAAACTTTAAAACGAAATGAAAGTCGATGCGCTATTCTACTAAAGATGCATGTGTTGGCTCCATACCGGACAGAGGGTTTTACCTAGAGCTACTTCTTCTTCTTGTATACAGCTGACCACTCCGCCACCACTGAACGAAGCAATATCGACAGCATTTGTCGCGACCGATTGCTGTCTTAATCATAACCCGCTCATAACACATGCAGATTCAAAGAATTGACATCCTCCTCGAGGCGGTTGACCCTTAGCCACAAAGTGGTCAATCTCTGACTTCCTTTTCATTTTCCCGTGCAGCTTTCATCCCGTTATAAACGAAGAGCAAGCCACTGTTTTAAGGAAATCTCCTCAAAATTCTTAATTTCCCTCCGAATTCTCGTTTCACAATAAAAGAAAGGCAAACACTTTAAAACTTTAAAATTATTGGTAAAAGTATATAAATTTTTGACATCATGTCTTTCAGAGTTTTGAGATTTTCTGGCACCATCAGTACTGTACTTAAGTCATTATTTTCAACTTTTAGGTTGTATCTTAATTCCGAATTCTATGCATTCCTAACAGTTCCATTGCCTCCATAGATGCATTTAATTTCCTGCATTCTTTCAAATTTTCGGAAGTAAGCGGAAAATCTCCCATGTCCTGATATAATTTGGATTATAGTGGATAGTATCTTCTTATTTTTATTTCTGAGTTAGGAATGAAGTCATAAGTTACTCTTCCGTTTTTGGACATATATCATCTGCTAAACCACTGTAGCTTTATTGGTATGACGAGCTACCAAACTTTGGATATAAATATTTAAGAGAGTAAAAATGTGCAATCTGGAGTAACTTAAAAATTTTTTTATTGGAATTTTAATCAATTAAAAATAATACAAGATTTTATAGCTTTTTCGCGGTAACTCTCGACAATTTTGTTTCTGTTAAAAATTGATGTTTACATCATCTCAAAATTTAAAAAAAATCTTTTTTTAATTGTCAGATGTATTTTTTGCGCAGTATAATTTTTTCTGCCAGCTTTTCCCTAAATTCTCTTAATTTTTTGAAAATATATATTAATATAATTAGTTATCATTTTAACGTTTTAACACTTTCTAGGGCCGTGGGAAGTATGCTTCCCACGAAATTTATCAATCTTTGCATGAAATTATGTAGGTTGGCATAAGTTCTGGCACATTTTTTTAGTAAGTCAAAAACTTAGATGCTTCAGTTCTTTATCTCAGACAAAATGATGTGTCTTGATTTGTTACTTAATTATTAATTAACCAAATTAATCAATTAATCAGATTAAATTTATCTAATAAGCTAAATGAATCCCTTTTCTTATTCTAATTTCAAGCCTAAAAATATTTTAATATAATATAACTAGAAAAAAATGGCCCTTTAAATGGTTAATTTTATTTCAGAAATAATAATTTTACAAAAATTTTAATTTTTGCCCTTTAAATGATAACATATTTTGATTAATTAATTATTTTTTTGTTTTAATGTAGTTTCGTAATTTTTTAACTACTAACTACCGAAAAATTTTTGAAATTTTATTTATGAATTTTTTTATTATTATTAATAAGGTGGGTATGTGACAACATTTGAGATAAATTTTTGGAAAAATGTTACAGAATATGCTTTTTAATTCTCACTTAAAATCGATTTAAAAACATAAATAAAATACAATATACTTTAAAAGCTAAAAGTGTTTTGAAAATTGGAAGAAATATAAACAAAAAACCTAATAACTTAGAAGTTTACCAAATGCATTGTTAAAAATTTTGTAAATGTTTTAAAAACATGTCATCTAGTTTCTGAACTAAGAAAGAAGCTGCATTTCTAGCCAATATTTAAATACTAGAGTTTGACTGATAAATAACATGAAAGTTGCAAGTTTTCACGTTATAAAGTATTAAAACAGCCTTAAAATCTGTTGAAATAAACAGATTTGGCTATTCTCTGCAGAAAATGCAGAACATATTGATAAATTGTTATGCCAAATTTGAACAAAAGTTATGTATTAGATTTTAATTTATGAGGAAGATTTTACCAAAACATGTAATTTGAGAATATAGTGTTAAAAATATAAGTCATGTAAATATTAAAACATATAACTTCAAAAGAATGAACAAAATTCGAACTTTTTATGAAGAAAGATACTGGAAATAATGAATAAAAAAATTGTTGGATATTTTTGGCTTAAAATTAACTTTTCATTGTACTCACTTACCTTAACACTATTTACAAACTTCTAAGCCAAAAAAAGGCTATAATATTGAGTTCTCTGTAAAGATATCCTTTTTTTCAGATTGATTTATGGAGAAACTAACAAATAACCCCCCCTTCCAAAAAAATAATTTACATAAAACAAATAGTAGTAGTTTGTTTTAAATGAAAAAAAAATAATTTATTACATTGGCAAATATCGAGGTAAGATCTTTCTCTTAGTGATTAATTTAATATAAGTTAGAAAAAAAACCTAGAGATAAAACAAATTGGAATTTTTAATTCTTTTCAATTTTAGATCCGGATACAAAGTCCGACAGTTAAAATTTCTTGCTCGTGTGATTACTGAGGATCCTGTAGAAAAATTGCGTCGATATCTTGTGTGTTTCTTTATGGAAGACGATACTATGGCAATAAAAGGTCTAGATCCAGATCATCAAAATAAAAGTGAGCTTTATTTTTTCACAATTAATTAATTCATGTTTTGAGAAATACCCATGTATTCAATTTCAAATATGAAAACATATTATTTTCTCTTTTGAAACGAAATATACTGAAAGTATTTAACCGTCAGATAATTCTAAATATCTTTAGGTAGGAATAATGACGGGTTGAATTCGGGGTCATAGATCTAGAAATGAAGTAAGAGTTATAATAAACTAATGAAGTAATTAAATGAAGTAAGACAAATAATAAACTAATTTACTATTTATCGGTCGTTCTAATAATCAGAAAAAACAATATGTTTGAATATTTGTAATAGTGGTTCATTAGGTTATTTTCGATATTTATTAGGTTTCAAAAGATGATTATTATTGCTTCTTGCCATGTAGTAGAAAAGTAATGTTCTTGTCAAATACTGTATTATAGAAAACAAAGTTTTTTTGTGACTCAGTTGTTAAATGTTTGATCTTAGTATTGCTAAAATGGTCTTATCTGGAAGAAGTATGACAAAGTATAATTAGAATTTCAAAAACGCAAAATTGCATCTTCAGGGTAGATTAGTATTTTCAGTGTTATTTTTGCTTCAAAACGGAAGGGGGAAGTTTTGGCTACAACATGTGTAAGTTAAAATCGAGATAAAATAATCTGCAACATATTTAAGGAGGGCATTATCTTTTCCCCTTTCCTACTATAACAAGAATGACATTTGAATGAGGAACATAAGAAGCAAATTTAACCTTATTCCACAAATTGGGCGTAATGTTGGAAATATACTTTTGTCTTGAGAGATTTCGATTACATCGCTATATTATTCAGGATTTTGTATTTCTTTTTTTTATGATGAATAAAATTTTTGAATTCACGAAATTATAATGAATGAAGCTGCTGCTTAATTTTGCTATAAGTGCAACATCCTCCACATTTTGCATCTTGACGATTGAAATGATGTGCATTCTTTTATACTGTTAGCAAAATCCTTTGTATTTTAGAATCCTTTCTATTTTAGCTGATATACAAGGGCGTTGCAAACAAATACAGATACAAAATACAATACAAATTTTGATACAAAAGTTGCTGACCAGTGTCGTCAACACTAAGTTCAAACAAGGCCTTATTTGTATCTCTTCTTGTATAAATGTTTTTATTAATATTTAGATAAAAGCCCTAGCTGTCATTGCATAAAGCTATCTGTACTTTCTAAATTCATCCGCAATAACTTTCTTCCAGGTGCAATGGAACATGCGCATCTCAAAAGAATGAAAGTTGTTAAGCCGCATTCAACATATTGGAACTCGGGAAGAAATTTTTATGAGCCTGTTGATTTTTATGTTGGGGGTGTGATATATGTCAGAAATAAACCTTTAGAGTTACTAGAAGCAGATGAGTACACGTACGATTATATGGAGCAACACTGTGATCAGGCAAGACTTCATAAATTTTTTTTCTAAGTTAATTTTTTTTTAATCCGAAGACAACATGTGGCTATTTTAAATATATATGCAACGTTAACATGTGGCTATTTTAAACTATTTCACTACATCGTTCTTAGAAGGAAATCATTTAACAAAATCGTATTAATTGTAAACTAAATGTTATTGCTTTATTTTGTCATATGCGAAATCAAATGAAACTGCTTCCTTAATAATATCAGTAATTATGCCCTTATCAAATGGAAACTGTTCCATGATCAACAAGCCATAATATGTATTCTACCCACTATATGGCTATAAAATTACAGAAAAATGTATTTAGAAAACCATGGATGTTTCTAAGTAAGTGAATAATAGTAATTAAATCTTTGAGCTCAGAATGCTTTGATCTGATAACTTTCAAGTTAGAAAAATTTAAAGAGAATGAATCAAATAGTTTTCTATTTAATCATATATCTCAAATCTTAAGAGTATAGTATTAAAGACTGTTCAAGAGAATATACTTATATTGCACGAATTATCTGTTTTTGAATTTAACATGAAAAATGGAAAAGGCTGATTCTGCCCCCAGAGGGCAAATATTGTTCGTTTAATATTATATATGAAAATAATAAAAGACTGGTGGTTCGGTTAATATTGCACGATTGCTTTTCAACTCTTATAAATGACTTCTAATTTCTAATTCTAGGCGAATTCTAAATGTCTAAAGTATGATCACAACTTTTTCAGCTTCGATGAATCAAAATTTATTCACCATTTTAACTCTGACTCACTTTTTAAATCTATTCAAATCGGGAGGTCAAAATTAATTAACTAATTAACTATCACAATTTTATATTAAACAAGGCCTATATTTCAAAGTTCGGGCAATTTTTATTTTTCCGGTTTAAGAAGTTGGTTCAAGAAATACAATGTTTGAATAATGTCCACTTTGATATGAAAACGCGATTATTGGAAATATGCCACTCCTTGATTATGATATCCAAAAAACGGAGCGAGTTAAATGAATCAGGTGGTCATTGCACCAATATTATAAATCTTTGTCGAATTTTGCATTAACTTAAATCTATTCAAGGCGGTTCTCTATTTGATTGCCTTCCGTATGCATGTGAACACAGTAACACAAAAACATAACGAACTATATAAATTGATGCCAAATTGCTGATTTATATCAAATTTCGTGTTCAATCAATCAATGAGAAGAGGTCTAAAATTTATATTCGATTTATTTCCCTTCGTCCTCCCGAATTGAGTCCTCTAGGGTTTAATTTAGTTTAGTTATATTAACGTCCTGTTTAAAGCAACACTAGGGCTATTTTGGGACACACCTCGCAATTTTGAAGGGTCAGATGACGAGGACGATACCTTAGCTGGCACCCCCCTCTCCACACCATGCCACACCAGCAGGAGGACGTTTGGTCATGACGAATTTAACGTGCAACAGACCCCCTTACACGACAGTACTTCGGTGGAATCGGGACACGAATCTGAAACTCTCCAGTTCCGAAGCTGAGACCTTACCACCAGGCCACCGCGGCCCCTGAGTCCTCTAGGGGCTTCCAGTCAATGCAAGTGTCGTGTTCCACCTCAACTTCGAATTTTTTTAATATGTAATGGCTTTAATTTTAATCTCTGCAAACATTTATAAGGTAGTGAATTTTGCCAAAATGAAACAATGAAACTTTTGATTTAGGGCCACTTAAAAAAAACTCGATTTTAGTGCTTTGTTTATAAGAAATTCAAAATAATTTAAAAGTAATTGGGCAAAATAATAATAATAATAATAATAACGAAAATTATTTTAGCACAATCTAAATATTATTTAATCATAAGATTTATATTAAAATACATAATTTATAAAGCAAAACATGTTGTTAGAATTATAAAACAATTGAAAATTTACAAAAGGTAATTTTATTTTGCAAAACGTAATTAAAAAAGGTAAATAAGTTCAGAACGGTAATTAATTAGGACTGTAGTAACAATACTGTTCCAAAATTTAAACACTAACTAATTGTATTTGAAAAAGTCGAGTATATGTCCAAATTAAATATTTCTTGAAAATTCCAGAAATTTTTTTAAGGTTTCGTGCTTTCAGAATTGCGAGACTGTCAGTTGTTGCACACTTTGCTTATTCATTATCTTTATTTATTACTTAACGTAATCAAATAGAAAAGACGCCCTTTTGTGGATGTATAGAAGAAAGTCGAGAAGAGAACACAACATTTTAACAGTTTCCCCATTTCATTCTAATATTATTATCGTTAGGTATTCTATTTATAGATATTAGATATTGTTAGGTATTCTATTTATAAGTAGTAGATATTGTTAGGTATTCTATTTATAAGTAGTAGATATTGTTAGGTATTCTATTTAAAGGTAGTAGATATTGTTAGGTATTCTATTTATAGGTAGTAGATATTGTTAGGTATTCTATTTATAGGTATTAGATATTGTTAGGTATTCTATTTGTATAAAACAAATCGAGTGATAAAAAGAATCTCAACTTGCGACCAGTAGACTAAATAAAAGTAATTCATCCTCTCGTGTAGTTCAAAGAACAGAAGACACTAATGAAATAAATTAGTATCCCTTTACATCATCCGTTATTTCATTTGTTACAGTTTCCTCATGCAAACGTAAGGAAAATAATGACAGAATTCAAAGAATGGATCACGCCAAAATGCGGATCACTAAAATCAGGATTCGAAAGATATGATCCATGCAAGACCGGATTAATAAATTATGAACATTTCAGGTAATTTACGACATATTTTTCAATATATGTTTGATTATTTACTTATATACAAAAATCATAAATTTTCCGCAATTCAGAACAATAATTTTTCTATGAAACAGCAACTTAAGGTTCCTTTTCTTAGAAGCTATTTATTTAATCACTTACCACAGTAACCCGAAAGGGAGAGACTTTTTATAATGTCTATTATATGTAATGTAATTTTCTGCATAATTTTGTATGTTTCATGCAACAAACATAAATTTGTTACTAAGAAACGTTTTTGAAATCACTCACCTGAGCTTTTGCTATTTCGATTGCTTTTTATCTAATATACTGTCTATATAAGATTATAACCGAGTTTCGATATCGATTTTTCCGATATCGATTTTTAAACTACAATGGCTCTGAATTACATAAAAAATAAAAATGTACTTAATAATTTCACTTTCAAAAAGTGGGGCATTGCTTTGTCCCTTCCTTTTTATAGGACTTCATGGTTAAGCAGCCGGGTTACAGTCAGTATTGCTGGCAATTCCAAGCAAATTAGACCGCTATGGTGGTGAATATTGTCGCTAATCTTTTGTTAATTTTTGTTCAAGAAGGGAATGAATGTTGAGTAACACTGAGAAAGATGAAAAAAGAAAAAACTATAGGAAAGGAACAGAAAAATATTAGAGATGCGAGTAAAATTAAAACGACTTTTAAGAAAGGACTAAATACTATTGAAAAAAAAACCCAATTATTTTCTAAATACTATTACTTAGACTAACTATTTCTAAATACTATTACTTAGACTAACTATTTCTAAATACTATTGAAATATATAGTGTTGAGCAGCAAGTGTTAACCGCAAATATGGAGGTGAAACTTTACATAAGAAAGTGTGATACATGCAAAGAAATCTAGATTTCTAGAAAAGTAATTTATCGTCCTTAGGGTGCTTTTTTTTAATAAAAAGTTCACTGATAAACAATTAAATAATCAGTGAACTGTGTTTTCAGTGCAGTTTTATCTTTTAATAAGGTGACTTAAATGATTAATATCTGGGATATCGCTCGGCTGTTTTTTCGGAGAAAATATTTCGATACAAATCACATACATATAAATATTTTTCAATTTTACCACATTTAACATCCATTAGCGCCATCTCACAAAATTTTGAGGTATCAGTAGATAATCATTTTATGGTAACAATGCAAGTACGATAAAAATTTATCAGATGGCGCTGTATGACGAGAATGAGAGCATGAGAGCAGATAAAAAAAGACTAATAGTTAGTTATAAAAGAAATCGTTTTTTTTTTTCTTTGTGTATGTGTGTGTGTGAAATTACGTTTTTTCAGGAAATACACTTTGATATATAAACTTTAAAAGCAAAACTTATCTAAATATAAAATTTGATCCAAATCGTTTGAGCTGTTTCCGAGATACACGAAATAAATTTTACAAGAATTTCGCTTTAAAGTTATGAGGTTTGGTTGCTTTATATTGTCACTATTACATCAAAATGTCGTAAGTCAAAAATGACTCGCAGCCAAACATATCAGATTATGATGTATCAGGTGGGAGTCTTTGTTACAGGAGGCATTTTGTGACGGCATACAATTATTTGAGAGCATATTATTATAGCTAAACAAGAATAAAATATTTTAGCAAATTTGACGTACGACATTTAGACATAATAATGACGATATTTTCTCATTTAGTTATAAAATTTAAGAAATCGCAAAAAACTGATAAAATTTGAGATTTTTTACATTAAAAATATTTCTTTTCTTATTATTTGATATAGAAATTTTATTTCGGATAACTTTGTTTTCTAAATTATATTCTAGTAATTGCAATGATTGCTGGTGTAGATGTAGAGGGCAAAGTTATACTGTATTGCAAAAGTATGGACTTATATTATAACATAATTAATAGTTAATAGTGGAAATCCAAAAAATAAAATAAAAAAGGGCCAATCAGAATGATTGCACATTGTTTTGATATATGTTTTTTTACTGGAATATTTTTACCTTCGCATTTGAAATTAAACAATTAGAATGCAATGAAGATGCTATTATATTCTTTTAGTTTTAAAATTCGGTCTTAAAGTAACTTATAAATATTGCATTTTTCTAGCTCCATTAAATACAAAATGTAATATTTACAAATAAGAATACACGATATCTCTTAAAGGGTGTTGGTAATGTCTGACATTGAAAACTTAAAATTTATATAATTCTGGTGGTTATTGCTTTTGTATTCTGGTGTTATTATCTATCTTACAGAAATGTGTTGTACGAAGAAATGCCAAGTGAGATTAAAAATCACTATCCGGAGCACGCCATGAAAACCGTTGGCCGATACTATGCAGAAGAAAAGTACAATGGACTATGTTTTAGCGAACTTCTCGGTAGAGCACAGTCGGAACTTTATAGAAAGAAATTTTACGATTTCGAAGATTTGAAACTCGCTTTTAAAATACATGACAGTGAGAAGTAAGTAATTTTTCTCCTTAAATTCTGCTGGATGACAAATAAATTTATTGTACCAAAGATATTTTTTTCTATTCTGTAAATCAATCAACAATTTTTAAAAAACTGCTTATTGAGATTTCTCATATATATCGAATTTGATATGTGATCTGAATGAATATGAAAATCATTGATGAAATACTTATGAAAGCTTGGCATCCTAACATATGATAGTAGTTTATTTAAGATAAAAGCTTAAGAGATGAAATTTTCTTTAATAATTTCATTTTTGTAATATGATGTTTTAAAGAAAAGAGGTTTAAAATTTTATTTATTTCATTTGTCAGTCAGTTTTGCTACTTAAATCAGTTCTGTGATAAGAATCTTCTGTTTGAATTTTTATTTAAAATACGGAAATGCACCCTTTCTTACATTAAGACGATTTACTATATGAGAAAAAAGAAAAGAATCGTGTTTTCGTGTTTCAGATGAAAAAAAAGTATTAACATTTATTATTTTCATAGTCTACTGTTATGATCAGTGAATGAGTTGTGAATCTTTTATAGGCACTTGCTGTGATAACATTTTATAAAAGTAATTTTATGCGAAAGAAAATAAATATGTATTCTTTTTATAATCTTGCTCATAAAGATTTGATTTATTCTATATTCATTCTGCTTTGTGGGCGTTGTGGGTAAATGATTTTAAGGGGAAAAAATTAAGAAAAGTAGAGAAAGGTCATAGAATTAAAAAAGAAAAATACAGCAAAAAATTATTTTCAAATAATTGAAAAGATTGTATCACTACATGATCACCATAAATACATTTCTAATCAAGTATTTACAAATTGTTTACCTTAGTATATGTTTCCTGTTTCTGCTTATTTATCATATATTTGGCATTTTACAGTGGCAATTGATATCCAATCAATTATTGAAATAAATATTTCATTGTTATTATTGTTTCTTCATCAGAAATGAAGTAGATTTAGTAATTGTATTATTTAGGAATATTATTGAATACACAGCTACCTTTCTATTTCTCGGGTCAATAAACGATAGGAAATACGTATAGATTAAATTCATGCCTGCAGGTTTATAAAAACAAGATTATTAAAAAAGGAGCGTATTTAAAAATGTATATTCCAAATGATTGGCAATAGACAGAGACACATGCTATACTTCACTTGATAGAGGAAAGTTCAAAGTTTTATCTTATGTTTTCAATTTGCGCCGAACGTCGAATCGATAGATAATTTTTTGCTACATGTAAAGGAATGGACCCTTGGTTATGGTACTCATTGTTGTAACAATTCGATTTCGCAGATTTTGGAGGCTAGAGGTATAGAGGAGACATACACGCTGTATTTTCTTATACTTTCGTAATAGTGCTACATTTCCTAAGTTTCAATTCGAAAGCAGTTCGGATGTACTCACCATTTTCACCTGATCGGTGCTTTTCCTTTCGAATGTGTAATCATTCCTCTATCAATTTCTTGAACCAAATGCAAATTCATTTATGATGAGGTGGCTCTTATTTGAATTTTCAACGAAATGCAATACACTGCAACAATGAATTCACTCTTGATAGTACACTGTAGCTCATAATATTATTTTTTCCAAAGGGGTAGTTTTTTTTTACTTTTGCAAACAAACAGCATTGCTTTTACCAGAATTATTGGAATGTACAAAATAAAATTTTGAACTGTCTTTCATCTAGAGATGTGTCGTATATGTCCCTATCTTTTTTAGTTCATCGGAAATACGTATTTTAAATGTTACTTCTTTTTGAATAATCCTGCATAGTGATCGGATGGATTTGTTGAATTCAGTGGCAAAGAATCAGTTTTAAAATACGTGTGTCATCTTATAAGGTAAGGAAAAAAATTACTGATACAAATAAAGACTACCTTAAGTAATCCAATTATATCATACCCTAGATTGTTCGTGTTATTTATTACTCAAACGTATTGCATATTATCTAAGATTCTTATTAGAGATTCTTTCACCAATTTCATATCAAACGTATAAGCTTCAGAAAATAATAGAGAGATATTTAGTATTTAAATACAATCTTTTAAGGGAATTTAAAACAAATAAACGTATCTAGAAATAATTATTAAGGCACTGCTAAGGACAGTCGATTGTTCTTGAAAAAACAATTCCAATTATTAAGAATTCTAATAAATCAAACTGCGTTCACGAGGTTTAACTAGTCACGAGGTCATAACTAGTTTATGAGGCTGGATGTTAATAGTTAAATTCCTCCAGAAAATATTTTTCAAGTTTTCTAAAGCAAAAATAACATTCAATGTTAAAATATATTATATCCATAAAGGAATCCATGAATGAAAAATTCTAAACTAATTGGAAAGGAACAATATATGCAAAGAAACAACAAAACTTTTACAATGAAAAATATTTATGATATTGGCAAAGCCAACGATTTTTGATGAACAGCTCCTGAAGAAACTATTGCTTTCTAAGCTGCAGTTTAATATTGAAAATAATTGATGAGGATCTAGGCGGGCAAGTCCCAAATGCTTGGCAAATGTTTCAACTTAGGCTTATCCTCAATTTTTATGATAATTTTCATCCCCCCCCCCACTAGAAGCGGCTATCTGGATCCAGATCGAACCTACTATGTAATGAGAACAACTTCTATTCCCCTGGATCGAGATTTAATGAAAAGCTTCATATACAAGTAAGTGAAATTTTTTATAATAGGAAATATGTAATAAAACATTTCTATAATAATTTTTAATTTTTCCCTCCGGTTTTAAAGTATGGTACATTTTTGTTTGAAATATAGAAGTATTAATACTTTCCATATTTTTTTGAATTTTTCAGAAAAGCAGTATGCATGAATGAGTTAAAAATGCTCTTAAGAATGTTTTGTTTTCCTAAATTATATTATTTTAAAAAGACTGAGGAAATCAATAAAAAAATTAAAAAGTAAAAAGAATCGAAAATCGAAAATCTATAGCGCGATATTAACAGACTACAATTCAGAAGTTTACAAATAAATATCACTGTTTATTATATTTTATTCTTATTGGAGATCCTATAGCGCGAAAATTTATAACTGAAAAATGTTAACGCTTCAAAATCATATTTTTCAAAATCTAAAACAATATAAGAATTTTAATTTTGTCTGAATGGAGCGTTTGATGACTTTAAATTTCAACTAGAAATTTCATTTTGAACATAAATATAAAAAGAAATTGACATTTCAAATGTTATGAAAATTTTTACTTAAAAGCATTTTTGAATGATTATAATCATAAAAAAAGTTTTATCGAATCTAATTAAAAATAAAACTTTGACATATCTTCAATAACTAAAAAATTTGAGAGCATTCTGAAATTGAACAATGTGATTTATTGCAAACTTTCATCAAAATCAAGATTTGAGTATAATATTTATTTATTTAATCTCATTTATTTAAAGAACATGCTCACATAATTAATGTGATTTTTTTAGGTTTCCAAAGAAAGAGAACAAGATAAACTATTTAGACTTAGTTGAAAAACTTAACTGGGTAGAAAATCCAACACAATTCGATAAATCAGAACCACAAGCTGTAAGTATATACAATTTTCATTTTTTAAGACATGTAATTGATTGTTAATTGATTATAATTAATTTCGTCGTATCTATCTCATTTTAATTTTGAAAGAAAAGACAACAAGTAATGTAATACATGATATACAACTGTTAAAAGTTATTAGTTTAGTAGTTTTGATCTGTCACAATAGCGGGCATTCCATTTCAATAAAAGCAGCGCCACCGTGGATAGGCACACCCGTCAAACTGGTGAGACAGCGCCACCTTGTTGTCATAATTGTAACAAGTCAACTGGAGCTGAGGCACGAGCTTGTAAACACGTACCGAAAATAATATTTTTATTTATGATTAAATGATAATATAAACTATGCCTCTTTTGAGCAACCTATGGATATATTATGTGACTACCTAAAGTTATAAATCTAATAAATCTGAAAAATCATCCATGAGCTCTTACTGTCACCTCTCTATTACATTCAATTGCAGATATTTTTTTTTTTTTTTGAAACTCCATCTACTAACATACTTTAGTTACTTCTGCAACATCCTTTTAATTAAATTCATTTACATTTTGATATACTAAATTCATCAGCATTGCAATTCCGAATAAAGAATAGAAACTGAATTCAGCTCATCAAAGTGAATTGATGTGGGAGTTGATGACAAGTTGCTTTTTTTCTGCAACATAAAATTTATAAAATTTGGTCTAGTTGTTGAGGTCCTAAATATATATTGTAAGATCTCGAAAATAGACGCGGAATTCTTTTATGATGATCTATGGCTCGTGAGCTTTCATATATAATAACCAATAAGAGAAGTATACTCTCTCTCGCATACTCTCTAATAAAGGTGTTATCCTAGAGAATGCTTTGCATGGCGATGACGTACAATCATTACAAAATATTAACCTTGGGCTGAATTTAGTATTTTTACTAAATCTGTCGTGTGATCCTTGGCGAGTATTTTGGCGATTAGCTCCTTTCATGTGGTGAAAAGTATCCAAAACACCGAATTTGTGTTTAGGACGCGTTCTTCCTAACCGACTGAAACAACAATTTGACATAGATATATTTAAAGTAGCAAAATTAAGTATTAAATTTGATGTATTTAACTTATTGCGCTTCTGAATTATCACGTTGACGTGTTTCTGAAAATACAGACCGAACAGACGGACAACCCCTTGTCAGATTTGGCTCAATTCGTCTATATGTATCTACGCTATAGACGTTAAATCTGTGTACCAAATCTTATTTATCTAGCTCTATCCATTTACAGTTATCGTGTTAATATTCTAACAACCGGACAGACAGACTTTTTCTGAACGGATTTTCCTCAAAATTTGATAGAAATATACAAATATGGCTTTAAGACAGTTTATTGAATTTCATCCATCTAGCTCAAGGTATTTTTGAGTTGTCTTTGTCACAGATAGACGGACGGACATTTTCCAAAAATGTGTTTTTTCGAACTCAAGGACGTCTAAAAAGTGAAGATTCGTCGAAATCTCGAGTTTGAATTTTTTGACGACTAAACACTTTCTCTATACTACGTATTCGAGAAAGTAAAAATTGGTGAAATCAGTGCGTTGAAGATTTTAAATATTAGCTGTGGCTGAGGAAGGGTTCTATCGACTCTTTCCCCATAGAGAACGTAAAGAGAAGTAATATTTTTGAGATTACTCCCGAAAATGGAAGGTTGCTGAGAGCAGGAAACCACACATCTAGATGTAATTAACTTTTATATAAAATTGAAAATTTCGAACTCAGCAGTATGGTTTTGGCTACGGGACTGGTTCTTTGGTTTTTGCCAATTATTTTAAATATATAGATGGTAGGCGAACAGCTGGTCGCGGAAGGTGGTTAGTATACGTTTAATAACCTTTCCACAATAAATTTACGTAATCAGAGTAATATTTTGCATTCTATCCGTATATTATTTAGCAAAAAAATACTTTTATATCTATTAAATGTGAAATTACAGAATTTTGATCACAGATAGCATTTTATGATGCAATTTTAGTTGGGATGCTTTTTAATTGTATTATCCACCGTTGGAACTCATTCTTTGTCGACCAGATAATTGAACTTTTAGGCTGTTAGACTATTAACATAGAATGTAATTTTTAAACAACTTGTTATTTAATAAGGTTGAAAAATATGAATTTAATTCAATCAGTCCACTACAAATCACTATGCGTTGATATTTTTTTTAAATGTATATCTTGTAAAATAAAAGCGGATTTGAAGATCGTACAACAGAGTTAATATTCAAAGAAAGCAATTTTTTTAAAAAAAATTAATTTTAACATTGACAAAAACTTGCGATATCAAAAGTTTTGATGGATGAGTTTGAATTTCATCATAACGTTAAAAACATTTAAATTTACAGATTGTATATCAAATTAAATTTCAACATTTATTAAAAATAAAGAAACAATTGAATAGAAGTAAAACTTATATAATTAAAAAAGAAACTTTGAGTATTCAGAAAATAAAAAAATCATCTTTATGAGGTTACAGTTTAGAAGTATATGAGTATCGATTTCCATTGATAAACCATTGTGATTATTTAACTAGTTTTAATTCTTTTGGGTTAAACATATGACATTTCAGTTACGATGATTTATTTTACATCCTCCTTTCTCTGCTGAACAGAAGTTTCGGTTACACGCAGGCCCACCTCCTAGTATTTCTAATAATATTTTGCAGTTCTGTTAATTAGTTTAGGGAAATGTTGAATTAAGAGCAACTGTAAAAAGATTAAAAGAAATTGTCAGAAATGTTCGTAATACGAATTGTTTACGTTTGACTGTTGCCATTCGATAATTAGTAATAAGAACAATTTTTATGTTATGTACGTTAGTGTTATAAATAGAGAGATTTTTGTTTCCTTTTTCAGATTCAAATCAACTGGGAAAGAAACGAAACGGAAAAAGACCTTGAAAAAATAAAATACAACTGCTTCATGATGGATATCGTTTCGTCGTGAGCTTGAAAATAATGACCGGAACTCAATTATTTATCATAAATTCCAGACAACTATTTATTGTAAAATACCCCATATAAATAATTCTGACACTTTTAATTCTATTTCCCCTCAAAGATAAAAAATAAAATATTATTTAAAAGTGTACCTAGTTTTTAATTGACATCTTTTTTGAATCTTTTCATATAACGATTTTGCACTAGAGAAGAGCTAACCAGTCAGAATAACCTAAGTTTATAGTTTAATGCATTTGATTTGTATTACTTTATTTTAATGATATCATCCCCTTCTAGTCAAAATTTCAAGGTAATTTATTATGATGCTATGTTTCCAGCTCCATCTTTAAATGCATCTTAGTTGATTATTGAATTTTATGAAAAATTTTATATTAGAAATCTATAATTTTGTTACATAAATAAAGGATCTTATTAAAATAAATATTTGGCATATAAAAAGCCACAAGAAATATTTATTAAAAGGTCGGTAAAATACAAGCTGTGGAATTTGAAGAGTATCAATAATGTTTTCATACAGCCAATCCGAACACTGTTACAATACAGCACATAAACGCATTTTCCCAACGCACAGTGCAGCTTCCTGGAAAGTAAAAATATTTGGAATAAGCTGAAATAATGTTCTGGTATCAAAAAAGTTTTTTTTAGCAATTTTTTCACTTATAGAAAATTAATTAATTTCCTTCATACCAATGAACAATATATTAATTAGTATACATGTATTAAACTAAAGAGTACATTTAACATTGTGACTATGTAACGTTGTAAATATAGTCCTTGCTGACAGTTATTTTTGTAGTTCCTGCATGTTGTTATTATTCCTTTAACTTAATAATTTATAAATACGAAATAGGCCTTTTTATAAGCATATTTGAAATAGATTGAAATTTTTATTGTGAATCATTTCGACAGTTTGTGGACAAAGATCGTGAGGTAAAATTATAATCTAATTAGAAATTAAACAATTATTGTCTGAATTTAAAAACTGTGGTTAGTATTTAATAAGCCAAACTAAAGTGAAGTAAAAATTTACAACGACATTTCTTTTTATTTCTGTTTCATAACTTCTAAACCTTAGCTCTGAAAAATATTCAGACTGAAAGTGATTAACATCTTAAGCACCATGCCAACCACCTCACCTTGAACTTCCCTTTCATACTTCATCAGTAACCGGTGGCTGACTTTGTATTTTCTTTTCAAACTATATCAATAACTGTTGACTGACAATACAATTTTCGGTCATGCTGCATTAGTCATTGTTAAATGACAATATACATTTAAAAATTATATACTCTTAATAAATTTTAATATAAAGATCATAATATAGTGAACCTAAATGCATCCAATCTTATCACAGCTTTATTATTTGACGGCATATCAAAGAAATCGGACATTCAGGACTAGATAGAAAAGATACCAAAATAGGATTGGCTCTTTATATGTTAATAGTTGCACTGTAAACGTAAGCGAGATGCCCATATCTTTCAGCATATACTATAAACCTCTGCTCTGGTATCGGAATGACACGATAACATAAGTAGGATCTATAGTTGAGTCCTAAAGTCCATCACCGGTTTCGGTAAAACCCACCTCGTAGATGATATGTGCCGTTTCCAGTAGGAGCTGGCCAACCCCACCTATTTCTGAACCCACCAGGACAACGAGAACCTATATTTGTGGTGTCCCCAGGAGAGATTTATTTTATAGATAAAAAGAATTGTGTTTATCAACTAGTTTAAATTAACAAAGTAATTTTGAATTTGCAACCATGCACAAGATTTATCAATAATTTTTCTCATTTTAATTTTCATACCATAATAGACACACACAATTTTATCTGCCTACTGAGTCTCAGATATGATGGTTATTCAAATTATTCTATGACGTAATTGATATTTATTTAATTTCTTTTGATTCTTTTATCTGAGAAACAAAATTAGATATTAACCGACGCAAAGTTGAAAGAATCGATTGCATTAGAATTTAAGTATATCTTGAACGTGATAAGCAAGAAGTTTACACACGGTTTTGTAAGTTTTGATTAAGATTTTTTTTTATTGATAGTAGTTAACTATTAAAGATTCTTCTTAACTGCCTTCGAAGGAGAAAAGCTATTACAACAAAACTTACCATCTGTGTTGTCATCCCAATAACAAGCTGAAGCGCTGTGAAAACCAGCTCCGTTCTTTTGCAAAATTGCACAGGTCACTAGAATAAGCAAAATATGAATGCAGGCCAGAAACAAAGAAATAATAATAATATAAAAAACTGGAAACAGAACATTATGTGGATGGATATTTAAGATATAAATATTGCTTCATTTTTTCCGAGCATTTAATTTAAAATGCCCAAACTGCATTGTCCAATCTTCATTTAGCAATCTCATTCAATAACGATTAAAATTACACCATTTTTTTTCTTTGAAAAAACGTAAACAACCTCTTTAGGGGGACCGCGGTTGCCTGGTGGTAAAGTCTTGGCTACGGAACCGGAGGGCTTCAGATTCAAAACCCAATTTTACTGAAGAACCATCGTGTAAGCGGGTCTGAGGCACATTAAATACGTCGAGGCCAAGCGTCTTCCCTCTGGTGTAGTGCGGAAGTTTGGAGAGAGAGAGAGTCAGCTCAGGCGTCGTCCTCGTCATCTGACTGTGGTTCCAAGTTATGAGGTCCATCCCAAAGCAGCTCTAGTGCTGTTTTAAAACGGAACATTAATATAACGGAACGGAACTCAATCTCTTTAGGAATGAATATTTAAAAATGATAATAAGATGCATTTTTTAATTTGATATCGGCAACAATTAAGGGGAGCAGAAAAAAAAAATTGATTTCATTCATTTGAATTTTTATCAAACAGATTTTGCATTTTTCCGTCTTAGAAAAGTTTAAATTTAAAGAGAAGCTAGACGTATTCATGTATCAGTATATTTAAAAGTGATAAAATTAGATTACTAATTTTAAAGATTACTGCTTTAAAAGATAATCTACATAGGCTCTTTAGCAAGTCATTTACTTAAACTCTTACTTTGGATTAGGGTAGCGTTGAAAAGACTCAATTTTGAAATCCAATTACGTTTATTCGAATTTTGCTCCCATTACAAATCCTTAGTGCATGTGAATCTGATGCTAGGAAAAATCCGTTGTAGACTAAGCTTTCGTCTACAGCGATGAGAAATTGGAGCTTGGAACATGTAATATGGGCTCAAGTGTGGTTTGTATTACTTCAGTTCAGTAGGGCTCAATGTTGCATAGATTATCTCAAGATAGACATTATATTCTTTTAAAAGAAAATTTGACGCCATTATTCATCTTATATTGCAGTATTTCGTATTTTTTGCCCAGATGTTATATCCTTTTCCGGCTATTAAAATTTTTTCAGTGAACAAGTTACCATGCACCATTATAATTATAGTTATTACACAAGCTGCTACTGATCTTTGATCTGCGGAAGAAATTAGAAGGAATCCTTAAATATTTAAAAAGATTGCGATGAGAAACTATATATGTATGTAAAAATTCTGAATGCAATGTACTGGAAATTAGAAATTTTTTGAGAAATATTAAAATAGCGCATAAGTGTGACATATCGCCTGAAATAAAATTACAATACAAGAAAAGTGACATCAATCTATATGTTAATAAAATTTTAAGTTTATCCAGACTCGGGTATCGTCCTCATTATCTAACCAGTTCAAAAGCAAAAGCAAAAAAAAAAAAAAAAAAAAAAATGAGGTTCTTTCCAATAGACTTTTTACTTCAAGATATAATGCAAATATAACTAAATTAAATTGCATGCAGCCTCATTCCGTTTTATAGCAATACTGAGAGATTCTAATTTTAATCCAACATTTGATCATAATAATGAAATCCATTTATAGATGATTCAAATTCTTGAATTAATACTTGGATCTTTAGTTGTTCGAATTTATAAATTTTCAATGAATATTGTCATTCACAATGAAAATGATACTTAACTGTATATGATTGTTTGTTTGCATTCGAAACAGTATTGAAGATGAGATAGTACATAATTATTAGCATATTTCTCTGTACTCATGAGGATATTTGACTTGGCGTTAAATAAATTATTTTAAGAAATTAAGAGACGGTCATGAACCCAAGTTTCTAGATCTGACAACGTTTTGCTTCCTCGTTACATATCAAAGATGAGAATTTATTCAATTTAATTAAATTAACTTCCCTTTTAAAGCAAATATTAGGGCTACTTTGGAACGGACCTCGTAATTTTGAGCCTCAATCAGATGACGAGGGCGACACCCGAATTGGAACCTCCTCTCCAAACTTTCACGCCACATCAGAGGATTTAACGTGTACCAGATCCGCTTACACGATGGTTCTTCGGTGGAATCGGGTTTCGAACCTGAAATTCTCTGGTTCCGAAGCCGAGACCTTACCATCAGGCTACTGCGGTCCCGATGAAAATTAGATGCACCTAGTCCAACACAGTCCTATTTATTACAATACTGTCACTTCCGCTTTCTGTTTCATACTTTTCTCGCTTTCAGTAAGTGCACTAGTCTAAAGTCGAAATTTAACAGCAAACTCGACAGAATCATGTTATATTAAGTCCCTTTCCGAAGATCCATTCCTTTACGGATATGGTCGTAAATTTGCTATCTGACTCATTGTAGGACCACCCCCGTCTGTGGACATCGATCGGAAGCTTCCCGCAAACTATCGGTAAAATTAACAAACATCGCAAAACCTAAGTGACGGGAAAGAGGGCAAAATGCGCCTGCCTCAAGACGCACACGGGCCGTCGGAACGGGGCTTTAAATAGGCGATACCAACGTTTTCTAATTCTTGTCCTCGGAATACATTTTTCTTCAAATACATTCTCCCATATTTCCTTTACTAGCTACAACTTGCAATATCTGAAATTTTCATTTTTCATTTAATGAGTTGATTAATTTTTCCAAGACAATGAGTTATGATAATTTAAAAAATTGAATATTACCTATGAATTTAAAGGGCTTATTCATTTTCGATAAATTCCATAGCACTTTCTCTTCGACCAGGGAAATCCAATGTTCAGTCAACATTTCGGTTTCAGAACCACTCTGAACTTCTTGAAATACTTCATTTATCACCTAGAATGCGATAGGTCATGAGTGGACTTTTAATTCAGTTTAAATTAGATTTAAAATTAATCTTTGTTTAAATTTATAAAACGTAAAACTGTTTACGCGATTACGTTTACAAGATGTTAATCAATGCATCATTTTTTGAAGGAAAATCGAATATATGTAAATTCAATAATAGAAAAGCGTATTGTTACAAAAATTTTTTCTACAAATACCGCCAATCAATCGTAATAATGCAGCACATTTAATAGCTAGTTCAGCAGATTGCTTGCTGTCTAATCCTCCAAAATTTACTTGTCGGCGACTCCGATTTCTCTCACACACGACTTCTTCTGCCTGTCTTTTATAGTTCCGGGGAGGGCGGCGGCTAGAATCTTCCAGACCAATCAGGACGTCTCTGGGTGTATCTCAGTTCCTACTGGATGGATCGTGAAACTTCTCAAACTTTCCAGTATGATCCATTTTGTCAACAAAGTCGCCAAATTCATCGCCAAGTCTCCAAACGATCACCAAGTTAGTCGCCAAGCTCTGAGTTCATTGACGCGGCAGCCGCTCAGCACGCACAGGACAGATCGTACAACGGTCTTTCTTACGATGACACTATTTGTGCCAAGTAGCAAAATTACAGATTTGTAACAGTATCATTAAAGTCATTTGCAATAATAAAGAAAAATAATCACACAAATTTATGTATAAAGAGATTTAACGGAAATTGACTGGAATCATTATTCTTGGCCACCAGCTGGCAATCAAAGGCATCTAGTGCAAATAATATAAGATAATTATAAATAAAAATAAAACCACACTTAATTCACTCAAGATACGCTTTCAGAAAAATCTGAAAAGAGTGAAGGTGGGTTTACATTCAACCAGTTGTAAGATTCCAGAAACTCACACATGCGCAGAAGGAAGATTGCGCATGCGCTGAAAGAGCAGAAGATAGCAAGTTCTTGTCTCGACAGGACAAGTGCTTGCTACTGTACAGTTTCTACGCATGTGTGGTGTTAAGGAATGGTCTGTAGCTGGCTGAGTGTAAACCCACCTTTAGAAAGAGTGATTTTACGATATCTACAATGCAATGCTCAGAGACATTCTGTGGAATTTCACAGAGTTTTAGTTTAGTTTTGTTATATTAACGTCCCGTTGTAAAGCAACACTAGGGCTATTTTGGGACGGACCTCGTCATTTTGAACCGAGGTCAGATGACGAGGACGACACCTGAGCTGGCACCCTCCTCTCCACACCACACCAGCGGGAGGACGTTTGGCAGGATGGATTTAACGTGCAACAGACTCCTTTACACGACGGTTCTTCGGTGGAATCGGGTCTCGAACCAGAAACCCTACGGCTCACTAGCGGCCTCAACGGAATTTCACAGAATAAGCGAAAATGAGCACCATTTGCAAGATGTGATTTTCTGATCATGAATATTATTAAATGGTAGGCAATCACAAATGTTTATATATTTATCAATTTTTTTAACAAAAAATAAGCATTTTGTGATTACTTCTAAAGCATCGAATTAATCCATATTACCAAATATAACTGGTTGGATTTTAAGAATTTAAAAAAGGCATTGAATAAAAAAAAAATACTTACATATTTTAAATATTCATGAAAATTAAAGAATAATCAAACAACCTCGATTAATTAAAAATAGCATTTTCATTTGGAGTGATCAGATGCTGTTCATCGAAGTTAGTTTGCATTCTAAATTAATGTCAATCGCTGGTCAGATATCCAATTTTTATTTCGTTTGAAAACTTATGATCCCTAGATATGCCATCAATAGTTAGTGCCCACCATCAACTGTCACTGGCAAGAAAAATATTAAAAGTCCTAATTCACTGCACATTCTCTATGGGAAAGAAACTACGACAAAGTCCCACAATCACAGCCAATGTAAAGATATCGCCAATTTTTACTTTCTCGTATATTGTAATAATCGTCAAAAAATTCGAATTCGAGATGTCGACGAATTGTTTTAGATCTCCTTGAGTGCGGAAAACACACTTTTGGAAAATGTCAGCCTGTTTGTGACAAAGGTATTTCAAAAACGCTTTGCGCTAGATGGTTCAAATTTGGTATACGGTTTTTACATTTGGTATACTTTCTTTCAAATTTTGAGTAAAATCTGTTCAGAGGGATTTCGTCTGTCCAGCTGTTCGAATATAAGTTACCACGATAATTACAAAACAAAGGGAGCTAGATAGATAAAATTCAGTACACAGATTTAACATCTATAGTATTAACACTTGTCAAAATTTGAGCCAAATAAATCGAACTACCGGTTTACGGAAATCCACCTACCAGAAAGTACAGATATATCGGTCTGTACTTTCAGAAATAAGTAAACGCAATAATTAAAAACCGCAATGACTTAAATATATCAATTTTGGTATGTGAATTTATGACTACAAATGCAGTTTTATTGTCAAATATTTTTTTCAATCGGTCGAGACAAACGTGTCTAAAACACAAATTCGATTTTTGGATACTATTGTTACGAAATTTCCGGGTTCGTTTGGATAGTGGGAGTTATATGGTGTGGAGAACGCTCAATCAGCAGGCAGCAGTAGAAAATAAAACAACGATGTTTATTTACACGAAGACACACAGGACAGCACAAAGACGACAACTATATACAGTACAAAAGACGATTATCTTCAGCCGAGACGTGCAGCATACAACCAGACTCTACTGCAGACAGTAGCGCACAGCTTAGTTCAACACTAGCTTCACTCCGTCGCTGCTCCGCTTATCTCTGGAAGGCCAGTTCTTTACCGTCAATTCTGACTACTCTTCGACTCCACTGGTCCACGACTTCGACGACCCAATTCACGATGACTCTTCTCTGTCGCTTCCGACGACTCTCCGATCTGGTTCAGGACTACGACTCCAATTCACCGGTTCACGACTAATCTCAATTCACGGCTACTCTCCTTTGTCGCTTCCGACTATTCTCGCACTCCTCTGTTTCACGACTCAATTCACCGTCACACCCCGGGAGCTGCAGCTCCTTTTATAGGTCTTACGAGGCGGGGCTAGAAGCCTCTCAACCAATCAGGAACGTTCGAGGCGTAACTCGGTTCCTACTGGACGGATCGGGGAAATTCTCGATGTTTCGGTTATAATCTATTTTGGCGCCAAAGTCACCAAATTCGTCACCAAGTCGCTAAATGGTCGCCAAGCTCTGGGACCGCCCATGGAACCAACTATGCTGGGAAGCAGCATCACAGGTTCGTAACACTATTAATAGTATGCCAATTATCAATCGCCAAATAACTCACCGAGAATGACACAATAGATTCAGTAAAAATGCTAAATTCAACCAAAAGTTAATATTTCATAACTATTGTACTCCAGTGCCATACATAATGCTTCTTTATTTGAAATGGCAAGCTCAGTAAACTGCATGCTATTAAACCTCATGCGTGACTGTGGTCTACATTACCGAATCGCAAAGCAGACATAGTATTAACCCGTTTAAGCATTGGCATACTAAATTCACACATCTCCACTTGTTCTAGGTGAAAAATCACTTCTATGTTCTAAATGTGACTGTCAAATGTCTGTCCAACATATATTGTCAGAATGCCCACATTTCAATGCTCGACGTTTGCTATTTTTTCAAAACGCAAACACTCCATCACCTTTATTACTCGGCAAGACACCACATGCTCAAATTTTTACATTTTTAAAGTCTGTCAAATTTTATGCATTCATTGGAACTTGGTTGTTTTTAAGTACTTTTGTACACTATCCATTTTTAATTATTGTACATTGATATTATTTTAACCCTGGTTTGGCGCAGCATAGTCAAAATTATGGCTCTTGCGCCAGAAAAATCCAAACAAATCCAAATGCCATACAAGGCGTTCTCTAGCACGACACGTTTATTAGGGAATATACGATAAAGTTTTGGGAGACTACAACCACTGGTAATATCGTACGAAAGTTCATGACTTTCTATGTATGTCATCAAAGTAACCTAGCTTCTTCATCACTTTCCATTTTCTCAAAATATTTTGCAAAATCTCTCTCTCTCTCTAGCGTCAAAACGTGACCGATTTCATCAATATTATTCTTCAACTGATTTCCATTTTCTGTATACACCTAATAAATTAGAATGTTTCTATATTTATTATGAAAATATAATTTAAAATTAGTTTTTTTTTCATTTGGTATGATCTGAAGCTGTTCGTAGAATTGATTGGCATTCTAATTAATGTCAATAATATAGTGAGTGATCATCTGGTCCCCACCTGTCCCTAGAAAATTATAAATAACACTCAATATAAAAAAAAAAAAATCAGCATATAGCACTATGTTCTGAACTAATGAGCAGCTATTAATTCGCATATTTTTATTGTTGCCATTTCAGTCAAAATCAAATAAACATTACTTTGTGGTCCATTAAGAATGGAAGGAAGACTTACGAGTTTCACTATATTCACGATGTCTTCACCTGGAAATTGTTCCTAGAGAGAAAAAAAATATCTACGCAAAAAAATTGAAAATAAATTTAAATGTAATAATCATTACATAAATAAATATGTGGGAACTGTTAACAGATCTCATCTCCTGTATGGCGCCATGTTAGCTATGTTGCGTCATGCATCCCATGATGCTTTCCCGCCATTATTGGCAGACGAGAATTGGGTAGTCAGTCTGTAAGACGTACAGCTCATGCTCGTGTATCTTTATGTGTTCTATGTTAGCAATGTTTTGTCCTTTAATCTTAATAAATATATTTCTCATATTAATGTTGGTCCTTGCCTTTCCCCACATTTTTGGGGGCTCGGCCTTTCTCGTGAATACCCCTAGCAAATCCCGCCAAATTATTAAAAAACCTGTGGACATTAGTACAATTTAAGACGCTAAATTGATGCTAAAATGTTGAAAAAGCTGTGGGCATTAGTACAATTTAAGACGCTAAATTGATGCTAAAATGTTGAAAAAGCTGTGGGCATTAGTACAATTTAAGACGCTGAATTGATGCTAAAATGTTGAAAAAGCTGTGGGCATTAGTACAATTTAAGACGCTGAATTGATGCTAAAAATTTTGATAAGAGTGGATTTTTGCTGTGGATGATTTACTGGACTGATGAATGGACGTTTGTGCGTGTTTTTCACGGATATGATTCAAGTGAAAACTTTCAAGATTCGTGTTATTGTGTAACTGTGCTGACATATACTGTCCGTTTTATAAAAGGAACATCATCCTGTTTGACATTTCTAAATTACAGAAGAAATTCAATTATTTGGAAATGTGTGAATCATTCAGGAGTGAATAGTTCGACTGCTCCCAACCAGGTAGGCGCAATTTTTTTACTTCTAAGAATAGAATTTTTTCACAAAAAATTAATTTTAAATTTCAAAACAGAAGAAATTAAAATTTGCAAATAATTTAAAAAAAATCAAGGATAGTTAGAATTATGGGTTAGACTTAAGAACATGGTATGACCGCCTAGCGTAAACTTCTTAAACAATCTGCATTTCTTATTAGATGCAATACAGTTAATTTTAATGATAGGCGAAAATGTCTCATACTTGATGATTGAGCCTTATTGTGTTAATAATTGAATTATATCATCATGGATTGTACTTTAACAATGAAAAACTTTAACTATCATATTTGAAATCTAGAACCTTTTAAGCGCTTTCATAAAACATGGCAATGTCTCCTCGACAGATTGTTGTTTACGTTACTTGGCCAAACATCGCCGCTTGCAAGTAATTTGTGTAGTAGTTCTAAACTTTTTGACGAGTTTTTAATCTTTCGCTCGATTTGGCTGATACTGGTGAAAAGCTGGTACCATATACTTTAGTTTGATAGTTAAGTATTAAACGAATGCCATTGGCGAACATAATTAATTTTAGTTACTGAACGATCTATTAGCGCGCGACCTTTGATTAATCGCAGGCATTAGGTTAATACGTAAATACTATCAGTTTTTATTTCATCAATTTCCCTATCACATGCACTGTTACATTCTCAACCATTTCATTTTTTGAATTAATTTCGAAGGAGATTTCTTGACATGCCCTAAGAAAGCAGATGTATAAATTTTGATATTGAACAATTTTCCTCGCGCTACGTTTTTTAAATCTACATTTTTAAATAAACTTGTTCTTTGCTTTTTTCACTGTTTGTTAATATTATCTATATATTTGATATCTACTGTAATGCGCCCATTTACATCGCCAAGGATGCCAACAATACCAGTTCGTTAAAGTCAAAATTCAAGATGGCTGACTAGGTAAACAATGCTGTGAGTAAGATTGTGAGAAGAATTACCTCCTGGCCTTCTACATCGTTTTAACCTGTCGAATCAACCAAATTGCGAAACATGCCAATCTTTGAATAATTTGGATCATATCTTACTGCACTGCCGAAAATACTCAAGCTTAAGACGTTGCCTCTGGTCGAAGTTGGGCCTCAACTCTCTTTCAAGCTGTAATTTCAAACAACTCACGAGCAAAGCATTTGCAGATAAACTTTCTCTCCATATTTTCCTTCAGCACTTGAAATTTTTTGACATTTATTAATTGAAGATATTGTTGAACACTGGGATGACAGCCTTTGTAGCTAAAAATCCCTAAGTCCCCCTCATTCAAACAAACAAACAAGAATTACTCTTCTCGCTTCTTTAGGTTACCATATTGGGGAAAAGGGAAGAATCGCCAATTTAATGCTCTTTTCTGCAGAATTCCGAAGTTGGTTTGGATGTCACAATTGATGTCATTAAAAGTACCAACTATTCAAATAAACAAACGATTCGGTAAAAGTTTACAATTGGATGCCTCTTCATTTTTTGGCAATTTTTTGACCCCAAGATCGGCATCAAGGGGGTTTTTGGTCGGTAGCCAAACAGTAACGTCAATGGCAGCAAAACATTATGGAAACCAGAAGTAGTGTTTCATCACTGAAATTTGTCGCCTATTGAAGGGGCACCCAAATCTACACTACAACCAACGATTTTTCATATTGACCCAATATTAGTGATAAAAGAGGTACAATTAATGGTACAGTTCTAGGGACGGGTACCATTTGGCGATTTTCCGTCAAATTTTTTTCGCCAAGCCCGGCGGACGTTATAATCTTCAGAGTTTTATTTCTCAATATTATGATTATTTTCAAGAGACGCTGGCGACTTTAAAGATAAAGTTTGGCGAAAATTTCGTGGTACCCGTCCCTAGGATTTAGCCCAATTAATAGTTTTTTATAAACGTATTTCCCAAATAAGTAAACGGAGTGTCATTTACCTAGTTAATTATTTTGGTTTTTGACTTAAGCAAATTGGCATTGTTGGCGATGAGTAGGCATACATTAAAGTAGAATTCAACTACATATTAAATGATTTTAAATTATTAAAAATTTACAAATACATACATAATATTGTAAATTGTTTTTCCTACCTTTGTCATAATTCTTTAAAATGAATCAAGGAAATTAATAAATCACACGTTGGAATGTGAGACAGCACATCAGTATTTTTGCATTATTTTGCATCAAAAAGTCATCATTATGCGCTTTGCGTCTTTGTTTACATCATTTTTGATTTGAATGCGCATGTTCATATGTGAGCACAAATTTACTGGGAATAAGATGATTATGGTTTTCATATTAACAATTTTCAATCATCATTAATATCCAACCTGCAGAATAACAATCGACTTCCTGTACGACGTTGTTTGGTTGATGAAAACCTTCAAATTTCAGCGAATTGTCTGCGGATATAAATGAGCCTTAAAGAGTTTCTGTTATTAATAGCTTGAAGATGTTTTCAGAATTCTAAATTTGATATTTTTGGCTTTCTTTGGCTTTGATACTGGTTTGAGAAAAATAGATAACATTATGGAATATTTTTATTGAATATATATTATGATTTCCTTGTTTATACTTGCAATTGAGTATCTAAATTAGAAAATAAATTGCATCTATTTTGACTCTTTTATTGGATAAATCGACATGCGTCATTTGATCAAATATCACGAGAACTTCTTTTTATAAACTCGCTTTTAGAGAAAATAATGGAAGGTTTCGTATTCATATGGTAAAGGTCAAATATACTGCGCTATTTCTACCCTGGGATACATTGAGCATTTAGCAGGAAGAAAATGAATATCAAAACTCGACATATGAGAACTTGCAATTAGAAGTTCTATATCGAAAGTAGTTTTTATCATGAACCTTTTTTTCCTCTCTACATATAAAGATAAATGTGTTTTTACTTTCTCGTGTACGAAACATAGAGGAAGTATTCTTATCGTCAAAGATTTCAAACTCGAAATTTTGACGAATCTTCACGGTTCAGACCCTCACTGAATCCGAAAAACTCGTTTTCGGCATTATGTTTATCTGTCCGCACATGAACACGATAACTCAAAAACACTTTGAACTAGATGGATGAAGTTTTGTATATATGATTAATGATGTAAATTTCTATCAAATTTAGAATGAAATCTATTCACAGAAAAGCTGTCTGCCTGGCTGCTTCACCACAATCCCCCTCCCCTTAATTTCCTCACTTAAGCACAACCAATTTTTATTATTTAAAATAATATTTTTGTTTGTTGGAAAATCCAACGAATCTCATGCTTTCAACAAACTGTTTATACGCACTATCTCTTTCCTGAACTATCTAGTGTTGAAACTGTACTTAACAAAGCTTATTTTCTTTGTTACATTTAAATATATTGTAACGAAACTTGTTCTAACTTGGCTTAAACTAAATTTGCTTACTGGTAGAATGCTATGAACAAAAAACGACAGTTCGCAAGTTCGTATCTGATTGCAAACAAGTTGCCTAAAAAATCGTTTTATATTTGATTTGCTTTCTGTTATTTCTCTTTTGTTCTAGAATGTTCTTATAATTTCTGTAAATTTCTAAATCTGGAAGATTCGAGTCATTACATTTTGTGGATAAAAACAGATGTAAGGTTTAGTTCCTTGAATCAAGTCTCGAGTTGAGGTAACTAAAGTCAAAGGTAACGCTCGCTTAACTCATGGTTTATCTACGCGACAATATTATCTCAAGTTGATTTGTACTTACTTTAGTTTACTGTTATACATTTCTTTGTATGTTTTTCTGTACTTAAACTCAATGTGCAGAGGGATTCTTATTTCATTGGATTGATTTTGTATCATAAAACCTTTTCACGTAGAAAATTCAAATGATATTTTTTATAAGGTGATAGTGGGTATCTGCTTTTAGCCTTCCATTCTCTTTACAAATTTTTAGTTCACTGAAATTCGCAATTTTTACTGTAGGTATTTGTATAAGAAAATATGAAATGAATCTTATTATTCACGGACTTTATTATTTAGAAATTCAAAAGCCCTTTTTAAAACAATATTTTTCTTGATAGTCATTTTGAAAATTTGTTTCAGTTGTTTTATTTTTGCAAAACGTAACATTATTTTATCCAATACTCATAATAATGAAGACGTTTTATGAAATTCCCATTTTTGCAGTGAAGTTTGATCGCGCATAGGCATTTAATGCAAAACACTTTATTTCAAAAGTAAGCATAGAGTTAGTTTGGGTACTCTCCACAAAGCTTTCTTGCATACTTTCTAATAAAGGTGTTATCGCCTTCTCCTTCCATAAAATTTTGCACTCTCGATAAGATCGTGAGTGTCTTGCATTCTATTGGCGAGCAACAGTTATGAAATCTTCATTTTTGGCTTGAATTTAGTATTTTTACTGATCGGCAATTCTTTTTTTGGTAATGAATCCCTAGAATGTGGTTTTTTTTGTACTCTAAATTCGAATTTGTATCTTAGATGCGTTTATTTTCCCAATTGAGTGAGATCAAAATTTGATTTAGAGCAACAACTGTAATCTGAAAATCACACACCAAATTTTATCAATTTACGTCGTTGCATGTTTGAATTATTGAGTTAATGTGCTTGTGAAAATACAGATCAATAAGCGATTAACCCTTTGTTGGATTTAGTTCTAAATTTGGTAGGTATCTACACTTTAAATATTAAATATGTGTAATAAATTTCATTCATCTAGCTCTCTTCGTTTTGTAATTATGTCAATTTTTTTTCGAACAGCAAAATAGAATTCTTGTGAATGGACTTCACTTACAATGTAATGGAAATCTATAAATTTGATGTAAAAATCGTAGGTCAAATTTCATTTATCTATTAAAAATGTTTTTGATTTATCTTGTTTACAATCAGACCAACATAATTTCAAAAATGTATTTTTCGAACTCAGGCTGGTATAAAACGTGAAGATTATTTAAAATCGCGAGTTCTAATTTGTTGACGATTACAATACTTTTTCTTTAAATACAAAAATATTAAAAGATAATTCATTTGTTATATAAATTTTAATTTCCATAAAATTCCTATTTTTCAATGTTACCAAAGGTGAAATTTTAATAACCATGCAATCCATACTGATAACTAGGAAAACCAATATTCCCGACTAACAAAAGGATTCTCAAAGCGGCCAATCAGTGATTAAAAAAATCCAGTTATTTTGTGCATAATGCTAATATGATGTAAAAGTAAAATAATTATGATAATCCTAATAAAGATAACTACATAATTATTTTGAAATTATTATGTTTGGGAATTATTACTTGGGGAGACATTTAATTTTCAAGTGAAATAGAAGGCAATGAATAAATAATTCCTTTAACGATATAATAATTTAGCTAAGTTTCATTTTATCTAAATATCACTCAAAAATATTTTTCTTATTTATATTTTAAACGAAATTAAAGTATAATTGGCATCCTCCAACTTAAGGCTATGTAACATCATTCCTAAAAATTCTTTTGAGTGCGGAAAATGGAATGGACAAGATATTTCTTTTAAACATCATTAAAATACAGAATTTTGTTTTTGTGTCAAATATTTTATACTTCTATAAATTGCGTTTGAAGATAAAATGGATGTTTTACAGATAGCAGAGTTTTAAGAAGTATTGATTCATAGGTTCATATATGGCATAGAAAGAATCTTTAGCTGTTCTACCACAATCCTGTTCTATTTGTCCATACAAGCAAATTGTCATTTCTTCAAATACCCTGAAAAGAAATAATGCAATTAAGCTTTCATTTTTGCTAATATAATCCCGATAGTATATTGTTAAGAATTTGGAATATTGCTTTCCAGCACAATAAAAGAAAGACAATTTTATAAATATAATCATGTCTGCTGGATCAGTGATCCCCGTCCTTAAAGATAAATTGACAACGAATTTGGTGACCAAATCGAAGATTCGAAAAACAATTTTGGCGATATATCCATTAAGACTCGAGTCGTATAGAGCTTTCTAGAAGTTCGTGGCTTGTTTCTGAAAATATAAAAATCCAAAAGACAAAGTTATGAGTCAGTTGTGAGTTGGAAAATTGATTTGAGAAGAATGGGCCCCCGAAAGAATGGGGCAGATGGACGATTGAGAGGAGAGGATAGTCGTGCGAAATCTCTCTCCTGCAACTTCTGAGTGCTTTTTGGTGGAAGGTGGTTTACTACTGATTTACTGCTATTGTTTACTGCAAGTGTTATTCTCTGAGTTTTGTTTTCTGTGTTTTCGTGTAGAATAAAGCACCGTTATTTGTTATTGAGTCTATTGGACTCCATACATCGTGCACCAGGTGAACTGGACCTTGGTTTTCTGTAATAATATTTTGTAAAAATTTATTTCTGTAATAATATTTTGTAAATAAATCATCATGCACGATTTTAAAATCTGAGGCAAATATTTAATATTCCATTAAACATATTTAGATCTATAATATCGTAGTTATAAAATTTTGAAAGATAAACTTCCTCTCTTCAAACGTTGTCACTAATATGTCATATGAAACCATGAATAAGCTGTTTCTTAAAGTTTCATTTTGATAGAAATATCTTGATATTTTCTGAAAAACACTACCTTTGCAATTTGCTAAATTCTGCAATATAAGTTTCTTATTTTAGATCATGACCTCGATTAAATACAAATGTTTTGAAAAATAATTTCTATATAATCATTAGAGAAAGAGATAGAAAAAATAATATATTTACTGGCAAACTAGGTGGTTTTCTTTTTGTTGTTCGTCACCTTGGTCCGGATGGTGGCTTATGTCGTTGAAGCAATCTGCGTTTTTGGCAGCTTCACTAATACATTCAAAGTTTGTTTCCAGATCTAAAATGAATAAAATTTCATCTGGTGTAAACAAATAGTGTTTCAGAAATGCAATATGTAGCTCAGAATATTATAGTCAATCAAAAGTGCCATGCCTCCCCCTCAAAATTGATGCATATGTTCATTACCTATTTTTACATAATAGATTAAAAATAAAAGCAATTTTGAAAGGAGAACGTAAACATTGATGAAGTCATAAACAATTCATAAGAACAAAAAAACAAAACAAAAAAAAAACAATATAATGCCTTTTTGTATGAAATGTTACGGTAAATATATTGTCAGCAATATGAAAATGCATAAATACCTTTATTTAATTTAGTTCCGTTGGTGCAAGCATCTTTTGCATTATCAAGCCAATTTTTAATCAACTTCTGAAAAATGTTACATTTGTTGGCAGCTTTGTACAGACATTCAATGTAAGGAGGCATCGTGCTGCAAAAGAAAATATTTTTTGCAACTGTTTATAAAATAAAACATTATCAATCAGTATTTTAAAATTTGATTGTCTTTTCAGATTCGTCAACAGAATCGATGACTTAATGATTCTTGTATTAACGACAATTTCACATTGTTAGGGATTTGTAATGATATTCCTATGAGTCTCCTAGAAATAAAGACAATTTTACAGATAGCTCTGACGGACGAAGAATAAATGCCAGATTAATTTCCTCCGTCTTTCGCGGCAAATTGGGCGATGAATTTGGAGAGGAATTTTGGCAATATACCGATTGGGACCAAAGATACTATAATTTTCTAGAATACTCGTTCCCTTCAACGAAAATTATAAAACGCCGAGAGGCAAGCTGGAAATCAGCCAGTAGTGATCAAGCGAGTTATCAATCAAGACTGACAGACTATTCGAGTGGCGTGCGAAGTTTATCTCTGTCAAGTTCTCTCTGAGCGCTTTGTGTTGTTACTCTTACTTATTACCAATGCGCTGTTCTTGTGCACGGTGACGGCTGTGTTGTCTGTGTGTTCGCGTTTTCATGTGGAATAAAGCGTCGTTATGTTTTATTGAGCCAGTTGGACTGCTTTAACGTTCAATCCATCTACGGCTTTCGGAAAAATTTTCGTAGCAGATCGTTATACGTTTTTGAATTGATGTAAATGTTTTGTAAAATTTTAGAGAATTATACAATTATTTAACAATTTCGAATGGTAATTTTTTCTGTAAAATTTTACAATTAGCAAAAATTTTTTCAGTCTTGATCAGACGGTAACATTTTAAAAAAAATGTTGAATGGAGAGAGTAAAATCTGTCTAGAGAAAAATAATTTCGGAAACAGAAATTGCTTATATTTATGTCAATGCAGATACATTTATTATAAAATATAATTAGAAATTAGAGACTCAGTTTCAATATTAATTACTCACAATAAAAATAAAGAACAAGGCTTCCGATTGATGATAAACTGCACTTAGTTTTGAAATTCATATGAGTTTTGAGTTTAATTATTAATAAGAATATGGATAGGTATCGTTATCATGTCAAGTACTGATAAGTATGTTAAGACAAAGAAAAATAACAGCACCACAATTTTAAAATTATTGAATAAGTACTATGCATTAAAATTCCAAATACAAGAGAAAACAAAATTTCGGAGGAGTTTAAAATTTACGAAATATGATGCAGAAAACTAAAAAGTGAGAGAGCAACGCCTTATGGTTATAAACAAATGAATGACTAAAGCATATGAAAAAATCAAGTTCAGAGCCATAATTTTGATTCATAAACTTACTTGCAGTAATTACCAAGGAGTGAGCTGACGTCATTTATGTCATTTGTGCCACAGGAACTCGATTCTTTAGTAAAACAATCGATATCACAGGACGCTAGACCGACAACAACTGAAACAAATTAATCAGTTTTCAAACATTTCTGACTGAAACCACGGTAAAATAATTCAGTATAATAAATACAACAGTACATTTTATGCAGATTCTTCATAGGAATATTATTTATTGCACTAATTCTCATGATTTGATTACAAGAAAACTTCCAACAAATCTTCCCGTATCATGGTCCCTAGAACTTCAAACCAGCTTTTGTATAACGATCATATATTATATTATATATATATATATATATTATATTAAACTCTTAATTTAATCCAAATTAATTTCTAAAGGTTTATCTCAATTTAGCCCATAGTAATTTCATTCTCTTATTTCTTGATCCAATTCCCATTTTTGGTTTAATTAATTCCTTTGTAAAAATAATGCGCCATCAGTACTACGTATCAAATGAAAGTGATACTTCCATTGCCCTTGGTCAAGGCATCAAAGGTCACCACGTGTATTGAATTGGCACGTGGCCGGAAATCCTATGTTATATAAGACTAGTGATCATTTGTTTCGGTCCTTTTTGCCTTCTTTTCTTTACTTCTGCTTTTGTGCCGCGCTGCGTCTTGTAAATAATTATGCTTTCCTGCATGGTGGTAGAGAGAGAATAAAACGAAATTAAAAATACAACGTCTCGTCTATGTCTTCAAACCTGCATTCTGCTTTAACCAAAATAATGTTACATATATAAAATAAATAAAACATTAAAACCAGGAGGATAGCTTCCCCCAAAACTATCTCGCATAGTCTAATAAAGCTGTTATCCCAGAGAAAGCCTTGCATAAAAGTGAAGTATAATAGTTAAGAAATATTAACCTTTGGTATGAATTTACCATCTTTAATTTATCTATCATGTGATTCTTGGTGAGGTTTTTGGCAATTAATCCCTGCCATAAGCTTAGTAGTAACCGAAAATAGAATTTGCGTTTTAGAATGTAAATATGATTAACCAACCAAAAAAAAAAGTTAAACACAGAATTATATTTTAGTCGCAAAATCAAGTACCAAATTTGATATATTTAAATCATTGTGTTTTTGAATGATCGCGTTCACATTTTTCTGAAAGCGCAGACCGGAAGACGATCAACCCGTTGTTGGATTTAGCTCACAATTTTACAGATGTTTTATCGATTTACTCTCTTTGTTTTGTAATTATCGTACTAACTTATATTCGAACAACTGGAGAGACGAACGTCCTCTGAACAGATTTTATTAAAATAGGATAGATATCCGAAAATTTGGTGTAAAGACCGTGTGCAAATTTCAACAGTTTAGCTCCAAGCGGTTTTGAGTTATATTTTCCACAAATAAACAGACGGACATTTTCCAAAATTATTTTTCGAGCTCAGACAGGTCTGAAATGCGGAGATTCAATAAAATCTCGAGTTTGAATTTTTTTGACGATTACTACATTTTCTCTATTACTACATATACGATAAAGTAAAAATACAACAACAACAACAAAAAAAAAACATGAAATGTGGTACTAAAAAGTATCGGAAAAAAACTTATTTCTGTATTCGCCCGTAGGAATAGTCAATAAAAAGCCAAATAACAAAGACGCAAATCGAAATATAAGAAAGAAAAATTATGGAAAGAATATCCTAGATTATTGCTCGTCACACACACACACACAAGTATCTGAATAAAATCCAGAAATGTAATGTTTTTCCTGCATAGTGGTCGACAAATTAACGTTAAATACAGAGAATAATTTCCTTACAGAAACCAAATATAAAATACAACAACCTTGCACTAAAATAGAGGAAAATTTACCGAAACACCTAAGTATTCGGCTTAACATTTGTCCAACAACTTTGATTCTTTAAAAACACATTAAGAATCGGTTTGTATCTTTATCGCTATATCTGAAAGAAATACTCAAGGAATATTGTGCAGAAAAGACAATATGGAAAGCAATTTAAAAGGCATTTGAAATGTAGCACTAATGCACTGAAAAGCTGAAAATAAAACTTTGAGTTTACGCTAAGAAAGTAAAGGAATTTCATTTCAAAATTATCTGAAAAGCATTTACATACTAAAGTGATTTAAAAGCTCTCTATGAAGATATCCTAACTGATAAAAACGTGCTTTTACGTTCTTGCCAGGTGCTCATTTACCTCAAACATACTTTTCCAATATTACGACAATGCAGAATCGTTCTTTGAACACAAATTCATATTTTTCGCCTTTTCATATCTTTTTTTGAAATATTTTTAGATCAGAACTTCTGATCGATTTAAATATTATATGACTACCGACTTTCTTGAAGGCTAATCCGAAACAACAGATAAATTCAGCTTTTCGATATTTAATAAAGTAATCAGCATTCAATACTAAGAATAAATGGCTCAAGATAAGATATACCAAATTCATATTTTTCACCTTTTCATATCTTTTTTTGAAATATTTTTAGATCAGAACTTCTGATCGATCTAAAAATTAAATATTATATGACTACCGACTTTCTTGAAGGCTAATCCGAAACAACAGATAAATTCAGCTTTTCGATATTTAATAAAGTAATCAGCATTCAATACTAAGAATAAATGGCTCAAGATAAGATATACCAAATTCATATTTTTCGCCTTTTCATATCTTTTTTTGAAATATTTTTAGATCAGAACTTCTGATTGATTTAAATATTATATGACTACCGACTTTCTTGAAGGCTAATCCGAAACAACAGATAAATTCAGCTTTTCGATATTTAATAAAGTAATCAGCATTCAATACTAAGAATAAATGGCTCAAGATAAGATATACCAAATTCATATTTTTCGCCTTTTCATATCTTTTTTTGAAATATTTTTAGATCAGAACTTCTGATCGATTTAAATATTATATGACTACCGACTTTCTTGAAGGCTAATCCGAAACAACAGATAAATTCAGCTTTTCGATATTTAATAAAGTAATCAGCATTCAATACTAAGAATAAATGGCTCAAGATAAGATATACCAAAGCACTGAAAATCATAGAAGTCAAATGTGAGCTCAGTGTGGTGGTGGCTTAGTGGTAAGGTCTCGGGCTAAGGGGCCGGGGGACTCCAGGTCCTAGGCTAGGTTCCACTAAAGATTCGCCATATGGGGGGGGTATGCTCATTAAATCTAACGTCGTGGGTCAAAATCCTCCCACTGGTGTGGCGCAGCAGTTTGAAGAGGGCGTGGCAGGCATCTCTTGTCATGTGACCGGTGTTTAAAATTACGAGGTACATTCCAAAATAACCCGTGTTGCTTTTAAACGGGACATCAATAAAATCAAACTAAACTAAACAAAACAAACCATATGTAGGCTCAAAGAAGATTGAGAACTTTTGGAATAGAGGTAGAAGTTGAAACGAATTTGATTTTAACCGATTTGGGTAATTATGATACCATACATAACGATAATATAAATGTAGTTATAAAATATCTGCAAACATTTGAAAAGTTAACAGAATGGATGTTAACCCTTTGCATTCCGAAAAGTAATAAGATGCGTAATTAGAGATATGCGAGTGTAAGGATTCGCTTTAGTGCTTAGAAAGCTTACAAGTATTTATAGATTGGTTATAATTCCTAAAAATTAATGTAAGAGTTTTTGTTATTGTATGGCTTTTATGATAATCATTTTTAACAATAACGTGAAAACATTGCTTTCTTCAGAATAGCGAATTAGATTCGACATAGTAGCACAAAAGATTGAACCATCTCGCATTAAAATTTGTGAAATTCTGAAGATACCCGTAATATTTTTTTCTTTATTACTCCTTTATATTCATGTCTTCACGATAAATTTCACAATGATTGCTGGTCATAATATAAACTTAAAATTTTGCTGTTATCACTCGCTAATACTTTTTATTTCAAAGCGAAAAAAAAAAGTGAAAAATATTTCATGATTCAATACTACATATAAAGACTCGAAATTGGACAACGGATTGAAAACTAGAAATTTGAACTCAATTTGATTCATTTAGTATTTTGAATATTTGTGCTAACAACTGTATAATATTCCATCTCCGAAATAGAAAGTTTCATTTAATGCAATCTTATTACATAATTAAAAAAAGTAAAACAGTTAAAATGTTATTTCGCTGGATGCGATAAGTTATCATTCATTATAGTTGTTTAACATTGCATACTATACTCCCTGCATACTATTAACATTATAATAATGTTAATAGTATGCAGGGCGTATAGCTGGCTCCCTGTGTGAATTAACTTATTTTTTCAAATAAATCAGTTTTTAAAAGCATTGAATTATTTAAGATTTGGTCCTTATACTTTGGTCTTCCTAATAATGAAGCCTAAATTGAAAGTAAACTTGGTTTTCGAAAGAACACAGAAAGCAATCAATATCTTGCAATAAATCCCGTCTTCAATTATATAATATAAAGAAATGTTGAAGAATAACCATATTTATATAACAGTTCCTTTTTATCATAAACATCTGCTCATTCTATCATAAACATCTGCTCAAAAGTTCACAAAATTCAAAATAATTACACAATCTTTGAACGAGCTTACACTGTTTAATTGGGTTTAAGTATGAATGATAAGAAATGGAAACCATTATAATGAACATCATTCTTACAAGTTCTAAATTATATTCTGTCCTTTATCTCTAAAAATAAATACATTTATATTTCAAAATTAGTTTATACTAATTCAAACATCAGCAAAATGAGATGCATTTATTTTGAACTGCTATTTTCAAAATAAATCTGAAACAAATTGTAGAAGTTTCTTTAAAATATTTTGCACTTATTTAATTAATTTTCAAAATATTCCTTACCTCCAATAAGGACTATATTCAATAGATACATTTTGTTAAGAAAGTTATAACAGAAGCTCTCTCTCTTAAGCTGAATGATGCATAAGACGCTTATCTTGAAAAGCTCTACTCTTTTATTTAGTATTTACCTTTTCAAATCTTGCATTTCTCAAGGAAATTACATCTAATCTTTAAGATATCTATGCAGGAAAGATTAATAAATTTATTAAAATATCCTTGAAAGAAATACTTGTTAAGATTTGTGATAAATAATTTGAAATAGAACTGATAAGTGATATGTGATGTGATGGGTTTTAATGCATCAGTCCACTTGGACTAGCTTAATCGTTTTATTTCTTGATTAACAAAGGATGATTATAATGATTTTTAGAAATGAGAATTCAATGTCGAAGGAGGAATTTATATTACATGAAGATGGATAGTTGTTGTTCAAAGGATCTTTCCCACCTACGCATAGTACATTTGCAGATGAATTCTTTGACGCAAGAATTCCAGTTTTGGTCTTTTTCAGAGGATTATGTCGATCACACCCTCCTCGGCTGACTCACGTCTCACCTCTGGTGAACTTTGAATTCTGCCCTCTGACTGCAGGCTATCACCGGAAAAATGCAGAGCGCGTTAATTTACCACATATATTAATATTTACTCCAACCGTTTTGAATTATTAAAAATAACATTTACCGTTTACTGGTCGCCTTTGGCAACCAGCTGGTTAGCCAAGGATATTGGTTGTCTTTAATTTCAGTTAAATTGATTAAATACGTAAGTTCGCAAATTGTACAGACTAAGTCTATGGCAAAGGATACCAACGTGCTCTGATTGGTTTAAGCCTTGGCATCTTTTTGGCAATGTTTTGCCTAAAAGATGCCATACCGAAATATGTTTTTATAAAAATAAATAGAATTTGTGAATTTATCCTACCCCCCCCCCCTATTTTTTACGGTTCACATGTAATATTAATCTGGAACACATATACAGCTGAAAAGATCAAATCCTGAAACCTAAATTCAAGAAATATAAAAATGACAATTTATTAAAAATATTTTTTGAGTGTGTTTCTTCTTAATATTTTTATATAACTAAAAAAATTAGCTACAAAATCAAATATTCCGTTAAAGCTTACATATTTATACGTTTTGGGCATTAAGTAATCATCTTCCCATATGTAGTTGATGGGAAAGTAACAAACGTTCATCAACAAGTTTCAATGACTACATAAATTATCTAATAAAGGCACGAAAATCATAGAAAAATAAGAATTATTTAATTGCTGCATCATATTTTGAGTAATTACTTCCATTTAGTTTTTATACTTCTGTGCATAAACAACATTAGTTAATTGTATTATTAGTATTATTAGTAATATTTATTATTATTAATAATAATTAGTATTAGTAGTATTACTAGTAATATTTAGAGAAAACAATTATAGTAATAAAAATAAGATCGCGTTGATATTCACTCGTATTTTCCATAAAACTAAAGAAAGGTACAAGGTCTGAGCCAAATAAGCGAAAACTACACTATTATGAGTGCAAAACATTGCCAAAAAGATGCCAAGGCTTAAACCAATCAGAGCACGTTGGTATCCTTTGCCATAGACTTAGTCTGTACAATTTGCGAACTCGCATTAAATGCAGCTTCATATCCATAATAGCGTGAAACTTTCAGGTGCTAAAGCTGTGTTATTTTATTTGTCTTAAGTTCTATTTATTGTGCACATGGATTTCTTTTAATGGAGATCTGTCCGTCATAGCGCTTTGAAAAATGTAAATGTATGCTCATTTATTCATAAATTTCGCGGTACCGTAATTTCACATTTTTATCCGTCTCGCACACACATTTTTATCCGTCTCGCATAGATATCAAAAAAAAAAAAAAAAAAAATCTTTAACTTTCAAAAATAGAAGAAAAATCACGCCTTCAAATAATAAATTTATTAACAAAGCTAGAAAAATACGATAAAAAGTTCTTCAAACTTAAGAATTGTTAAAAAAATCGAGAATACTACCTTCTTATCTTCCTTCAATACTACAGCATAACTAAAGATCAAACTTCTTTATACGATATAAAATGAAATGACATACAGCAGAGTTTATATGACATGTAATAAAGTTATGAAAACCGAAGTCAAATGGAAAAAAAAACACAATAAAAACAGTAATGATTTTGAACATTTATTATCTCCGTGATAATAATATGATGCACGGAGGACATCGTATTTCGCGACCTTGCTGCTAAGAAAGAAAATATCTTTTTCCTCACGCACACATCCGCAGATCTCGGACATATATCTTTGAACTTACCAAATAAAAAACTTCTTAAGTTATTCAGTTTTTATTTTAAATGAAAAGAAAAATACGCGAATGATGGCTTCAAGCCAATGGAATTGGAATAGAGGATGTTGGAATTTTATTTTAAAAATTTCCGAGAAAAATGGCTATTTTTTTAAAAAAAAGTTCGCATTTTTTACAATAAATGACATAAGTGATGGAAAAGAAATTTCTTTAGAACAATAACTATTTATTCTCTTTCATGGTGTGTAGATCCTCACCCCTATAATCATCATAACCGTTGCTACGAGTAAATAAATATATGCGGAAAATCCCTCAAAACAACAAAATCTACATTAAGTTTTAAAATTTGAGCTTGTATTACAACTGCGATTCCTTGTGAAACAAATTTCATGACTTCAAGTGTGACGCACAGGCAGCTCTTTTTTTTTTTTTTTTTTTTACAAATACAAAGATTTTTGGGAATTTATATAAAACATTAATATGCGTAGCACAAAAATCGTTCTTATTGTCGAACAATAATCAAATATTGTTTGTTTGTTTGTTTCTTATGGCACTTGCCACTGACAAGCCCGCTATTACGAAGACAGCGATTTAAGCCTGAGGGGGAACGCCTCTTATTTTTTATAGCAGCGCCAACTAGGGCCAAGAGTACGACTTTGCCACTCACGCATCACTCATTCGCTTGCACAACCCCTTTTTACAGGAGGGCACATTCACACATCTCACAGATAGAACAACAGAAGAACAACCATGTCCAAACCGGGACTCGAACCCGGGACGCCCAGATCACGGGGAAGACGCGCTACCCCTATGCCAGGACGCCGGCATAATCAAATATAAACAAACTATCGAGCGAATTTCAGACTGCTTCATTAACATTTTTACTGAAGCATTTAATTCAACATTTCGCTTAGCTAATTAACAGAACTTTGGATAATTATTAGAAATGTCAGCGAGAGGACTCACCGTGTTACCGAAAACTATGCATTTCATTCAGAAAGAAACGACTAGATGACAAAAGTAGGCACCGAACAGAATGCTAAATCAAGCGAGGGAATAGACAAGTATCCCAGATGAGTCATCGCTGTGATTTGCCTGTGGAAATAGTCATATTTTCCAAAACCCTTATTCCACAAATGCAGTTTTTATATTATTTTAAAGCTAAAAAATTGCTTTTCTTATGATATCAATTAATCAACGAATTAATTTATGATCTAAATTAAATTTCTTTTAAAAATAATTTTTTTTCTTATTTTTAAAGCAATTTAAGTTTTATTCGACACATACATTTAATATTTTTAATGTTTTGATGAAATTTAACTTTATTCATCAAAATATTTAGTTGTTGGCTTTTGCCCATTATTGATTCTAAAGTAGGATTTACAATTCCGCTTTTATTTCACAGTATATACACACTTTTTAAAAAAACTGGATGCACTGTAGTAGTGTAGAGTAGATTGATTAAATTAAATTAAAGTTTTCCCATTCGTATTAAATAACTAGCTGGAATTTTTTTAAAAAAAGAACTCCATATTATTCACTTAACAGCCTAAAAATTCAATAATCTTAACAAATGAGCTGATTACTGAAGGTGGTAAATACATTTAATTATTAAACCAGGAAGAATGGTATTTCTCCCAAACTTTCTGCTATACTCTCTAATAAACTTATAATGCCAAATAGCGCCTTACATGGAATTGGCATACAATAGATACTAAATATTAGCTTTTGGCGGGAATTTAGCATTTTTACTGAATCAATCGTGTCTTACTTGGCGATTAATCCCTGACATGCCGCTAATCTGTGCTACAGACGCTTTGTACTCAACCGATTGAAGCAAAAATTTCACATAAAACTAGACTTATAATCACAAAATCCCTTACCGAGTTTGATATATTAAAATCATTGTTTTTTTCAATCATCGCGTTTACATAATTTCTGAAAGTGAACACCGACAGACAGTCAACTCGTAGTTGGATTTGGTCCAAAATTTGTTAATCTACACTGTAGATTTTAAATCCGTGTACCGAATCATCTATCTAGCTCTCTTGGTTTTATAGTTGTCGTGTTGACTCATATTCGAACAGCTGGTCAGACAGACTTCCTTTGCACAGATTTTACTCAAAATTCGATAGAAATCTGTCCATTTGGTGTAAAGACGGTATATTAAATTTCAACCTTCTAATTCAAAACGCTTTTGATTTAGAGACAGACGAACATTTTCCAAAAAATGTGTTTTTCGAACAAATGGAGGTATAAAACGTGGGTATTTGTCAAAATCTGGATTTTTTGAGCTACACTATTATTACTACACTTTTTCATACTGCGTATACGAGGAAGTAATTAAAAAATTTAAGAAATAAATTACAAGAAAGTAAAAAAAAAAAAAAATCATTTTTTTCATTTGTAGCTTTTTAGTTGGAAGTATACGTTCTCTTGAACTGTTTAGAAATTGGCAACCACTAAAATGGACTCGGTGTAAGTGCTTAAAATAAAAATATTTTATGTTTTCCATCTCATCTCAATAAATTATGTTATTTCGGTTTGTTTAATACTCTACACGCTGAATAAACAAGTAGGAAATATGATCTTTTTTTTACTTGTAGTTTTTTTTTTAACTTCAACTTCAGCCGTCAACCAATAAAATGTCACTAAAATGACTCGTGACATCTAACCGCAAAATTACGTCACTGGTTATTAATAGTTTCTCTGAAGAATAGGCCGAAAGATAAAAACAGCTGAACCCATTCTCATTTGTTATTTGCTTCAAAGATTCTTTCCTGTTTCCATCTGTGAACAGATTTCTTATCTGCTCACAGATGCTCTAGTGGAAAAATATTTCAAACGGATGATAAAAGTGATTATCACAAAAAAATGTTACAACAATACATCTCAATTTTAATTACGTCAAAAACGTGTGAACATTTACTTGGAAAGCAGCTTTTTTTTTTTTTTTTCCATATACATAATATCGAGAAAGTAAAGTAACCGTCAAAAAAAAATTCAAACGCGCGATTTTGACAAATCACCACATTTTAGACCTGCCTGAGTTCGAAAAATACATTTTTTTGGAAAATTCCTTCTGTCTATCTGTCTTTGATAAAGATAATGCAAAAACCCTTTGTGCTAGACGGTTGAAATGGGGTACACGGTCTTTACAACAAATTTTCAGATTTCTTTCAAATTTTAAGTAAAATCTGTTCAGAAAAAGTCCGTTTGTCTGGTTCTGATCTACGTTAACACGATAACTACAAAACGAAAAGAGCTAGGTAGGTGAAATTTGGTACACAGATTTAACCTATAGCGTAGACATCGAATTTTTAGCCAAATGCAGCTACGATTTGACTGTTTGTCGGTCTGTGCTTTTCGAAAAATATAAACGCGATAGTTCAAAAACTCATTGACTTAAACATATCAAATTTGATTAGGGATTTTGTGACTTCAAGTGCAGTTTCATGTCAGATTTTTGTTTCAATCGGTTGATAAATTTTTTTCTCTGTTTAGACAACGTATGTTAATGAGAGGACTAAACAGATTTAATTCGTCGGTATTTACTCCTGGAAATAAACCACCAGTACATTATAAAATTTCAGATATAGAGATATCAAAAATAAAAATGATCTTAATCGTTGTACTCTGTCTTATGCTGTATCGAATTATTTTTTCTCAGAATATAAATATAACATTAAATACTTCAAAAACTGTCTAACTGGATAAAAAAATTGCAAATAATTCATAAAACACCTTAAGTATTTTGTAAATTCTTAAATGAATTGACAGGACAGCACACTCTCATGATGGAAGTTGTCATCTAATTAGATTGAGAAAAAGCAGATGAAAAGGCGCGTGCATTAAAAAAAAAAAGCGTTATACAAGTCACAAACAACAAGAACTGCAGTATATTCTGCAATAAATCCGCAATAGTTTTAAAAAAAATTGGTCACTCAGTTTTAAGCTTGCAATATTATTCAAACTACAACTCTAAGAGTTGCTTTAGGATTATCTAAACTCCAAATTTTGTTTTCTTTAAAATTCCATTATTTACAAAGTACTTCCAGGTTTTATGTAATAAAGATAGACAATCAGCATCGACTATTTTTAAAAATCTTAAACACAAATTCCAATCAAATTATCACCACTTTACCTGAAATCCATTTTCTAGTCGAAATTCTTCCGAAGCACTTCTTACAACTTGAGTTTCCTAATAAAAATCTCTCATTACTGGAGATAAACAAATAACTATTTCAAAGAATGGATTCAAATTTCCTTTCGAACAGTTTCCTTATCGTTATTAATGAATGTAACGTATTTCAATTCACTTCAATAACTCGCTTTTCTTGGATGCAAAAATTCGTTTTTCGAATTCACACAACTTAGGATTTTTATTATATATAAGTATTAATTTTATATATATTATTAGAAAGTTCTAGTCATCAATGAAGGATTGAATATTTTGATCATCTCAGAGAAAGATAGTTTGCTTCTTACCAGCTAATACTCGGTACTTACGTTATCAGCAAATATTATTCAATATCTGGCTTCAAAAGTGAAAACATTAAATCAAAGAATAACGTTAAGTGGGTGCCTGACCATCTGAATATCGCTTGAAATGAACTAATGTATTATTTAGCAAAAGTATGGAAAATATCTTTTCCATTGACCTGATCTTTCCAGAAAACCTTATTTTTGAACATAAAATTCTTACATCAGATTGCGTTAAATAATTTTCGCCTCCTTAGGAGACATTTTAAGGATGGAGGCAATAACTTCCTGGACCAGAAATTAAGACTACAGAAGACTTTTTGACATATAGACTGATCAGTAAAATGATTATAACACCAGGATTGTTAAATTACTTTAATCCTCAGAAAGATCCAACATGTAATAGCCTTAACGACGTAACTTTTTATTGCACATTTTTATTGCTTGGATGAACTTTCGGCTAAACTTAAAATTCACAAGCCAGGAAATGTATCTTTTAAACCTTTTATTTTTATTTATTTATTTATTGGCTAAAATAATACAAATTTTCAAGTCTGTTTATAACGAATGAAATTTTTCAATATTTTTTGACTTCATCTATATCTTTAGTAAGGGGATACAGTTGTTATAATTGTTTTTTCAGACAAAAAAAAAAAATATTTCTTTTACGCTTCAACATACTTCTGCCGGAATTCATTGATTCTCTCTTCTGAATAATTTGGAATTAAATTAAGAAAATTAAATTTCAAATTATTACGAATTAAAATTTAATTAATTTGAATATGGCGAATGAAAGTTGTTTGATATCTACTTATTGTGACTATATTTGGAAATAGGGGATAGCAGCCTTTACTGCTATAAATACAAAACACATCATGAAACATAAGTTCATGAATGAATATTGATATATTTTTTAAAATTTAAATCTCAGATTTTCAGAATAAATAAATTTGGTGCTCCGACATCAAAAAGAGTTGAACTTGTTGCCGCCTTATTGCTCTTAACGCGACAAAGGCAATGAAAGTAATTTTAATATATGAAATAGATATCTTATAATTCGTTTTAAAACTAATTTTATTTCATTTTCCTTCATTTTATTAATTACTTACTAGCTGTCTTTGGCGACCAGATGGTTCATCAGAAATATTGATAGTGACCAGTTGGACAGCCAGGAATATTGATTATATTTAATTTAATTTAAATCTCTTGGGCGTATATTTCCATGATTTCATAAAATTGTCAGACGTTAAAACCATGTTGTTTTAATAGTCTTGGGTATATTTTGTTCATTATGTACATGAACTTTCCTAAAGGAGATCAGTCCCATGACGTAATAGTGCTAATAAAAACGCAATTGTATGGCATTCGTTTCGTAAACGATACAGATATTAAACAGAGACATTCTTCATTAGCTTCCAACAAAGGAGTGACATATCTCGATTATGTACTAGTATTTAAGGAAGCAATGAAAATGGTTTGATTTTCAGATCAATAATGTAATTAGCAGAAAAAAATAATTTTGAATAATTGTCAAAAATCAGAAACATTTTGCATTATTATTAATTTGATATCTTTAAAAAGATAATTTTTCTTTTCAATTTTGGAGCAGTATAAAAACGGGTTTTGTGCAATCATATTTTCGGGTTATCACGGAAAAATCTCGATATTCATTTTAACTTTAAATTAACTAAAATTCTAATTAAAAATTTTAAAAAAATCACTCCGAAGTGCTCATTTCTACCTTCCAAAGCGTATATGCACGATACACACATCCCGCACGCGCACGCGCACTGACGAAAGCGCAAGCACGCATACATCCACAATTTTACTTTTTTATCTTTATTATTAATGGAGGTAAAACATGACAAAATTCAATAACTTTTTTTTTACAATCAATAAATAATAAAATTAAATGAAACATAAAATGGTATTTACTTACGCGTACCACTACAAATCTCTTCTGCCTAGGATTTGAGGAAATAAGTTATTTTTAGAACAGAAAAAATAAATAAGGAATGCACTTTACACAAACATCTTGTAAATAAAATAATTTATTAACTTTATTCTTCTGTTAGTTCCGTTTAAGTATAATTTCTTTACAGATTTTCAATTGGTATTTAATCATCGGATCGTACACTGCAAGGAAAGAATCTGCAACATTTCTGCCGCATGCTCTTTCTACCTTCTGGTACAGACAGTCTGTTACGCTTTCAAATTGCCTGAAAAGAAATAATGAATCACATATTTATTTTCTTTGTCACAATCTTGTTATATCTTATTAATCATATCATTCAAAATAATTTCGAATTCTGAGATAAATATTTTATAAATATTTATTTCGGAACGTTTTGATCAATGTTTAAATATATTATAAATATTTAAACACTGAAATTGAACAAATATTTTGATAATAATTGATAAATATTTTGAATTCGTGTATTTTTTATAGCATGACATAATTAGGACGCAAGAAAGGTGAAGAACAGAAACTCAAAATGCTACTGAGTATAATGTAATTAGCTGTTGTGCGTGAACTGAGATTTTATTTTATTATATAGGGTGTTCATTAATTATTGTCCGGGTTTCCGTACCTCATAACTTTCGAATACAAAATATTACGCAAAAACCGATTACGTATTCGTAAATTACAACTCAAAGAATTTTATTAATGATATTAAAGTGTAAAGCTTGCACAATTTGCACTTTGTAGGCATTCAGCTGAAGGCGATTATGTATTCGTAAATTCGCTGAACAAATTTTGACTCGAATCGAGGATGATGAAAATTACCTTCGGAAATGGTTCTTCAGTGACGAATCCACTTTTCACGTGTCAAAAAAAGTGAATTAACATAACTGTAGAATATGGGGCTCAGAGAAACCTCACGATTATCAAAAGTCAAAATTTGTTCAGCGAATTTACGAATACATAATCGCCTTCAGCTGAATGCCTACAAAGTGCAAATTGTGCAAGCTTTACACTTTAATATCATTAATAAAATTCTTTGAGTTGTAATTTACGAATACGTAATCGGCTTTTGCGTAATATTTTTTATTCGAAAGTTATGAGGTACGGAAACCCCGACAATAATTAATGAACACCCTATATTTTAAAAGCATACATGTGGCAACTTGTATTGAAAAAGAAAGAGAATACATCCAAGATGTGACAATATTGAATTGTCGTTGAAGATATTATCAGATATTCAAAATACGCACCAAACTTATTAAAATAACAAGAACCAATAAGGGATATTCCTTCCATTTTATACTTTTGCACCATGGATTAAAATTACGAGAGGACATAATAATAATAGTACAGTTACCGAATGGTTAATACTTTGGCCCTAATGAATAAATTTGATATTTATGATTGATTTCTCACTGTCACTCTTGTGACCAAGAAAATGGCATTGAATGTACTCATCTGCACTGTTTCAAATATCTGATTCATAGAGTGAACCTAGAAAACAAGCTTACTTTTAATCAACAATTGATATCTTTTCAAAGTTTTGAGAAACAAAACTGTTCTTAATTAGCGAGGTCTTAAAAATTTTCTTCGATCATTGAAGATTTTCGACATACAAAAGGCGTTCAAAAAGTAAGCTACTCTTGTTCCTCCACAGATGGCATCATGGCGGAACAAGAGCTAAGCTTGTCCAGTCAATAATTGAATTCCACGACTTACAATGGTAGCAATTTCATTTGGATAGTGAAAGCCATTGCTGCGTAGTATAAGGAAAAAAAAATGGCGTGTCAGCTGGAATCTTACTCCAACGTTGAAGCACGCGGAACAGTACGTTTTTTGTGGGCAAAACGTTTAAGGAGTACGGAGATTCATCGTGAAATATTGGGAGTGTATAGGCCACATGCAATGTCACGTCCAGCCATTGTGAAATGGTGCAGTTCGAAGATGGTCGCACAGAATTAATCGAAGTGGGAAAATAAGGAAGACCAACAACGGTGAGCACATCAGACATGGTGCAGCGGGTGGAAGACATTATTCCCAGCAATCGCACAGTGAGCATCACACACATTGCACAGAACTTGGGAATATCAGTTGGCAGTGCTCATTCCATCGTCCATCACCAACTGGATTATCGAAAATTATGTTCACGAAGGGTTCATTATTCTTTCTGTTTCGAACAGAAAGGAGCAAGGTTTGCGGCTTCCCTGGAATTCCTTCAACGTTATTCTACCGAAGATAATGATTTTTTAAGTCGTATCATTACGGTGTCAATGGAATGGAGGTACACATCATCGCCTGTGAGAACAAAATCCAAAGTTCCCCCATCAGCGTGTAAATTCCCCGCTGACTGTTTTATTGTGAAGAAGTTGTCTACACCGAGTTTATGTGGAAGGGTGCGACCATTAATGCTGAGTCGTATTGTGAAACATTAAGAGGTTTGCTCAAAGCTATGAAAAATAAGACATGTGGAAAGTTAAGCAAAGGCATTGTCCTCTTGCACGACAATGCAAGACCGCACAAGGCAAGCACAACTCAGAGTTTGCTTCACAGTTTTGGATGGGAGGTCTGGCAGCATTCACTGTACAGTTCCGATCTGGCGCCTTGTGACTTTTCACATATTCGGCAAGCTCAAGGAACATTTGGGTGGAAGCCAATTTTCCAACGATGACCAGGTTCAGACAGCTGTTCTAAGCTGGCTCCAGGACCAAGGAGATATTTTCTATAGTCAGGGCATCAACGATCAAGTGCTACGTTCCGACAAATGTTTCCAGCGACTGGGTGATTATGTAGAGAAATAGTGTGCTAGTATGTCTGTCATATTGTATTGTAGCAGACTTATCAATAAAGTATTTATGACCTAATTGTTTGACTGTAACTTACTTTTTGAACGCCCCTAGTATATTAACTGTGAGTTCTTGGCATCAGAATATGTCAGATTTTATTGCTAGAGATCCCAATTAGTATATTTCAAATATATATATGACGAGATGAAGTTGACATAAATTTATGTAATCAATTTATTTCTTTTGTAAATGGTTAAAAAATAAATTGAATATTTACATAAATTTATATCAAGCCATTTTAAAATCAATTTCATCTAGTTGCGTTTTGAATATATTCTATTTTTTTAATACAAGTTGCCACATCAGACACTAAAAATGTAATGACTAAATTAAACTTCAATTCATGCATGCAAGTTAAACCAATCAGAGTCAGTAGCATAGCATATTTCCAATTTTTTGACTATAGGAGATTAAAGGCTTAAAGCCTCTCAGTTAATATCTTACCTGCTTGTCTAAAGTGTTACAAAGTATTTCCTTATAGTTAGATTATAAAGATTTTATAAGCTAATCAAGTAATCATTACAAGAAATAACATATTTACTGGCACAGTTGCTTGTCTTCTGGTTCATCCTTTAAGTCCTCTTCAGAGCCGACGAGGCATTCTGCCTCTCTGGTAGCTCCCCTCATGCACTCTGCACCTGCTTCGAGTTCTAAAATGAAAAATTAAAGACATTTAGTCTCAAACATTGTAGGCATGGCAATGTTTTAGGATTGATTCACCTATCCTTATATTATTTTTTAAAATGTTCTGTTTATTATAGCAAAGATAGCTTGCACATAAAATTGTATTCAAAACTGTTCAGAATTCTGTGATTTTACTTTTCTGTATAGTTTCATGACAAAGAAAAGAGTTTTACAAATAGCTCTGAAGGATGCTGAATGGATGTCAGGTTAATGACCCTTTTAACTTTGGCGAAGAATTTGGCGACAAAAAGAAAGATTTCCGAACCTTATGAAGTTTTCGCAATGTTTCCATTAGGACTTGAGATTCTTTCGGTGTGTGTTCTAGAACATTTGATGTTCTGTCACGGGAGTTACGAAAAGCAGAAGCATACAAATGAGAAAGAGTCAGATGCCAAGCAGGTGAATCAAGGACAGTAGATGAGCTAAATCTCTTTTTGGAGAGTTGATCTCCAATAAATTCTATCTAAGTGCTTTGTGCTGCTGTTTACTATAATTTATGTCCTTGGATATGCTTCCACCGTTTTGCTACTGCGTATTCGATTTTTTTCTAACAATATCATCGCAATGCATATATGTGCAAATACAGTAACCAAAACTATAAAAACTATTGTTATAAAATATTTAAAAAAATTTATTAAAATTACAGAAAAAATGTAGAGAATTAAAGCTGATATCATTAAAAAGTCTGTTTTTTTTTTAATTTTAAAGCAATGCTAAATGGCTTTTACACATTAATAAGTCGGAAATTATACAGGAAAATGTTAAAATTTCGATTAGTTTTGTTCAAAAATCAAATTAAAACTGGGAAAAAAATGCCTACTAATCACGAAGTAATTTCATACAAAATTTGAGAGCTCTAGGTGCAACGATCTGCCTTATAAAGCGTTTCGCAAGAGTTTTAATCATAACTGTGGCTATTTATAGATAGTGCATCAGCTCATTAGCAATATCATGTTAACTGCGTCAGAAGCAAAGTGTAACTCAGTGGATGTCTCAGTGGAAACTTCTTCTATTTCTTTCATTCATTTTTTTTTTTTTTTTGCTAAAAATAATTTAAAATACCGAATATATTCAGTTTTTTTAAATTTTTTTATATCTTTATGTTAAAAACTAAAGGCAATACAAATATTAATTAATGATAATATATGTCGTAAAATATGAAATGCTTTATTATAATAGAATATACAAATGCAATATAAGGGTTTTTAAAGGAATTTTAATGAAAAATGAAGTGTTGAAAATAGGAGAATTCTTAAATACCTTTATTTAGTTTAGTTCCATCGGTACAGGCATCCTTTACTGCATCAAACCAACTTTCAATTTCCTCTTGAAAACTTTTACATTTATTGGCAGCATTGTTCAAACAATTAATGAAAGGAAGCTGAGATCTGAAAGAGAAAATTTCTTTTTGGCAATCATTTATAAAATGAAATGTTTTCAATCAATAGTTAGAGTTAATTGCTATTTTAGATTCGTCAATAATAAAACCAAAATATATTTTTTAATCAATAATTATATGGATGATATACGTTTGTGTATTAGCTATGATGTGTGAAATCAATGTTTATTAATTAAAAACAAGAAAAAAATGTTTCCCTATTTGTAAATTTTATGTTTAGGTTCCGAAACTGTTTATAGATTCGACACTTTAAATAAATTACAATGCATGATCAAATTAATCACCAAATTAAAGAATTCCACATAAATATAATCATATAAAGTACGTGAAAACTATTTATATTGATAGACATGTTGGTTTGAAGAGTTTCATTATCCTACATGGCAACAAGGAACAACACTATAGAATGGCATAAAAGCTCATAAATTTTTCATTTGCAGAATTCCATTTTTTAAAGACAATGGAATGATGAGATTTTATCCGAGCAGCTAAAAATGTATTATTAGAATTATGCAAATTGCATTCTATTGAAAAATTTTCAAGTTCTATTTTATTTTTTCTAAAAAATAAATCTTTGAATTGCTTGATTAAAACCAAGTATGAATTTTGCCTTTCATTTACTCTACAATTTTTATAACAAATGTTTAACCAAGATTTCTATTCAAAGACGATAAACATTGAACAATGTTAGAAATTTTAATTACCTATTCTTGAAAAATTACTAGTATTGAAAATTTATAATTATTAACAAGTATAAAAAATAGCAACAAAAAAAAACATTAGATATTTTTCTCGGCTAGGACAAGGGCTAAAAAAAAAAGCTCACAATGAACTTTTAAACACATAAAAACAAATAATTTTGAGAAATGTAAAATTCAATGTCAATATTGCTATGTAGTTATTAATTCGACAATAAACAAAAGGTAAAAAAATATATATACTCTTCAAACATATGCTAACCTGCAAAAATCATCAAGAGTTGAGGTTTCGTCAGTTGGCAATCGTGGTCTGCAAGGGCTCGATTCTTTATCGAAGCAATCGATGTCACATGATACCAATCCGGCAATAACTGAAACAACATAAACTAGCATTATTTTTCATACATTCCTATTTTGAGCCATAATAAAAAAACATAAGAATGCTTTTGAAAATTATCCAAAAATCCGTTCTTGACTCATGTAGTATAAAGTCTAACAGGCACCATAACAAACAATGACTTTTTTTTTTACATAAGAACATGGATACTTAGTTACAAAATACAGGCGAAGGGTATAGAAGTACAACTCTTGCAGTAAATGCCAGCTCAAAAGCAACAAATGGATTAAAAAAAATTGTAATACCACAAAGCCCTTAGAAAGAACTCGCAGGAAAGAAATTGCGCTCACCTACTTACGGCATCTCTTAAATCTTCTCAATATATTAATATTGACTACTGCTGACTCACTACATCTTTCCCTATTCCCTAGCCCTAAGTCTCAGAAGAGAAGACATCATCACCCCAGAGAAATTGAATGAAATGAGAAATTAAGTTGTACCTCATCCAGCCTAAACATAAAACCATTTCGTATTGATTATTACATTTTTAACACTTTGGTATATTTTTGAATTGGCAGATGCTTAACAACTAAGAAACAACCGAAAAATCCCTTGAAAGCTTCATATAAATTACCAGAATTCTATTTTTCTGCGATAAACAAATTTATTAAGTAAAGATTTTAATGATTGTTATTTCAATCAAATACTGATTTCCAAAGTTTTGGTATAAAATTTTAAAATAATTAATAGAAACAGCAATAATTTTTTTCAGCGGAAATATATTTATCTTTTTTAAAGTTAACAATTTCAGTTCTCCTTGACTTTTTAAACATTAGAACTTTCCTTGAACAATGACTTTCCTTTATTTATTTACTAGCTGCCTTTGATGATCAGCTGGTTACCTGACATTAAAGGTCCTTAAAGCTTTCACTTAAAATTTTTATGCAATTTAGTGTTAATTTCATCTTTAGCAAAATATTTTTAAACTTAACGGTTAGCCTTAAACGGTTTTTTTTTCATTATACTATGCATTTCATTGATTTCCTGCCGTCTCTTCTAAAATATGGGACGGAAGTTATTCAACTAATGCAAAAACTTTATTGCAGCCAAGTATGTTTTCCTACAAATGTAAGTAGAGAAAATAAAATTGTTAAAATTTTATAAGTTTTACAAAATATTTTTTATAATTTATATAATATCCCAATGAATTATTTGATAAAAATTTCTTTGATTCATCCCTAAACTCAGTTTTCAGTTTTACCATTAAAAGCATCTAAATAACCTAAACAATAAAATTTTATTCTATTTTAATCAATAAATTATCTTCTGTAGAAATTATAAAGTCTAAATTTTATACATTCCTTTAATCCTCAGCAATCATATTTAGTGAAATAGTCTTGACACTCCAACTTTTAAATAAACAAACATTAAAATACGCGGCCAAATCTGATCAAGTTGTGAAGCTATAAGTATCGTTATTTTAAGATGATCAACAATTTCATCATTTTAGGCCAATCAGTTTTGGGAAAATCCAGGTTCTGATTCTCACATCTTCTTTGAGACGTCCATTAGAGAGGTCTAAAATAGCGCAATTTTATAAAATAGGAAAATTCAAATTACTTTAATTTGCTCAGTTTCAGTCATAAATAAACGAGTCTTTTTTTATTTAAAATGTTAATGTCAGAAGAATATTTTATTAAATATGACTCATGAGACCGAAAGGCTGTTCAAAAATTTCAAGTTCATAACTCAATAGAATATTATTTATCTGCTCAAACTAAATAAAGTATAATTATTTACTTCATTTAGATAATTTTACTACTATTATATGTATAATCATATTATTAATGGTTTAAAAATGAGTTGTTTGGTCTTAATTAGAATGGACATCTTATATATAAGCAGGAATCATATTTTTCTTTAAAAAAATTCATTTAATAAAATAAATATTTTAAAAGGTTAGAGAAAATTATTTATTTCTAAAGAAAATATTATGCTTCATATTTATTTTCCTTCAAGCAAAGAGGTTCTGAAAATTATAGTTTTATAAATTAATCTTTTAAACTTATTTAATTTAATCTTTAGAATGAATTTATGTGAACATAATTGCAATACGTTGATAAAATCTAATTTTTTTCATGCAAGCATAATGTGCAAGTTAAATATTATTTTAATTTTACATGAAATGCATTGTTGGAAAATATGCTTAATATATTTTTGAAAGCTATATAAAAATAGGGAACAAAAATTCACGACAAATAAAAGTTAACATCTTTGGTAAGAGATCATATTATGAATTTTAAAATGGTGTAAAAGTCAATTTCTTCCTGTAATAATTTAGGAAGTTATCGCAGAAAAACGCCAACATTTTGCTCACCTTTTAATTAATTAATATTTTTTAAAAAAGCATCATACAGTGTGGCCTATAGAATTCCAAATCGCACACACTTCTTTAGTTCTGCATCAAATGTTTATCTTTGATAGCGAAAAAAGGTATTTCATTTTAAAGGTTTGCAAGTATTTTACCGACAGGTAACATGTGCAGAAAATAAGATTCTATTGCAATGATAGGTTGGCTATATTGCTCCCAAAATATTTATCAAATTGTGGATTAAATCCTTTCATTCTCATATTGTTAGAAAAAGTGTAAAAACCAATTTAACTTTTTCGATAATTTTTGTCAGATTTAAATTTTTTATAACTTTTTTTGAAGCTAATAGTTTTCAATTACATTAAATTTATTTATCCAATATTTAGCAATTAATTACATTTTAGCCCCCCCAGCACCTCCCCCTCCCAAAAAAAGCATAAATTGAAGGGAAAACATAATTAGGTTTTCGAAAGAATAGCATTCCTTTAAGGATAATTTAATAAGGATAAATTTTATTTATATAATTTAGTAGTTTGACGTGTCTTTAGGATCACTTAAAGTTCAATCATTAATAGTTCCAAAAGGCACCTCATAATCCATAAAACAAGAGAAATTTAAATAAAAAAAAAATTTTTCTTGATGAAAAGTTTTCATAAGTTTAATCCTTTTCTTTCTTTATTTTTTGCCTTTAAACTAAATATATAATCTACAGTAGTAGAACATTTTAAATTATCAAGTTCATATATTTTCTTGATTGGCATCTTGTAAATGTTTTTTTTATGAAGCTGTTGTACCGCATTTGTTCAATGGACTCTTGCAAGTGGGGAAGGAAGGTTCATTGTTTTTTCAGGTATAATTCAGATGCACAGACGGAATGTAGTGGTCGAATGATAGCGCACTAAAAGGGTGTGAGGTTAATCTGGTATGGTTCCTGACGTCCCCCTTATGATAAGGGCGACTGACCGTCGATCAGTCGCCCTTATCATAAGGGGGACGACCGTCGAAGTTATGATCAGACGCATGTCTAGCTGGAATTTGACCACTAGATTTCCCGTTTTCCAATCCTTGAATAGGATGAACCCTATTTAAAGGGTTGTAAATAATATCCCTGTTATATAATATGCAGATAAATAAGTAGTGCAGAACCATTAGTTAAACTTTCTTAATGATTGTCACGTGAGAGCTAGCTCACACTGCTGTTTATTTTAAAGTAACTAACTGTCTTACCGTTTTTTTTTACAATTAAAAAATCAGTATGCGGACAATATATCCCACAGTGCTTTTTATCTTTTTCAGCAAAAGTTACATAGATTCTAGTGAAGGAATTTGTTTTGATGGATTTTTAAATACTTCATGACTTTTGTTAATTTCATTTAAATAAAAATTGACCACAATTTTTTTCATATAAATTTTAAAGTTAATAGGTTCGTTTGAAGAACCCCTTAGTAATTCATATATTTTTCCTCCTTTCCCTTTTTTTTTTCGATGATACAACAATATAAATCAATTTATCTTTTTACAACAGTTTTATCTTTGCATACTTGAAATTAACCTGTTAACCGGGTAATTAACTTATTTTCAACTCGTTTTGCATTGAAATATTTCGTCATAGCCAGTTAACAGGTTAATATAAGTAATAATCAAAATTTTTGAAACATTAGCAGAATGCAATGCTTAATTTTAAATCAATATCTTCACATAAAATACGAAAAAAAAAAAAAAAAATCTAGGAATTTTCTTAGAATTCAGAATATGAAACAAAATTTAAAAATTATTACTTACCTCCAATTATGAATATATTCAACCAACACATTTTATTATAGGAATTCGAACGCAATTTCTATCTCGTAGACGGAATAATGTGCAAGGCGAACGCTCTCACGTTATCTAATCTTAAATATACGTATCGCTATGTGTAAGATAGATAAATTTATAAATATGAATTTATCTACCCTTTTCCTTGGAAGAAAAAAAAAATAGTTGGGGAAAAATTTGATAAAATCTTAAACGTGACGTCTGATAAGTAATATGTTACACATATATTAGAGATTCATTTTACTCAATAATAAGAATAATATTTACAACTAATGACTTTATTCAAAATTTAGAAAAAATTTATGCAAAAAGTACTTCACATTTTAAAAGGAATAGAATGATAAATATTAATTGTTAAATTACTTTAAAATTTATTACATGAAATTTTAAATAAAGACTGCGCAAAATTATATCACAATTTTCAAAAATATAAAACAAAATTATTTCTACATGATATAAAAATTCGAAAAATTATCTTTTTAATGTTATCAATTTAACTAGGCAATTTTTAAAGATTTTTTAATGCAATTTTTAACAATACTTTTCATTGCTGAAACGAAATTCAACATACCTTTTTTGCTTTTCCAATTTTCATATAATAATTAAGGTGAATACACATGTCTGTATATTGGCACTGTATAAGTCAGGCCATTTGACCAAGAGTTATCAAATTTGGCACATTAATACTTTAGAAGGTGGAATTATTCATCATGAAGAGATTTTATATGAAATATTAAACCAAATTTTGATGCTTGTCCATTATAATTCTTGAAAATATAGTAGCGCAAATGAATTTTTACACCATTTTAAAACTCAAACAATTATTCTTTCATTGATACTGATTTAATTACTGTAATTTTTTTTTGTCTGAAATTAATTCACTTTTAAAGGTTTTTTAAAATTTTTATCATTATAAATGAAAACCCACAGCATTTTCAAAGTTGCTACTATGATTTCTCTATGGTATTTTTCTTCCACTGCTAATGACTAAAATATGAAGATGTGGCTTATTTTTCTATATTGAATAAGCTTCAGTTTAAAGAATATTGTTAGTAAAATTTTTGAATATTCTGGAAATGACAGCTAATGTTTAATTTCAGAAATATAAGCAATGATGACAACATTTTAAAAAATTGAATCAGAAAAGTGCATAATCTATATCTATACTTATAATAAAGCTCAATGTGTGTGTGTCTACAGGTCAGATCGTTTAATCCACAGCTACCAAATTTGGTACATGTATATTTTGGAGGCCGAAAATGTGTCCCTCAGAGCAATTTTTTCGAATTTTTACATAGAATTTTAATTAATTAAGAGAAATTTTGACGTTTTTCGATAATAACTTCCGAAAATATTACAGCACAAATTGATTTTTTGCATTAACATAGAAATAAAAATATAATCTTTTCAATGATGCTAATGTTTTAACCTTCAAATTAAATTTCTATTTTTAATGATTTTTTAAAAGTAATTTAATCATATTTTTTAACAATTTATTTCACAGAAAATAAAATTAAAATTTAAGCTGCACAAGCACGTTAATGGGAAAAAATTAATTTTTATCAATGCTTTGCCATCTTATTGACAAAAGATCAAATTAAAATAAATCAACCATCATTTCCAAATTAAATACATGAAAATGTAATTTTCAGTACGTGTCTGTATGAAATTAAATAAATATGAAACATGACATTTTTTGAAAATTAATACCTTTATTACTAATTCAATTAAACAGTTTTATTTAAGGCAAGTGTGGTTTTAATATGTACAAGTTATCTACTCTATTTAGTATCTAACAGCTAATTAGTAAACCTTTAGTGACAGAACATACATCTGTTAACAAATAGTCTAAATGAAATAAATAATTTTGTTTTATATAATTTGAGTCAATAAATGCTGATGAATTACGAATTTTAAATTTTTTTCATACATCCTGCGCCTTGTGAGTAATATTTAACAAAATATTTTAAATAAAAAAAAGGAGTTGCACTCCAATCAACTAAATCAATCAATAAAGATGACTGACTTATGAAAATTTCAAGATCACTATTTAATAAAAAGGGGTGATTATAGAACAGTTCATCGAGCATCTCAAAGAAGCCAGTCATCTCCCAGAGTTTCTCAAGAGTGATGGGCCTAAATTATGAATATATTGATTGTTCTAATATTGTAATATTCAAAACTTAATAAATCGGTCCGATTTGAACGCGGAAAATATAGACCTTTATTTATTTATTTAAAAGTTAGAGAGTCAAGAATATTTTGCAGAATATGATTCCTTAGGGTCAAAAGACTGTTTAACATTTAAAATTCATAATTTTTTGAAATATATTTGTAAACCGAAAAACAATAAAATATTATTATTTTGTTTATATACTTTTAAAAATAAAAACTGGATTTTTCATTGAATCCGTGAAATTTTTATTGAATAAATCTTTGTGACTTTATAAATAGTGAAAATTATTCTGTAGTGCACATAAGACTTCTAAACGTTCTACAGGCCAGAACATTCTACCTATTGCTACCAAATGTAGCATGTATATGCTTTGGTGACCGGGAATATGCACCTCGGAACGGTTTTTTTTTACAACTTTTATTGGAAATATAATTAATTAAAAATGAGGCAAAATGTCGGCGTTTTTCCGCAATAACTTTCGAAAATATAATGCACAAATTTGATTTTTGCATCAAGTTAAAGCTAAAAAAATTGTCTTCTTAATGATACCAATGCATTAACCTGTAAATTAAGTTTCAATTTTTAACAATATATTTTACACAAAATAAAAATAAAATTTAATCCGCACGTGCGCATCAAAGGAAAAAATTAGCTTTTATCAACGTGTTGCCATCATATTAACAGAAGTTCAAATTAAAAAATTGAACTTGAATATACAAAGTAAGGGATATATCAACAAAAGCTGTTATCCCATAGGAGCAAATTAAAAAATAAATCAACTATTATTATACATATAAATAAAGATTAAATATATAAAAGAGTAATTTTCAGCCTGTGTCTGCACGAATTGAAAAAAATTTGAAATAAGATATTTTCTAAAAAGTTAATGGACGAAAAGTTTTCTATGATCTTTTACAATATCTATGTTATTAATTCTATAAAACGGTTTAATTTAAGGCAAACAAGGTTTAATCTATATTGGATAATCACTCTAAATGGCACCCATCAGCTGATTTGGGGCATACATCTGCTAAAAAATGGTCTAAATAATTATATTTAATGTAACTTGAGTCAATAAATGCTCCAATGAATTACAAATTTTAAATTTTTACATAGATCCTCTGTCCTTTGAATCATATTTAACAAAATATTCTTGAGATACCAATATTTTAAATAAAAATTGTTGAACTCCAATCAATCACTCAAACTGACTAATTTATGAAATTTAATAATCACTCTTCTATAAAAATTTGCAATTTTACACCACTTTATCGCCTGTCTCAAAGATGATACGTCAATTTTCTGCCAGAGAGTGATTGGTCTATGATTATGAAAATGTTGATTATTCTAAAATTGATATATAAAAACTTCATAAATCGGTCAAATTTAATCGCAGAAGATAGGAGCGTTTATTTATGTTTTTAAAAAGTTAAAGTGTCAAGAGTATTTCGCAGAATATGATTTCTTAGGACCAAAGGACTGTGTAAACTTCATAATTTTTTCATAAGTATATTTATTGACTGCAATAAAATAATATTTTTTTAACATCATTTAAATATTTTTAAAAAAATCAAAAACTGAATTTTACAGTGAATCAGAAAATTTGTGTTGAATAATTCTTTAAGATATTATATAAATTATGAAAATTATTCTGCAGTGCACATACAACTTCAATGCTGAACGACTATGCTTTCAGTTTTCGTATTTAATAAAAAGACATAGTTGGTTTTAGTAAAAAAAAATGTTTTCATATTATTTGAAGTTTAACATTTCCACTCTAATTTAAAGTTGAAATTTTATTGGCTCTGGCAGAAAATTAAAGAGAGAGAACAAGTAGTACAATGAACAGAATTGCTTAAGGTCAAAATAATAGTATGACTGAATAATATAATTTTCAAAATCTGAAAAATATTTCGCAGAAAAAGCTATTATGAGATCATGTTACATAAAGTATTATTTGAACATTTTAGTGAACATTAATACTAGTGAACCTGCTGGTTGTCAAAGGCGGTTAGTCAACAATAAAATCAAAATGAACATAACTGTGTGAGGCTTCTAAAATAGTGTAAATTACACGACCATTGAAATTTGTTGAAAAAAATTTGGTTGGGAAAGATGTTAAGCCTTATTACAGAATATTCAGTTGAATTTTTTTGTTTTGTAATGTTACATACAAAAATATTCAGATGTAAATTAACATAACCAATAATCAAATCAACCTAAGAGATCACCAAAGTGACTAGTGCTTGATATTTAATGTTTCATATTCTCTAGCCAATGCCCTTATGAAATGTTAACTTTCCTATTTTATTGAATTTTTTTTAAAGAAATAATAAAACAAAATTCTATAAAATATTAAGCAATATACTAAATATTCTAAGTTTTTTTTTCTTTCCCCATGTTCCATTCCTTTTAATATGATGCAAGAAACTGCAATATAATACAATTCAAATGTGTTCTATCATTTAAAGTTAGAATGCATTAGTTGCACAGTTTTATATGAGGGATAAGAAAGTTAAATTACTTTAAATGTTAAATGACATAAATGGTTACATTTAAATGCAAATGTGATGTAATTTAAATTAATATGATAAAAATTCATGTACATAATAAATAGAGCAAGTGTTGGGCTACTTAACTAATATAAATGAAATGTATTAAAAATAATTCATTTCCAAAAACAATGAACATCAAGTTATGAATTAGAGATCTCACAGATATTAAACATAATGGATATTTTCAGCAAAATACAAAGTCCATGAATGTTATTTATAAACAAATGACAATGTTAAATTGAATGCAAATATAATGGAATTCAAATTGAAATGAGAAAAATTCATGTATATAATAAATGGAACAAGGTGTAGGGATGGAGTTTCCTCGACATGGAATGTTATGATGATACTTCCATAGTTTCTCATTTAAATGCTATTATGCACATTTTGTTCAAATGATATACAAAGCATTAAATAGTCACAATATCTTACGAAGATCATAATTACAACATCACAATTCTATAATTAATGCTGCACACATACACAATAACAGGGGAAAAAAAAAAAAAAACTGAAATTTGTTTAAAATGTTAAAGAAAAACATTATAAATAATAGATAGATTTTCTTTAAACAATATGAGCATAAGGACTTCAATATCAGATCAAAACAGATTTGAAAAATTAGGGAATCAGCCAGATTATTAAAATCTAAAAGAAAAATTCATATAGGGAAATTCAGCAGAATGTATGGTTGCATGCTTTTGAGAATGTTAAGAAATTAATATCAATGATATATGTTTAATTGTATAATATCAAGTAAAGTTACTATGAGATACTAAATATTATGTTTCCAATGAAAAACATTTCTTTGAGATAATTATGGAATTTGTAAAAGAATTTTTGTTTAGAAACACAATAAAAATGAGAAGTATTTGGGTGACAGAATTACATGATTTTAATTTCAGAATGAAGTATGCAAATATAATAATATTTAAATTAGACATTTATATAACATATGTGAATTAAGTTTAAAACAATAAGTTCAATTCATAATGCTTCAAATGAGTTTATTCAAACCATTGAATTAATAACAATGTACATGAGAGATTCTAAGAAATAAAAAGCTGCATAAAATCAACCTGAGAAAAATAATTTGAGCTCAATAAAAATTGAAAATAAAATAGTTCAAATCACTAATCTGATAAATAATACTTAAAATCAAAATCATATAAAATTAAATACTTTAGATCAGTGGGTGGAAAATGTCATGTTAAGTGGCACATAAAAGTAAAATAAGTAAAGTTGCTTTGCTGAAAAATTGACATCTCAATCATGTATTACCCCAGCAGATAAAACATCTAGTTCCTTCCTGGTAGCCCTTACAGAAGGTACTGTCATATGCAACTGTGATGGATCTACTATGAATAAGATGTCAATATTTCAGCAAACAACTTCATCTGATTGGCATAGCAACTGCTTTCATTACAGCTGTTTCACTCCGTCACCGGCTTGGGCACAGGCAACTACTTCCACAATCTTAAATAAAGAAAATGATCCAGTTTAGAATCAGTACTTAAATAAATTTTTAAAGCAGATAGAGTGATATAAACAACAAAAAAATATTAATTTTGCTAACAATTGTATTACTTTGAAATTTTTATTTTAAACTGCATGGGTTTCTATTTAAATAATTGCAATAACTATTTTATGCATTTAAAAAATTAATCGAATATGAATCTTATATTATCTTTAAACTGATATAGATTTGTATATTACAACAAATTGTTTTAATTTTGAAAATTTATAAATTGTTTTTAAAACTTTTTATTTTTATTTTTCACATACTAATTGTCTACTTTTTCTACATTGTGAGTACAATGATAAAAAGAAGTTAAATTTTATTAGTTTCAAAGCTGAAGAAACCAGAGTTGGTTAACTGATACCAAAAGTAAGACAAAAGATGACATTAAAATTTAATGAAACAAAGAAACAAAAAGTAAATCTTAAAAATTTAAAAGCATTAAAAGTTTAAATATTACACAGGAAATTTTAAAAACAAAAGGGGAAAATCAGGAAAATACACTGTGTTAAATTAAATTATCATAATTAAATTCAATAATATTGCAGAATAACAGTATGATAAAATCACAATATAACAAAATTTTATAAAATCCTTTTCAATTCCTTAACAGTACCATTTTTCAATAATAAATTTAAAATAATTTAATAATTTTTTAATAATAAGTGAGAAATTATGTAAAATGGGACAGCAGGGAAACCAGAAAAGTATCATAAGTCATATATTGTATACAACAAAGTAATGCTAATATTGCTGACAGTTTGAGTGGAGATCTGGAGTGAATGAATGCAGCAATAAATTTCCTCTTAGGCAATTAGTGTTCTTTTTATCCCCTCCGACCTTTTTCTTTCTTTTTAAAAAAATTTTTAAAATTAGCTTTACTCTAATACTGCTCACCTTTTTTTTCAGTTTATGCATATTACTCTTCTTTTTCTTTTGTTACAAATTACTTAATCAAGATAAAGATATACCATTGTTTTTTTAAACATTCATTAAGTTTAATCATTAAAAGAAAGAGTAACTTTGACGTCCAAAAATTAATTAGATGCTTACTGTGCTTTTCCCTATAAGCATTTGATGAAATTAAAATCAACATAAATTTAATGTTTCAATGCTTAATAGAAATTTAATGCTTGAACAGTAAGCATTGAATTCATATTTATTTTTAAAAGACAACAACTACTTTTGCCTATAAACTATACTAACAGTTACAATGTCATAATAAAAGCTTGTCTAAATTGTATGAATGAAAAATTATTTCATGATTTATGAGCCAAAGTGTGAATGCATGTGTCCCCATAATAGAAAAAAGTGGAGTGCAAGGAATTAAAGGGTAAATAAGTAGAACTTAAAATATGTAAACACACATAAAAGCTATATTTTAAATGTTTGAGTATAAAAATTTTTTTAATCCTAAATATGAGTAATTTGTTTTGTATTTTTGAATACAAAAATGGGATACAGAAACTTTTACTATCAGCATAGTTATGCCAATACTTGGCCAAAAGATTATGTTTTTAAAAATAATATTGTGAAAAATTTTAAATTATTATTATTTAAAGCATATAAAAAATTTCTTCAATATTTTGCATCAGAATTCAAATAAACTGTTCAGTTAATAAAAAGTATAAATTAACTAATACATATTTTTTGCTATATATTTCAAATCCTGAGAAACATTTTCTGCGATTTGTTTCTGAGATAATGAGTTACCAAGGGATACAATGCAAGTTGGCAAAATTTTGGGAAATGGTATATTATTTCTTACAAGATGTCGTACACACTTGACATACATAACATCTTTCTTTCCACTTGAATCATGATTTTCTTTATTTATTCTATTTTTCAAAGGACTACCATTTTTGTAAGTCATAATTAGTTTATCTGAATTCGGAAAATATAATAAAGTCTGATAACAGAATAATAACAGTTTTTTAAACTGTATTAATAATATTGGTTCAGTATATAAATTTATTAAAGTTTTTTTAATAGAATTTTGTCAAACTCTAAAAATTATTGTACCTTTATCAGGTGAAAGCTGAATTTAAGAGCAAGAGTAATAAATTAATGAGAAGTATTTTTAAATCAACAGACAAAGAATTCATAGTAAGAATTTTTTTGAAAAAGTACAACTCATAGTAAAATTTATTTATAATTTTGTTTCTTCAATGACTAAAATTAGGACAAAAAATTAGTAGACGGAACAAGAAAGGAACTATTGTGAATTTGACAAATTGGAAACAGAGTTCTAAATACAATAATCGACAGTATCTTGCTCTCTCGATAAAATTATAATCTACCACTTAAAAAATTGTTAGTTATTTAAATTGAATTATAAAATATTACTTGAAGTCAGAACACTATTGCAGTTTACTAAGGATATCTAAGGTTTACTAAGGAAATCTTTGTTTTAAAGATAACAAATTTTTAAGAATTTTCAATATACTGTGAAACGTAACTAGTCAGAAGGGGGGGGGGATGAATCGATGTTTTTCTTGTTTCATGATGTTCCTTTTCCTAAAAGTAAAATATCAATACAAGAATAATATACGGCATATACTTATTATAAATTCATATATATGATTTTTGTCATTGAATAGGTAACATTTTAATTATTCACAAGAACAGGAATTAATATTATTAGCAGTGCTTTTGATATATCATGCTACTAATTACTAAAACCTTTTTAAGGTTACATACAGCATTGTAGAGTAAAATATGCAGATCAAAGATTTCCTTTTCTTTTCTATTCAACATTTTCATCACAAAAATCATATAAAAAATATAATCTTTTGACAGATTGCACATAAAATGCAATTTTTGTCATTGTACTGGGTTTTGCATTTAATTACTGACATACAAATAGTGAATTCCTTTATATAAAAGAAAAATACCCATGTCCATAAATGTTTAAAATCAACCATAAGTGTTTTTTTTTATGTGCAATTTTTTATGTGCATTTTGCCTTATTTCTTTGGAAACTGTAGTAGAAATGTTTCAATGAAATTTTTTTTTAACTGTAGCTTATATAAATGAAAAAGAATACTTAATATTTTATATCTAGAATAAATTGATAAAATACATACAAAAAATATACTTACTTCATTAAAATCAGGAAATTTGCCCTTTTGTAATTTGGAGAAGACAAGAACACCATTGATAACTATTTCAAATGATGCTGCAAAATTGGGTAATATATTTTAGAAATACAGTGTATTTGTAAAACTTGCAATTTAATTTTAGAACACTCATTAATGTCTCACTTTAATATCAAGATTACTGAATAACAGTTTCTATAATTATTTAAAATATTTCACTTTGAATACAAAAAGAATGCACTTAGAAATAAAGTAATTACTTCAGATATTCACTGTTTTTGATGCATAGATAGTGATTGATGCAATTTATTTAATTAAATCTAAGAAATGTAAAACTAGACAGATTTCTCTCTTCATATTTGTAACATTAGTAATAAATAACAGATGAATAAAGAATATATGGAATTTGCATATCTTTTACAAAAATGTAATAATAAAATATTTTAAAGTTTCTTTTGCTACTTAGTAACACATTAGGACTTTGGAAAATTATTTATGAATTTCTTACAACATTAGATATGATTTTGTTGAACTAATAATTGCTTCCATCAAAACAGCTTTAACATATTAATAAATAACATAATATAGATGTTTATAAATAAATATAGTTATTTAATATATCAAACTGAAAATCTTGGAACTCTTCTTCTTCAGCATACAATTCAATAATTGATTCTTTTTAAGAAGGACGAAGGCTGTAAAGAATATTTTAAAAGCCAAAAAGCACAAAGAAGTCTACTCAATAAAATTTCTTAAAAATTATATCATCAAAAAAACAGAACCACATATGAGGCTATCAGGAAAGAACCCTCTTATTTTAGAAATGAGATACATTCAAACATATATGAAGAGAGCAATTTACATGATAAAGTTTGATAAAAATTGTGTGATAGTCTTTTTATGTGTAAATATTCGACATAAATAGCAATCAGAATAGTTATGCAAACATATTTCAAGATACCTATATCTTCTTTATAAGGACTGCTTTAAAAACGGCCAAATCTTTCAAAAACACAAAACAGTCTTACGAAGCTACAGAAGGGTTTTACAAAAGTAATGAAATATGATCTTAAAAACAAGTTAGGAACTTACAGCTTCTTCCAACTTTGCCCTTAACCTCAGCTTCAGGAACCGCAGCCAGAATCTTCTTCTGCAGCTCCTTAAAGCGAGGGGCGTATCCTCATTTGCCACTAAAATATTAAAAAGAAAGAAATTGATAATTTCAAAGCACATGTGGAAATATTTAAATAAATCATAGAAAAAATATATGAAATGCTTAATAATTAGATAATGAAATGTCTGCATTCTTCTCATTGCCAAGTATCACAAGGAAAATCAACTATACTTACATTTGATGATGTATATGTAATTTTCCAGATATTAGTTACTTTTAGACTTAGAATGTTTGAAACTGTATTTCATTTAAAGGATTTTTAAAATAAGAAAGATTTTACTTTATTTATCATTAGAAACAACTTGCATGTAGCATTTGTTATGCAATTCTGCAAAAGATTTAAACGAGGATAAATTTTCGCATTTGTAAAATAATTTCAAATATGTAGTAACTAACTACTATTCAAATTTCAATAAGACAGTGATTTTAAATAGTAAAAGGTCCGAGTATTTCAAAGGAATTTTTAATAACAGATTATTTAAACATATTTTAAATTAATTAGAATATTTTTAAAAATACAAGTAAAAAATAAAAGGAATTTACTAAATTTAATTTTCATCTTAGTTAAGATTTTCAATTTTATTTACATTCACATTAAATAAAAAAAAATATAAACTTTCAAACCTCATTACTTTTTTAAAAAATAATAATAATAATAAAATCACAGTATTGTTGAAGATATACTTTGTATGTACAATCCAACAGTAATTTTCCAGAATGTCATTGAAAGCTAACCTAAGTATTTTAACCTCTAATTATTAAAATTGTTTATGCATAGTTCCAAAATCTAATTCAATTACTATGAACTACAGCAAGACTAAAAATAAACAAAATTTACCAATATTCGATATTAACTTTTACAGACATAATGTCTAGTTTTCTAACTGCGCAGCTTCAATAAACTGGAAGACAAATTTCTCTTATGCAGTATATCAAACCTTGTGACAGTCTGGGAATAAAACTGTTTTCGGATATTTATTCTGCGAAGCGCTAGTTTCGGTAGGCGAGACCTTACAAAAATAGAAACTTTTGTTTTAGTTTTCAATGCAACACTAAAGGACTATTGCCAGATGAATTGTATAGTTTCGTTTTAGCCTGATTTTTTAATAAAAAAGATTTCTTAAGAAAATTCCAATCTTTGCATTATGATTCGAAATTTCTTTGATAGATATAATTATTTATTGCAGTATTGCAGTTTATTGCTATGTTGCTAATTTAAGAACATAGAATTTCTATACTGTCATTCGACTTCTGGTATTCATGAATCGTTATAATCACGTGACAGAAGGCAGATGGGAAAAGTAAATGAGAGTTTTGAGTAGATTTGAATTAAATATGTAATTAATCAAGTCGAATTTTTTTATGATTTGAAACCATTGTCATCTGTTTTTTAATTATAAACTAGCCCCACTGATGACTTGCTAGTATATCGGAAGTATAGTTAATGCTGTTTCCAATTAAAAAATCTTACTTTTTATTTAATATTCCTGATCTACCAATGAAAATGGATACAATTGTTAAATATCAAATTGTCAAAATTGTTTTTTTAAATGCCTTATATATCTGTTCTGTTTATTGTGTATATGAATCATCATAATAAAATTCAATCCGACGGTATCATATTTCTTAATTTTCCAGCAACTTTCAGGAATTTTAATTTTACAGTACTGTAACAGATATCAAAAATAATCAATCCTTCCTTCATAGAAGAAAATCACGCGATTAAATTGTGATGAACAATGAAAACTGCTTGAGCCTTAATTCAATAATGGAAACTATAGTAAAAAAATATTTACAAAATGTTTAAAATAATTGAAATTTTTTGGAAACTTTGTATGAAAATTAAAGTGGTATTTTAAAAAGACAATTTTTTTGAATTTCAAATGGTGTAAAAATCAATTTTTTTGCATTAATATTTGCAGAACTTATCACAAAAAAACGCCAAAATTTCTCAATTTTTTAATTAATTCAAATTTATTTCATTAATTTAAATCTAATAGATTGCACGCATCTACAATAATCTCTGAAAAATTCAATAATAACTGATATTATAGAGTTCGGAAAAGGCATGATTGTTGGAAAGCGGTACAGTGGTTGCTCGGTAATATTATTTGGAGTTTTCAAGACCAGCCGTTATGATAGTGTATACGGAATTTGTTAATGTGGCATCTATGAAGCGCAACTGTGGAGGGGAAAAAAAGCCTACTGAAAGGAATAAAAGACTGTTAACTCGCATAGTGGCCCGAAAGCGCAAGCAGTCTCTTTATCCCAGATAATGTCTGAGATAAATAGTCATCCCCGGAATCCATTTCAGCAGTAACTACCCAAAGAGAACTTCATGCCACGAATATTTATAAAAAAATTGCAATTCTTAAATTATTGGTAACATCATACCATGTTTCTCAGCTATATCAATGGTTTTAAACACATAGAAACTGGACTCCGCAACAGTGGCAACAAGTCATCTGGTCTGATGAATCAACCATCACCATATTTCAAACAACTGGACGCGTTTATATGTGGAGAATACCCACAGAAGCATTTTCTCCTGACTGACTGTTGCCGACTTTAAAGCATGGAAGTGGTTCTCTTATCATATGAGGTGTGATATCTTGGCTTGGTCATGGGCCGCTCTTTATTCTGCATGGAAAAGTTACATCTGCTCACTATGTCGATATATGTCTAGGAGTTTAGATGAACCTTTTTTTATCACACTTTATTTCCAGTAGAATATCCACTTTATGAAGATTACAACGCTCCAATTCACACTGCTAAATCGTCCAAGTCCTAAAATGAGCTGAGGAGATGAAATGCATAGGAGTAAGCATGAGGAGAAGGTAGGACACCTTTCTTAGTTGTCTCAGTTTTTTGGCTTAAACATTGTTGAAAACTTGTGGGAATATTTGGAGACGAACTCCGTGCTCGCTTTACTCCACCATCTACGCTTTCAGAATTAGAAACTGTTCTTCAGGAAGAATGGCTTCATACTCCATTAAATGTTATTCATTGTCTCTATGCCTCCATCCCACTTCGCATACAATCTGTATTTAAGTCCCCTTATTAATAAAGTTTTTCTCTTATTTCATGATGTTCGCATTAATTTGTCGCCTATCTGTATATCACTTTATAAAGTAACTACTTTATTAACACTTTTTGGCGAGATTGCCATTTTTGCTTACTATTGCTTAGAAGATGCGATGTGAATTTTTATGAGAAGGTTTTGAAATGACTTTTCAGTTATTTTAATTTTCACTTTTATTAAATAATTCATTTATATTACTGCACCTAGAAAATTTTTCGAATTAACCCTTTTTTCTCAAATTTAAAAAAAAAAAAAGCAATAGATATCATGTCAGTTTCATATCATCAAAGTTTGCTAGAGTAGAGTAACAAAATATCAGTGCGTTAATATGTATTTTCAAACTATCTTGAATGTCCATCAAATAGAAGAAGTATTTTCTCCCACCCCCTTCCAAGGGAAACTATTATTTCTTAATTGATCTTACCCTGATTCTGATTTAAATTTAAGTTTATGGATTATTATTTGGTTTATAGAAATACTTTTTGCAATTTCTGTTTAATTTTTATTTTACTCTAAAAAGTATTTCAAATCCAATAAAGTTAGGAAACAAGAACTGAGATATTTTAGAATATGGCAAAATGCATCTAATGAAAAAATTTTCCGTTAAATAAGTAGCTATCTTCAACAACAAAAAGTTAAATAGTAGCTTTAAATCAAATTTTCTTTTATAACTGAAACATGGAATGTCAATGGACTGCATAATTTTATTAAAATCCTTTCACAGAAAATAGGAAAATAAATCCTCAATACATCTATTTATTATGATTGTTTCAAATGCAGGTTTTATCGAAGTTTTATATTTTACAGAATAATATTTTTCCTTAATAGATATGTTTAAATAAATAATGCCTTTATCGTTAATGTTTTGCATTATCAGTATGATACTGATTCGACAGAAATAAGTAATTTGATTAATGACATCAGTGAAGAATGAAACACACATAGTTAATTTTCAATTTATATTGTTGCTTCTAAAAATGATTAATATCATTACAACGTTAATTCGGAATACAGGAATTGATTGCTCTATAATGGAAGATAATAATTCATTGAAGAATATTTATGATATGAGATATATACGACACAGTATTATTTAATGCTAAATTGATGCGTGACAGTACGACAACCAAAAGTAAATTGTGAGCATTGAGTAGAAAGCAAATCAATTGTCATCAAATCCGAGAATAGAGTGATGAAAACCGAATGAATATTTAATGATAATTTAAAATCATCCATAATAATACATCGCACAATTCTATTATATAGAATTTCAATGCAGAATTTTTATAGAAGTTTAATTTCATTCTAAAAAGTATTTAGAGCTCAATGGCGTTGAAAAAAAGCGCTTTAGGATTTTGCTCGTATTAACATACTAATTGAAACTTAAAAAATATAAAGAATGTAAAATACCTTTGTTTAGAAATATTATCTAATACATACGTAGGTATCTCCAATAAAGAAATTCAAAAATAAAGTAGTAATTTAAATGAAATTTTCATTTACAATCTAAACACGAAATGGGAATGGACAGTACGATCTTGATTGAATATATCACAGAAAATTGGATAGTAAAATAAGAATTTATTTTCATTTTATGATGTGTTTTGAAAACAGTTTAAATAGAAAATCTTCATTTCAGATAATAATTATTTTTGTCCTAATAAAGTGTTTACTCCTATATATTTTGCATCATCACTCTTATGATGATTCGACAGGAAAAAAATAAGTTATGAATTATCAATAAGTTGTTTCTGACAAATAAATAATATCATGAAATCTGAAATACAAAAAAGTACAAAATGAAAGATAATCAGTCGTTAAAAAAATATTTATGAAAGGAAATGCATTTGAAATCATAAATATTTAATGTTAAATCGAGGCATGTAATTACAACTACCAAAAGTACATTATTAGAATCAAAATTTGACGATGGATTGAAAAAATTCTTTTGAAGATATATTAAACAATTCTGTTATATGAAGTTTCAATACAGAGCTGTAAGTACTTGCCTCATATTTAATGGTATATGTTATGCTAGATGTTTCTTGAAAAGGATTTAACAATTTATAAAAATAATTAAACCTATATTGTTTAGTTGTAATCAAATTGAATAGGTAAAATAGTTACCAAATGATTTTTTAAATAATGTTCTTTAGAAAGTTTATGCATATTAATATACCTCATAATGAACTGACTGATTTCCATATAAATAAAACAAATGATATGCTATATAATTTTCAGAAACTGAAATAAAAGTGATTTTTATTTCGAAAATGTATATAGAACTTGCTACTCAGCGTTATAAAGAAATAAAAACAACAAGAAATACGATATTTTTATATTCCAATTTGAATTTATGGCTAATATATTTATTTGAAAATTTTTCATTTTTATAGGTTTAAAAAAAAGATATTAGAAAGTGAAACAGAATAAAGTGAAATATATCGATTTAAACATCACTCTCAAAGATTTCCTTTGGATTAATGTGTTGTTGACTGTACAGTCATTTTACGCTATAAATGAATAATAATTATTGGTGCGAAAGCTGAGCTAAAATGATGCACTCTGTTTTGATGAGATTCAAATGATATTTAAATTTTCATATACTTCGATTGAATTCTTATAAAAAAGATATACTTGATTATTTGGCAATTGAAAAATAACAATAATGCAAAACAAATTGGGATATAAAAACGTAGCAATCAAATGGATATTTATATTTTTCAATTTTTGTGTACTATTTGATATCAGACGGATTCCTAACTTTCGCAAACATCGAAAAAAATCCATCTTGTTATTTTGCAATATTTTACTCTCTTTATATTATTTTTATTATGGAATTATTTATTTTAATGGTGAACCCATTAGCAAAGCTTACCTAACGATGGTAATTACATGTTCCATTCAGCGGTGGACTCTATGTTATCATGTAAAAGCAATGAGAAAGCTTTTTTTGAATGTTTCCAACTTATCCAAAGTCTACAATAATTGTTTTAAAACACATGGAAGTTTGTGGATAAATTTAGAAATCGCGTTCATAATTTTGATTGATATTAGCTTAGGAGCGTTTTATATTTACTCGGCATTACATCGATATTTTTTAATGGTTACCTGGGGTGATGACATTTTCTTGAGAATGAATGTCCTTTTCCTTATGTTTAGTGAGAATGTATTTTTCATACAACCATTCATTGCTTTTGCTATATACTATATTCTGATATGTAACCATGTACATCGGATGTTACTAGGCTTAGAAAACTCTTTGAACCAGAACATCTTCATTGATTATGATATGATTCTGAAATCCTATGTATTTCTTAGAAATCTAGTTTCGAAAATTGATGACTTGCTATCCTTTCCAATGCTCGTATTTTGTCTTTTTATCGGAAGTGTCATGTACCACAATATAATTAGTTTGAATCAGCATGAGTTCTACGGAAGTTCTATTGACAAGTATGACATGTGGATTTTATTCGCACTTAGTTGTACCGCTTTCATCTTCATGGTGATGAATGCTTCATTTATTAGTGAGACAAGTGCAAGATTTTCAATTAAAGCTCGAGAGTTAATGGCCTTTGAAAATAACCCGACTGCTGCCCATAGAGGCTTGGTTTCAATTTCGAAAATGGAACTATCGATGACCGCTTGGAAAATGACTAGTATAAAACGGAGCTACATATTTCTGTTGCTGGGAACTATACTGACATATATTATTCTATTGGATGGTTTATCTTGAAAATGAAAAGCTACTTAAACATTAGAAATTGAATGGATTAAACTAAAAAGCGATTTTCTTTTTAATTTATTCACCGTGTTTACTTTATATGGTTAACTTTCTGATTTAACATTTCCGTCTCGAAGGAAAGGTGCAAAGAGCACTCTCGCCTACTAGCGTTAACAAATGTTAACCAGAAATGTAAGTGCAATTTCATTCGCCAATAAATTCCCTAAGTTCGTTTTTAACTTTTCTGAAAGAGTCATTAACTCAGAAAAGAAGATAACAGAATGTCTTAAAAAGCTGCATGAGTTCTAAACCTCTAACAGCTTAGGAATCCGACTGCTGCCCATATAGGCTGGGTTTCAATTTCGGAAATGGAACTATCATTGACTGCCTGGAAAATGACTTATATAAAACGAAGCTATGCACTTCTTTTGTTTGGAACTATATTGATATATATTATCCTATTAGATGGCCTATCTTTAGAGCATTAAAATATTGTAAATATTATTGATGGGTAGAGTTAGAAGAAACATTTTTTTTAAGTGTGTCCGAAATGAAAGTAGAACCTTATTGGTTTATTACTATTATACTTGCGATGTTTATTTTCATATATAAAAGATTTTGAAGTCAAACATTGCCAATTTTAATTTTGTCATTTAATAAACAATCATTTTTATGTTACCATCATCCAGAAATTGCAAAGAGAAAATAATAATAATTTTTTTTCTCGTAGTATAAATTTAGTCATATTTGTTATAATTTCACAATGTTCTGAACTAGAGTGACAAGATTTCAACAAAATGATACATATTTTCTCTGCCCCAAACAATTCAAAAATTTACATTTCATATTATATTGTTTGTTATTTTATTGAGAATATTATAAATTACAATTTAATTCACAGAAATATTTTTATTTCTATTGAATTTTACTTTAATATCTGAAAAGCAGTTTATACCCAGTGACGCTCGGGCAAATCACTGAGTAATATTAACTAAAGTTTAAAAAAATGAGAGTGTAAAGTGTATTTGAATAGAAAATCTATCAATACACATTCAAACAAATAATGAAAAAAAAAGTTTATATTGAATTTACTTCTATAATCTAAACGTAGAATGGAAATAGACTGTATAATTTTATTGAATTTACAACAGAAAAGAACAAAATAACGAATGGATTTATTTTCATATCATGATGTGTTTTGAAAGCAATTTGATATATATATATATATATATATATATATATATATATATATATATATATATATATATATATATATTACTAATAAAAGTTTTCTTCCAATATGCTTTGCTTTATCACTTTCACAATGATTTGAAAGGTATGAGTAATTTGAATAATGTCATTATTCAAATTGTCATTATTCCCCCATTTTGTAATACATTGTGTAATATCATCATAAATTCTATCTAATTTTAAATACAAGAATCATTAAAAAATGATGAATAAATTATTCATACAAAAATTTATGAAAGAAATACGTACGAAACAATACACATTTATTGCTAAATGAATGTATCCAATTATAACATTCATATGTAAATCCTTAATATCGAGTTAAAAATGAAATCAATCAATGCCAAATTGTACAATATAATAAAAAAATCTTATTGTTTATTTAACGTTCGTTTAAAACCTTACTAAAAGTGTATTTCACATTTAAATTATATGGAGTTTTGATGTAGACCGCGCTTTCCTTGAATTGCATTTTTTATATACAAAAATACTGAAAAGATTTCTCAATTTTTCAAAGTAATTGAATCTGTGATTTTCGTCTATAATTTTCCTGTTTGAAGAGAGTTAACAAGTGATTTTTAAAAACACTTATGTATTTACCTGGAAGTAAACTGACAGATTTTATTTTCGCATAAGCTTAAAAATTAGCACTTGTAAGATAATTTTTCGAAACGAAGCATAATTTAGTATTTATATTATATATATGGGTAGGAATTGTCTATAATTATGTAGAGAAATTAAATAAAACAGTTCAAAATATTTTCAAGAATTTTGTGATAATTTAGGATGCCGGCAATATTATATCAAAATATTATCTCTCTTTGGAAATTTTATATTATTGATATTAAAAAAAGATATATATCGATATAATTTGATACACATCGATTTAAACCTTTATTTCCAAGATATCCATGGAGTAATATTATAATTTGTATTATCGTCTGTAGCAAAATAACTGAATAAATAGAAATAACTGAATAAACAGAAATATTTATTCTTTGGGAGAAAAACTGAATCCAGAATTGTACGATTCATTATGATTTTGAGATGGAACGATGCATAATGTAATAAAAAACAATCCTTTTTGAAACAATTGATTGATGCTTAGCTTGAATTCCTGCAGAAGATTTCTGCATTTATCTTTGATGTAATAATTTTAATTATTTTTATGAAATAACAATAATGCTAAATAAATGGAAACATCAAAATTTAATAGTCAAATGGACATCAATTTACTTCAGTTCATGTGCCCTATTTGATATCAGTTGGTTCCCAAACTTCAGCAAAAATCGAAAAAAATCCATACTGCTCTTCTGCAATATCTTAATACTTTTATACTACCTTTATTATGGAGTTATTGATTTTGCTGCCGAATCTACAAGCTTCGCAGACCTAACATTGATATTTACATGTTCTATTCAGCGGTGGGCTCTATGTTATCGTGTAAGACAACTGAGAAAGCTTTCTGTGAAAATTTTCAGTTTATCTAAAGAATACAAAGTTTGTTTGGAAACGCATGGAAGCAAGTGGACATATTTGGGAATCGCATTTATAATTTTTCTGAATATTATTTTTGGGGCTACTTCTTTTTATGCGGTATTTTATAAATACTCTTTAATGACAACATCGGATATAAACTTTTACTCCAGATTGAATTATATTTTTTTTATGGGCGCAGAAAATATTTGTTTCATACAACCATTCTTTGCGTTTGCCATATATTATATGCTGATATGTGACCATATGTATCAGATTCTACAAGAACTGGAAAAATGTTTGAATTTGACTGTTTTCATTGATTATAATCGGGTTCTAAAATTCTACATATTGCTTAGAAATTTAATTTCGAAAACTGACGACTTGCTGTCCTTTTCTATGTTTATTTTTTGTCTTTTTATTGGAAGTGTTATGTATTACAATGTAATCAGTATAAATCAGCCTGAATTCTATGGAAATCCTGTTGACTTTTATAATTTGTGGGTTTTATTTATGTTATGTTGCACCGCTTTCATCTTCATGGTAAGGAATGCTTCCTTTCTTAATGAGACAAACGCAGGATTTGCAATTAAAGCTCGCGAGTTGATGGCCTTTGAAAATAGCCCGACTTCTGCCCAAAGAGGCTTGGTTTCCATTTCAGAATTGGAACTATCTATGACCGCTTGGAAAATGACTAGTATAAGGCGGAGCTACATATTTCTGTTGCTAGGAACAATGCTGACGTATATTATTGTATTGGATGGTCTGTCTTCAAAATGTAAAGCTACTGAAACATTAGAAGTTGCATGAAAAATGGAGTTTCTTTTCAACTTATTCGCTGCATTAACCTTCTCTAGATGTTCACTTTATCTCTTTAACTTTTCCATCTCCACAGAAAGTTGCAAAAGAGCACTGTCGCTTGCTCACGTTATTAAATGTATGAAGAAATGACCATTTATTTTAATCTGACAATAAATTGCCTAGGTTTGCCTTGAATATTTGAAAAGGAGCTGTTAACTCAGACGAAAAAAAGGTTGCAAAAGATCTTTAAAAGCTGCATGAACCTAAAACTTCTATCTTAACTGTCTCCCTGGTGCCAAAATAATCCTTACATTCAGAATTTAAGGAAGCCAGAGCAATCTTTGCTGATAAAAGTACAAAAAGTTGATTTTAGATGGTACAATAGCTTTAACTAATAAAGATTAAAAGTTAAAAAAATGTTATACCTTCGAATTATCTAGTAAAATTGCAAAATAGTAAATGTTTAACTGTGGCTGTTTCACTATATTGTTTACCATAGATGCTATCTTGGTTTTTGGACAGGAGACACGGCAGCCTTTAGTAGGTGAACGAACACGCTAAATTAGATTTCAAATAAAGACAGGTATGAATAAAAATTATTTCTATATTGTTACAAAATTTTTCTTCTACAAATACCGCTGATCAATCGCAACACATTTAATCGCTAATCATTAGTTCAGCAGTTTGTTTGCTTTCTAATCCTCCAAGACCTCTTATTTGTCGGCGACTCCGACTCCTCTCACACACACAATTTTTGAAGATCCACGCAACTTCTTCGTCGCTTCAGAGTTCCCGTCTTTATAGTTCCGGGAGGCGGGGCTAGAATCTTCTGACCAATCAGGGCGTACCTGGGTGTATCTCTGTTATTACTGGATGGATCATGAAACTTCTCGAACTTTCTGGTATTATCCATTTAATCACCAAACTCGCCAAATTCCTCGCCAAGTCGCCAAATGTTCGCCAAGTTTGTCGCCAAGCTCTGAGGTCATTGACGCGGCACCCGCTCAGCATGCACAGGACAGATCTTACAATGGTCTTTCTCACGATGACACTATTCGTACCGGGTTGCAAAATTACAGATTTGTAACAATATGTTGGAAAATGAATCGCATTAGTAATGATAGTAAATATGTATTTAGTTTGGATGCCAGGTAGCAAGTTTTAAGAAAAATATAGCCTATTTTAAATGTTTCGTATGCGTATGGTACACTCTAAGATTCTCTAAATCGAAAATAAATTATGGAGTTTTTGAAAACAGTCATTGTTTACACTCTTCGGATCAGACTCTAACAGTCCTGTCATTGAAGATAAAAGTTGAAAAAATTGTGCGTTAAATAAGGGTACAAGAAGGTAGCAAGTTTCACTATATAATCCAGTTCCATAAAGGATTCACAATAATTATATTAAAAAAAAAATTACGTTCGTGCTTTAATCAATACAGTCAAGCAATGAACTTGTAGCATGAACTGTGGGAAGAATGCATTGTACATAATGTTTTTGAAAGAATTGAGGTTTGGTAGATTATAACAAATATATGATATGTTTTTAGAAGATAAATTGTTCAAATCATTGCATTTTTGAAATTTTGGCTCAAGATGCAATCATTTATTAATGTGCTAAATTTTTGTAGGATCATTTTATGCTAATGATGACTTATTTCCAGATTTGTAAGAATTATTGATGCAACAGAGGAATCCAATCCTCTAAATACAATGGGATGATTCTTTGAAAAATACTTTATAAGGAATATTAAAAGCGATATGTGTTGTTGTGTTGTGACTTATGGCACTTTACAAACTCGCCTACAGTTATCTGTCAACGATTTAAGCCGAATGAGCGTCTCTTGTTTTTTCCGTAGCGCCAACTAGGGTCAAGAGTACGACTTAGCTACATCATGAGTCACATTAGCTTGCACAACCCCTTTTTACAGGGGGGGGGGCATTCAGAACACATATGAAGAACAACTATACCCGAACCGGGACGTCCAGATTACGGGGAAGACGAGCTACCCCTATACCAGGGAACCGGCCTAAAAGCGATATTCACGCAAGATGAGACATAAGGTTACATTACTTGGTAGATGGCTATTTCACTCTGCCAAGTAATAAGAGGCTGGCGGAACAAAAATTGATCATTGTGTGAAATCGCTGGACTCCCCCACCCAGGGTTAAATGGAAGAATACCTTTTTTTCCCAGTGAATGTGTAAAGGATAATATTATAGAAGACTAGGGGGGCTTCCTCCCCTAGTCTTTTGGTCACCAACTGCGATAATATCCTCAAAACATTCATGTCCTCAGGTTAGTAAGGTTACTAGAGGGACTGATTCCCTCCCTCCAGAAAACAAAAATAAATGTCAAGCAAACTATTTTAGAAATGTCATGAACAAAAAAGCTCAATTCCAAATAAAAAATAAGTATTTTGACACTAGTTAAAATTTAGAAGAAATCTCATCATAATTTAAATTTTTTTTAGTTGAACTGAAGAATTAAAACATGAAATTAAAAAAAAATTAAACAAATTAAATAAAAAAGACTTTCTTAAAGCTGTTAAAAGATACTTACTAATATAATATTTCGAATTGCAAAATTTTTATTAATTAAGAACCTCTTTAAAACAATATTTTTAACGGTGCCTACTTTAGTTGGATTCTAATTTCAGTTCTTGATTTCGCTCTGAACAACACTACATACAACTGACAATGTGAAAATATTGCACTTTGATATACATTCTCGAAGATAATGATTATTTATCTCCTCTTTCTCCATCATTGTTTCTCCAGTTTTCTGTCACAATTCCTCCTTTGACATCGCGCAATTATTGCCAGATGCCTTGGCGAGCGGTTGTGATAATTGGCTAACTTAGTCTTGTTAGTCAACGTTTCCCGCATTTTGATAACTTTGCTATAGTTCTGAGATCACATATTGAGATACATTAACCCTCCAAGCGGCAACCCCGGAAAAAGACGGAATCTTTTCTCCCTTCAAAACGGCGGACCCGTCTATAGACGGAAACAAAAACTCCCTTTAAACTGTCACTGCCCGTATTTTTACGGGTTCCAGTTTTTCTCTTTCCCCCAATCCCAAGCTGTGAGATAATGAGAAGGAAATGTGAGATAAGGAAAAGTGAATCGTTATCAGTGGACGATATGATTGATGACTTGTTGCTCGCGCCCTTTTAAGCATTTTAAAATCTCGCTTACGTTCTGAGGCGTTACTTTTGAAATTTTGATAATAATTACGTATCCAAAATGAAATTTAAATAATGAGAATAAAATTGAACGTATGAAAATATATACCTGGAATGAATACATACATAAACGTATTATTATTAATAATTTAAAACATAAGATTTTAAAGCTTTCTAGCATAAGAAAATAATTAATGTAAAAAATAAATAAAAAATATGATATTAAAATTTGACAAGTTTCTTTTTTATAGCTTTCATTTAAGGATTTTAGAATTGACATTACTTATGCAACTTATTTTTGAAAATAAGACACTAAACTTATTTACTAAACTTATTTACAGAATTTACTTAACGAACGAAACTTTTTAACTTTTAATGAATTATTTTTTTTTAGTATTCATTAATAAGTGTATTTCAAAACGGGGAGATATATAGAACCAATATATTAAAGTGCGATTTTTCGAAAAGATTAGTATTCGTTACATTAAATCCTTATTTTTATAACGTAATAAACTATATATGAAAATTAAATATTTGTTTCATTCTTTAAACCTTATAGAATTTCACACTCTTTGACGAATTCGAACAAAAATGTAAGCATTGTAGAGATATAAGTTTCATTGTTTTTATATTTTTCCTCTGGTTTTTAATAATATTTTCAAAGTTAATATAAGCGCAGTTTTTAAAGGTTCTATTTTTTGTATCGAAATATTAATCTTATTTCACTGTACAATCTTATATATACATCGCACGATTCTGTTTATATGAAACTGGTTTATATTGACATTTTTACTCTTAATGCTGAGTAATTTAATCTACGAATTTTAATCCACTTGAAAGTGAGTGAATGTGTGAGTTAAATGTGAGAATTAATAATTTTAAAATTGTTGCCATTATTTTAACTCCTTGATCTAATTTTATCTCATATGTTAGCATTTAAAATTTTTTTAATGCGTACAACTGGCATTTAAACTATTTTCTTCTCCTGTTTGGTCAGTTCGAGTTCACTGGATGTGATTTTTAACAAACAAGACGGGATATGATCTTTGTTTTATTTTATTTTTGATCACGAGAGTAAAAAAAATTCGGAAACACCCACTTCCATGTAATTTGAAATACTTTATTCTTAATAAGCTTTAGCCTCACATTTTCATTTTTTAAAAACAGAACTAGTTTGAACAAGGGTGTCAGACATGAAGGTTGCTTGCAAATATTTCTATTAAAGTAGCGAATATCTCTAATTATAATGAATATGAATGTTCGTATTGGCGATCTCCAGATCAAACTGTTTGACTTAGAGCGAACACACTTCGCCATTAAATAATTAGAAAACTGTTAATGTTCACCTCGAGAGGAAATTTTCAAAATTTTAATTAAAACTTCTGTTAATTAAAAATTATTTAAATTTTTACCATTTATCAGCGATAAAATACGGAATTATTCTAATATAATTTATACAATGTGTCATTTATACATTTGAATGTATCACCAAGAAAATTCATTCTTTGAGGTAAAATTAAGATCTTGAACTTTTAGTGTCTTATTTATTGAGATGCTAATTATGGAGCATTCTCTTCAGCCACATGGTTTATTTGTATTTCAGTAAAGCAATTTTTACCCCTTTGCTTTTAGCTTAGATCTTTTTAACCTTTTAACTAAATCATCATCAATGGGTAAAAAGCCGGAATGAAATATAAGGGTAACAATGAAAACGTTTAGTTTCAATTCAAAAATAAAATATATTTTTAAAATATGCTAAAATATTTTTAATTTAATTAAAAGTGGGAAAAAAATTTGAATTCACAATTAATGTACAAATTATTTTTCTACTGTGATATTTTCGAATGAACTTTAAAATTTTAATAATTTTTATTAACCCTTTAAAGGGCCTTTTTTTCCTAGTCATGTGGGAGTAAAATGTTTTTAAAATTAAGATTGGCCTAGGAAAAGTAATTCATTCAACTTATTAGATCAATTTAATCTGATTTATTAATTAATTTTTCCAATTAATAACTAAGAAATAAATCAAGACACTTCATTTTATTTGAGATAAACAATTGAAACCTCTAACCTACAATTGAAACCTTATTGAAAAATTCGTAAGAATTTATGCCAACTTACATAACTTTATTCAAAAATTGTTGAATTTGGTGATGAGCATACTTCCCTTGTCTCTTGAAAGGCTTAGTTAAAATTTTAAAGAAATGATTCCCACTGTCCAAAGTATGTAGGTGCAGATTTTGGTAATTCTATTTCAAACTGTCTGGTCTGAAAAGTACCAATACAACCAGACAAATAATGACACATACACTTGTCCATCTTTATTATTAACTTAGACGAATGTTTGTGCGTGGCGTTTATTAGAGCTTCCATATATATCTTAACTGAATATGCATCTTAGAAAATAAAAATGTGTAAAATGGTTTTTTTTCTGAAAATTTTTAAAAATTATGAATTAAAAATAAAATGAGATTTTGAAGTGTATTCCATCATAACTTTCAATATTATTACAGAATAAGAAGGAATTTTTGGAAATTTTTATTGAATAAGAGATATGAGAAATCATCTGAGTCATTTCAAAAATTAAAAAGAAGTATTCAGTATATACATAAAACTTTATTGCTGAATGTTCTATTCCCTGTATTTAGAAATTTAATAAGCCTGATTGGTTTAAACAAAACAGGTTTTGCATTAATTGAAATTTATTCACTCCCGTTTTAAATTAAGGAATTTCTGTCAAGGAGCTGACAGAAAATTCAAAAAATCTGCAATACAGAATGGTACAATGAGTCTGCAATAGTATGAATTATATGACTATCAAAATTTGAAATTTCAAGATGTTTTGCTGAAGAAAACATTTAATTAAAAATTTTATATTGGCTAGTAACTTCGACGTAACACATGTGCTGATCACCGAAAGCAATAAATAATGTAAAAGTAATAAGTAAAAAAGATCAATGCAATTGTATTTGCAAAGCTTTTAAATTCAGATTTTTCTTTTTAATGATTCGTTTACCCCACGGTTTGTCGTTATCCGATTGCAAAATAGTAAGAGCTTTGATTCTAACCCGAAAAACTTAAAACTGAGATTTTTCAAAAATTGTAATTTATTTTAAAACAGTACTTAATATTCTGTAGGAACTTGATTTGAAGGTATTCAAAAAATTCCAGTTGCAAATGGTTAATTATGAGTCTAAATAATCTGTATTATTTGAGTCATTTTTCCAGGCCAAATTTGTATCATGAATATTACAAAGAAATATTTTGACAATTATTTTTATTTGTTGCAGTCATAAGGCGCATCGACCAGTTATTTCAGCATTACTGAATAACTGGCCAATTAGCTTTGCCAATTAAATATTGTAAAGTATATTTAATTATAAAATTTAAATCATGCAGATAAATACTGAAAATCGATATATTTGAAAGTGAAACATTGCATGAAATTCCCTAATTACACAATTATTTTTTTTGAATACTGAAGAAACAAAGTTATAACGTAGTGTTACTTTTCGCAATTAATGTTTTAAACACGCATTTTAAAATATTAAAATAAATTGGCAATGCGCTGAAAGGGTTTTTTTTAAAAAATTAATTCATTTTCAGGTAATGTCGAGAAATAATTTCACAGTACTACGGAATAAAATAATTTGCGAAACATATTGCAATGAAAAAAATATTAGACGAGGACTTTCAATTTATAAAAACTAGACTAGTATCAAAATAAACATGATAATAACTTATTCCTAACATAAATTTTATGTATTGTTTTATAAAATAATCGAAAAACCTCTAAAAAAACCAATCACATTTTCGCATTTTCAATCGATGCTATTGTCAATCTCTTCCTAAGCACTGAAAGAAAAATGCTCTTAGAAATCGAAAGACTACGATAAGAAACACCAGCTACTCACAGCATGAAATTTGCTAATCACTTCCCACCTGCAGCGCTGAACTGACCGCAAAAGGGGAAAGCAATCCTTTTGACCAAACCGCGACATTTTTAAGGTTGAACCTGTTATTCCGGCGTGCCGCTTTCGGTAAGGATAGCAATCTGAAAGCCGCCGCCAGGAGGGTTAAGAATTCAAGGAATTTCGTTTGCCACCATCCGGATTCGAGCATTTCAATGTCTCTTCCGTTCGAAAAGATGTCCAGTTGTCGTCTTTGTGCCATCATTTATTGTTTAATCGTCAACAACGTTACTTTGATCATGAATTGCACGAAATTTGACTGAACTACTTATTCCGAGTAAACAAGTTTATCCCTGATCTGGCATGCTTAAGTGCATGAAAATTTCGACTAAATATTTTGAGTAAAGGCAGATTTTCTTCTTTAACAGATGATTCTCTCCAAGTGATTCCGAACATATTCAACAGCATTTACTCACATTTTGAAAATTATGCTTAATTTTTGGAATTCATCTTTTAACTAACTTTATTTTAACAACTTAACTTTTTGATCATGAAAATGCAATTATATTTTTTAACTAGAAGTACCTAAACTTTCTCATACACAACATTGGATCTTCAAAAACTGGGATATAATGGCTGAATCAAAGGATAATATTCCTGAAAGATGTCTAGAATTAAAAACTTGACAAATTTAAGCAAAAGTTCTCAAGAATTACAATCCGAGTTTTATTTATATTAATTGATAACGGAAATCGTAAAGAAAATTCTTTACTTTAGAATGCTTATTAGTATCAGATGGAGAGAAAATATTCGATTTATGAGAAAATATTAATTATGGAATAAGTTTTTGGCTTAAAAATATTATTCTGCTAATTACTAAAAAATATTTTATACTATTGCATGCCCCATTTTCATATTTTTTTGTTTGAACTCATTAACTTTTTCCAGTAAAGTGCATGACAAAATATGCCTTTCAATAATACCGTCATAACTATATTTCATAAGAATGTTTACTTAAATTTGTAAACTAACCCAATTTGCACTTCGTTGACTTCATTGTCTATTTTGCCGTTGATCTGAATACGTTTTAACACGACTAAGTCTACCAACTTCCTTTCTGATGAATATCTTTTGAATCATTTCAACCAAAATTTCACTCGCATGCTCCTTCCATCTTTGTATATTGTAAGAAATATTGCGAGTTTTAAATTGTAAACATTTTTTTTACAAGAAGAAGATGTAAATATCAAAACAAAGACAGAATGTATGCAATGTATGAATAAATACAACGAACTTATGTCTAACAAGAGAAGTGCCTTTGACAGTTGCAATTATGTGAAAATGCAACAAGAGTCACCATCCTTTGAACAATAAAATTGCAATTAATAGATCTTGAAGTGCTAAATTGATTTCAGAGAACCAAAAAGAAAAAAAAAAAAAAAAAAAAAGGAGAAGAAAAGAAGGTTACCAGAAGGTAAATGAATTTGTTTTAGAAATAAACCATCGTTGCCATTAGCGAAAGAGAAATTAACTTTTTTTTTGTCACACATACCTCAGTGTTTTAGAAACACGCTATCTTAAAAAAGTAGAACAAGTCTTTATTTTCCTAAATGTTGAACCTTGATATTAAATTAATGTTATAAAGTTCCATTAAATAATATTGTCAATTTATGAAAGTGCTTTAGCTTCGATGAAGAAAGAAATTAAAATTTATTTGGATCGCATATTGTAAAAGTGTTATTTACAAAAATATTTCGCTTGCATTCTTCAATGTATACACGGAGTTTCATACTTCTATTTACAAAATTTACACATATATGTTTATTTCAAAATTTAGAGAAGCTTAACACAAAGTTAAATAGAAATATTTATTTTAGAAATGCAAATTTATTCAATGCAGAAAACTGCCATAAGCAAGTATTACACTAGTAATTTCTTATTTAAAATCATGATTTGAAAGAAATTTGCTAATCCGACTTACTGTAGTTCATTTTGATTGTTTGGCAGAAGCAACTTTGTCTTAACCCTTTCTAGAGCCATGGGAAGTATGCTTCCCACCAAATTCATCAACCTTTGAATGAAGTTATGTGGGTTGGCATAAGTTCTCACAGTTTTTTCAAAAAGACAAAGTCCTAGATGCTTCAGTTTCTTATCTCACACAAAATGATCTGCCTTGATTTGTTAATTAGTTATTAATTAAACAAATTAATTAATTAATCAAATTAAATTTATCTGATAAGTTAAACGAATCACTTTTCTTAAGTCAATCTCAATCCTAAAAATATTTTAATAAACCATGACTAGAAAAAAATAGCCTTTTAAAGGGTTAATAGGGAAAAGAAGATAAACTTCAGAAATTGAACATTTAAGATACTTTTGAGTTAAAATAATATTAATTTTTTTTTTTTTTTGCAGTTGTGAATGTGAAACTAAGCTTTCTTCAAAAATGACATTCTCATTTACGAGGAGCTTTTTGAAATGGTGATTATTTATACTTTATGGAATCGCAATACTACTACATGCATTTTTAAGTATTTTTAGAAGAATACAACTTTGTATAGGTATCGAGGATGTTCATTTTTAGCAAGTTTTGTAAAAAAGTCAATTATAACATTTTTTTGTCCATTTAAAAAATTTAATAAAAGTTCATAAATACATTATTTTTTGATTCATTTCCTTTAATAATATAGAACCCAACCGGAAAAAAAATCAAATTTTTTTGCACTGGAAACAACATAAAAATGTAATTTTTTTAAAAACTTTTTATTATCAAATTCTAAAGTCATCAAAATTTATTCGAATTTATTATTATAACTATATTATTGAATGAATTTTATTAATTGAAAGTATAATTCTAACCCCAATATTTAAGAAAACAAACATCGTTCTACTTTTTTGAGACACCTTGTTTAAAGATCTTTACTATGCCATACATGAGGTATTAAAACATTCACATCACCTTCATTGGCTATTTATATTGCAAATAAGATTACACTTAAAAATAAAAATGAAAAGCTAAGTTATTTTATAAACTTAAAACAGATATATAACACTAGCATTCTGCTTTCCACTTTTTAATTTTTAATTAATTTCAAGGGTCAAAATTTTAATTCGAAACAAGAGCGACTATATTACTTTCAAGCACTTCAACTTTTAATCTGATTTTAATTAGAGGCACATAAGTTAATATTTGATTTTGAAATATTTTTTATAATTTTACCTTTTGTATCAAAATGGCAATTGGTAACTTTAGAATACCCAATACCAAAATTGCTTTTGTTATTTGATAAAGTCTGGTAAGTAAGAAATCTGGAAAAAAATAGTGGTTGAAATGTCTCTCAATATGGCTTAATAACTGAAGACTAAAACTTAAGGAAAAAAAAGAAAAAAAAATCCCAAGCAGAAAATCTTTCGATATGCAAGAAATCATATAACAAACATCAATAAAAATGCAATGAAAATCAAATTTTCCTTTACAACTTTACTTTTGGAGTTGGAAGTGAACCTTTGCTTTTGTTTGATTCTTCTCGCACACAAACAAAAGAATAATAAAATAAAATGGATGCATATTCATTTTAAAAAGTGTTTCGAAATTATATTTAGTTTAAAATATATACTTTACTAAAATTCTTTTTGCCACTTTATTATACAATAAAAAAATGAAATAAAAAAAACTTTGTTCTTTTGTCTGAGAAAAAACCCCTTCCTCCCCAAAAAAATGCTAAACAGTGAAAATAACCAATGAAAACAACTAAAATACAATCATGCATTCATTGATTTATGAATTTTAAGAAATTATATATCAAATGTTACTTTTGGTCCTATTATAAAATTCAATTCAATTGAAATACAAAAATCATAGTAAAATGAAAAATGAGTATAGTTGCACGGATCATTATGGAATGAAAGATACAGACAGGGAAAATTACATACTGAAAGGCACTCGAAAGAATACTCATGCAGTGTAAAATCGATAGAAGCGATTAAGATAATAAGAAGAAATATATCATTATCGAGTTGAAAGCAAACTCAATTGTTCTCAAGCTCAACAGAGGAATGAAAATGGGTAATGGAAAAGTAAAATATTATTAATTTAAAATCAGTGCTCATTTTGTAAGTGCTCTAAAGTATTCGATAGCTATTATATGGCGTTTGATTGCAAATTAGAATGCCCTGGTACGGATATTTTACAGAAAATAAGCTAAAAAACAGTTTTGAGACCAAAGAAAGCAATTAAATTTGAGTTTTGATGCTCTTTTGCTCCTGCACGATGAGATTTTCCAGTGAAATGACTCAAAATTTTGTCAGTTTGTGTAACACATAATTTCAAAATTAATTGAATATTTTTCTATAAAATTTAAACTTGCCTTCCTGATTTTCAACAGCAAAGTATGGTTAAGTATTTTTTACCTTATATGTATACAAATTGTTTGTCTGCGATTAACGAGATTAAGCCTTAAGAGCTTCAAGATTTCATGTGTCTTACTGCATTTGGTTTAATTATTGCTTCATTGCATAAAATAATTCTGTGGGTTTGAAAATATTACAGTTAAAGAAGATGCATCATAATATTCGATACATATTGATATTTGGGTGACGTTCTATTCTGTCGGATTTTGGCGTGAAATGAAACGTAATTGTGCTGACATTTGAAGAAGGAAGAAATAGAAGTTTTTTTGGAACAAATGAGTCTACAATATCTCAATTAATATTTTTTATAAGATGGCTTACTTTTGATGATATATTGTTGAATCGATGTTTTACGAATTATCTTGCTGAAACTATATACCTCGTTGTATATTTTGGCAGTGAAAAAAAAGCAATGCTTAGCATTTGGAAAGATCAAAATGCAATAATCAAATGGATATTTTTCTTTTTTAATTTATGCGCAATATTTGATATTAATTGGATCCTCAAGTTTGGTAAAAATCGAAAAAAAATCTTGTTGATATTCTTCAATATTTTACTCACTGCATATCAAATATATTTTGGAATTATTCACTATCGTGGTAAAAACATATTTAATGCAATCTTCATAATGATAATTGCATGTTCTGTTCAGAGGTGGAATCTAGGTTACCGTTTAAAAGAAATGAAAAATCTTTCTGTTAGAATTTTCAATTTATATAAGGATGACAATTCTTCTAAAACTAACACACATATATGGATGTCTTTAGGAGTAATGTTCATAATTGTGCTTGATATCATGTTTGATGCTATTTCTATTTATGCTTTACTATGCCGATATTTTTTACAGGATACATCGAATGTAAGCTTTCCCTCCAAAATAAATTTCATTTTTCTTATATTTACAGAAAATGCATTTTTCATACAACCATTCATTGCCTTCGCTGCATACTATATGATAATATGTAACCATTTATATAGGATGTTGTTAAAATTAGAAAAATATTTGAGTCTAAATGGTTTTATTGATTATAATCGAGTACTGAAATCCTATTTGTTGATTAGAAATCAAGTTCACAATAGTGATGATTTACTGTCCTTTTCAATGCTCAATTTTTGTCTTTTTAATGGTAGCATCATGTATTTCTTTGTAATTACTTTGATTCATTCTGAATTATATGAAGAAAATTATATTGAAGCTTATACCATTTGGATGTTATTTATGTTAAGTTGTAGTGCTTTCATTTTAATGGTACTGAATGCTTCATTACTAACTGAAACAAATACAAGAATTGGAAGTAAAGCTCGTACCTTACTTGCAATTGAAAACAACCCGACTCCTTCCCAGAGAGGTTTGGTTTCTGTTTCGGAAGTGGACCTATCCATGACTGCCTGGAAAATGACTAGCATAAAGCGGAGTTTCATATTTATCGTGCTGGGAACAGTATTTACATACATTATTCTATTTGATGGCCTTTTTTCATTTAAATAAAAAAATTCTTATAATACTGGAAGAAGGATATTTTTTTTTGTCAGTGAATAATTAAAATTTAAGTTTCAGATGATAATTTCTATAGTTTCTTTATGTAACCTTCACTAGATTTAGCACAGATTAAACAACTATTAGGCAATGCGAAAACTAAGAAAGTTTCAAAAGATAAATTAAATTTAAAAAAAGTGGGAGTAGTCTCCCTCAAACTTTCTCGTTTTAGGGAAACCACTAAGAATGATTGTACGCCAGTGCTATACAAAGTACCGGCGTACAATAATTACGAAATATTAACTTTTAGCCCGAATTCAATATTCTTACTGAATTTATCATATGATACTTGGAGTATTATCTGGCGATCCATCTCTGGCCTGCGTTAATAAGATCCAAAAATCGAATTTGTGTTTTAGACATGTTTTTCTCAACCATCTCAAATTTGGCACATAAATGCACTTGTAATCACAAATTTGCATATAAATTTGACATATTTAAGTCACTGCGTTTTTGAAAGATTGCTTTTACTTATTTCTGAAAGTGCAGACCTACAGACAATCCACCCATTCTTGGATTTGACCCAAAATTTGACAGATATCAACACTATAGATGTTAAATCTGCACACCAAATCTGATCTATTTAGCTTTCTTCGTTTTGTAATTATGTTAATTTTTATTCGAACAGCCAGACAGACGAACTTCCTCTAACAGATTTTATATAAAATGCAACAGAAATCTACAAATTTGGTGTAAAGACCATATACCAAATTTCAATCGTCGAGCTCAAATCGTTTCTGAGTTATCTTTGTCACATATAGACGGACGGATATTTTCCAAAAATGTGTTTTTTGAACTCAGATAGGTCTAAAACTTGAAAATTGTTTAAAATTTCGATTTTCATTTTTTTGACGATTACTATACTTTTATATATTATGTATACGAAAAAATTAAATTAAAAAATATATAATTTCAGTTGAGTAAATATTTTTTCATTTGGCATCGGATTTCAGAATACAAGCATTTCAAAATTATTACATTAACATATGTTAATATCCATTTATTACGCTCCTTTTTATTAATATAAAAGTTCTAATTTATAAAAGCAGCCCGAAAAATATGAGCTCTATTCATAGAGTAACTTATGCTTCGTTGCTACTCGGTGGGAAATAACGCTGACGTGCCAATTTTGGTGTCAAAATATCTACTGAATCATTATATATCATGTTGTGACAGTTTGAGGTGCTTGTTACTCTGACTAGTCCACCATGAATGTATAAATTATGTGAAACAATAGAAAATTTAGCAAGCTTTGAAGTGCTATCAGAGATTAGAGTTTTGTTCATTAAAAAGTTTAGACTAATATAAAATTATTGAGAACTTTATACAGTGTTTCGAAACTATGTAATGAAAGATACCGAAATGAAATAATGGTGCATCATGTTTAAAAATCGCTGCACTAATATTCTTAAAGGGTTCACGAAGTGGCTGGCCAAGCATTTTTAATGCTGAATGAGTGAAAAAAATCATAGAAAAAATTCGAGAAAACAGCCGCTTAACAATTACGGAGCTGTCATTAAAGTTTCTCCAAATTGCATGAAAAACTTGTGAGAGTAAACAATAATCTATGAAGTGGAGTAACTCAAATACTCCCTGAAAGCCTATAATATTTGTTACTCCCAGAAAAAATATTTGCTAACATTGTGATCAAAAAGAAAATGGCAACTTTTTTTTGGAACAGCGAAAGTGTGTTTTTTAATGGACTCTCTCGAATGATGTAGTTAAACAATAAATAATGAGAGATATTGTGAAACATTAAATAATTAAAAAAATAAACGTCGAGGAAAGCTGGATTCCAAGGTTTTTCTCTTTCCTCACAATGCAGCCCGCATACAGTCATTTGAGCATGACAGCACTTGGATGATTATCCACCGTACAATCCAGACCTTGAAAAGAGCGATTTTCACTTATTTCTATACATGAAGACCTGGATCCCAATAAAACGATGGTGAAGAACTATAAGCAGACGTCTTTGAAGGTTGAAATCTCAGTTGGCAACATTCTATGAAGATGAAATTAACAAACTAAGGTACCGTTATAATAATTGTCTTAATTTATAAGGAGATTTTACTGAAATGTAGCAGAATAGTGTGCATTTCAAATGTAAATAATAAAGGATGTTTTTTCATGTTTTAAAATTCTAATGCGTAAGTTATTTTGAATAGCCCTTGTATTTGTTAATCAAATGTCTGAATAATTGGCTTTATAACAAGCCTCCTAAATATTAGAGACTAACAAATGTAAAGGATGGACAAAAGGTACTAAAAAAGGAAGCCAAGATATCAGGAATAGATAGTTCGATTTTATTTCAAGTTCACAAAAGTATTTTGAATTTCACAACAAAACTGCATTCAAAGATTAAATTAGTCCTACAGTGCATCGTGTATCTATTTGGCTACACATTGTTATTTCCATTTGTAAGCTTCACATGACTGTTCCACAGGGCAACAATGAGGCCTTAGATATAATTTAAAAAATATTCTTTTATAAAAAAATCTGTAGAAAACACCGATATATAGCAATCGCAGTGCTAGAATTAAATTTCGACTCGAAACAAGTAACAATACCAAGATGGCTGTTGTAAGAATAGTTCCAGCATTAAAAATACCATAAAAATAAGTTTTTTTTGCATTGTAAAAATAAATTGATGAGAAAGAACATTTATTGCAGAATTGTAATGATGCGATTTTCGTCACTGAGATATTTTTTTAAATTCCTAATGCATCCATTTGGCACATTAATTTTTTGAACACTACGAAAAATAATTTAAAAAATGTTTTTAATAATTTTCCTAAATTATATAAAGTTATTAAAAACAAATTTTTTTCAAAAAAAAAAGTCATGCATTCTACGATGAAAGATGCATCACAAAATAATTAAAATTTAACGAAAAAATGAACATCAATACATATTAAAGTAAAGGAATAAATGATTTTTGAAATAATTGAGCTGTAATTCCGATATTATTTAATAAAATGAAGTGCACTAAGTTTGTGAAAGATACAAAAAATTGATAGCTCAAAATATTTTGATTGTTGGGTACTGCGTTAGATTTAAATTAGTATTGAATTAAGAAGAAGGAGGAAAGATATCAAAAAATGCAATTCACGTATAGTTTTGGGCAAATAATTTCTATGGCAACTGAATTGCATGTGAATGTATCCATATTCACTTATTCTATTATAAAGGGTTAAAAAAATATTGCATTAATTTCACCATTTGAAAGGACTTTAGTGTTAGATCTGACTCCTATTAAACAAATGTAAATACGAGATTAATCTTATCAAAGAAAATGTTTCGCATTAGAATTTTATTATCTTTATGTACATTAAAAATTATTCTTCCTTGGAGAAATAAGGTTTTAATTTATGAAAAAAAGCCCTACAAATAATAGTTAATAATATTTTGTAGAAATATAATTTAACCATTGAACTCATATTAAAAATTTATGGAACTAAAGTAATGCAAAACTTCAACTCGTTCAACACACATATTAAATGTTAGTTAAATGGAAGAAAAGTCCATCGAAACAACATAAACTTCTCGGTTGTTCTGTTTCTTATTCTATTCAGACTTGTGTATATTATAATGTGATTCTCAGAAATATTTTTGTAATTATGTATATCTTTCAGTGTAAATTACTTTAATTATCGTGTTCACAAGATAATATGGGCAAGTGTTATACTTGCATGCTCAAATTTCTATTTTGGACTTTTTTGACGATAATTGGTGAAAATATGCGAAGTTATGTATATATTATGATAATGGTTCTCAAACCTGGTATTATAATAAAGAATTTATGCTAATAAGGAAAAAAAAAAGAAGTGCCAACCAGAAACAAAAATGTACCAACAATTTATGCATTTTCCTAGGATCAGCAATAAAAAGGATCTGATTTGAGACTGACTTCACTTTCAAGAGCATCTTTGGTTGACTGATTGGAGCATTCTAAAATACTGTTTTCCTTGTTTCCTGTTAACCATTGTTTCCATCCATAAAGGCTTCAGAATTATACGAATATTTATTTTCAAACAATTTTGAGTTGTATCGATAGAGGAAAAATAATTTCAGATTTTTAAGATGTCCATAGACTTTCAACACAAAATTTCTCTTATAGGATTAAATTAAAATGGATTTCAATTTTTATTCGCATTTAATAATATTCGATCAGTAATCTAAGAGTGGAATAGATTATTTTTTAATTCATAGAAATATTTTTTAAAAAAATTGACTAAATTTTGATTTTTTTTCTTAAAAAATCTTTAAATCCTACAACAATGACAAACAAGGGCTGAGAAATTTTACGACATTTAAACTTTCTCAACATTTGTTTCAGAATCAAAATTTATCATCATACAACAGAAATTCAGGGTCTTTACAAATAATATCCCATTTTGAAATGACCGTAAAAGGAAGACTACTGAATAAAATAGTAACAAACCTGGTAATATTTACAGCAGAACACGAAATTCTATTTTCCTCTAAAAGAAAACTAATCACTATCGCTGAATGGCGTGGTATTCAATATAGTTAAACGAAATAAAGCATCGATTTAAAGCGATTAAAGCATCGATTCTAAATATAATCAGGTGGGGTTACGAAGAATCATAAATGTGAATGATTTACGACAGGAGGAACGGAAAGTAGAATTATTCAATGGCACTTTATGATTCATTTGAATTTTCAGCTATAAAATTGAGCCTCATCATCAGGGTCTGCTCTATTACGAGTTGGTGATGTTTATAACTACGCAAGATCGTATATTTTCTCATTAAGTATTATTAAAAATGTAATAGCGGCATGCTTTGTAAAAGTATCGTACCAAAAGATGAATACGAAAAAGGCCAGTGATATCACAGGATTTGAGGAAGGTGATGGTAAAGACAAGGGCTTGATTTGAAGACAAGGGCTAATTATCTGTCCAATTAGTCTAGCAATCAAATTCCAAGTTAAAAATGAATTTTAATTTCTGCTATACCTTGGCACTTGCTTTTCCAAACTTCTAGGGATCTAATTTCAGTAGTTTTAACTAATTAGTATTAAGCTGCAGTATTATATGAAAATCTCATGTACAAAATAGATGCTTGCTCAACTATATTTTGTGAAAACTCCTTATCAAACCTGTACCTCCCGCATTACTGCGATGAACGTGTAGCTCGAATTTCTGGTTTTAAGAAAAAAAAATGAATAAAGCTTTTGAAAGATAATACTTTCCTGAATAATGAACTGAAGGGTTGAAATTGTAATTAAAGACGTTCTACCAGTATTTGTTTACAGACAGGCAGAGAGAGAGTATTTCATATATGTTATAGTAAATGCAATTAATTGGTTATTATATTACTAATAATAAATAGTAATTATACACAATTACCAGATTTAACATATAAATTCGAAAGCCAGATGTTTTGGTTCTTGAAAGATATCAAACCTAAAATCCGCAATAGAGTAAATCAAATTTTTTTTTAATTTCTAAGTTTAGGAATCCAAATGGACTATTACGCTTTTACAGAAAATATATCAAAAACCATAACTTATATATATATTATCTAGCTAGCTGTATATATATATTATCATATTATAAAGTGTTTATAAAAACAAATTCAATTGATAAGCTATATTTTAACCCTTTCGGCCGTCTTTTGCATGATTAAAATTTTAAACTTCATGTAAAAATGGTTCTTTCTAAGAAACTGCCATGTAAAAGTAGGATTTATTTACCCGATAGGGAATGAAGTTCGATTTCCAGGACTTACATGTCCATTAGGGCCGAAAATGTGAAAGAATTAAATTTTTACCCTGATAGAATTATTCTTTCCTAAAATTTATCAATTATTTCTATCATAATGAATTCGCGGGGATAAATAAATAATGACATCAACGACAAATGAAACACAAATCGTATTCCATTTTCAATCATTGTTTCTCTTTTCATAAATGTATATCATTTTAAAGTCAATTCGAAATGAAAGAATCATGATCAAAAGAAGGATTATCAATCATTCGGGAACATTTATGAAAAGTAATTCATTCGAAAAATATATATTTAATATCATAATGCATGAAATAGCACAAACCAAATGTTAATAGTTGATTTCGAATCAATATAAAATCAATTACCATCCATTTCATTGATGGGAAGAATAAATCATACTGAATATTTAATGCTCATTTGAAACTATTCACAATAATTCATCACAAAAACTATATTCAACTTCAATGATATGACATCTGTATTTTGTAGAAAATAAATTGGAATAGATTTTGCAAACCAAGAAAATAATTAAGTCTGTATCTTGTGGCTGTATGTTTTAGATAGGATGTCACTTTCCGAGGAAAGAGATTTTTAAAGTTTGTTCTACATACAGGAAAGTTAAGCTTATTAAAGCACATAGAAATAAAGTGGTTGATTTTCGCATACAGCTTAAGCTTCTAATGATACGCTATATATTTTTACCGAAACGAAGTAAAATTTGATTTTTGTTTAATAAAGGCGTACAGAGCTGGAATTTTATTGGTTTTATAAAATTTTGAGTTCATTTTTAAAAAATATTCTCCTTTTTGGAGGCCTTTTAGCGTTGGCAATGAAAAGGAAATATAAATTTGAAATATATCATTGCAACTTTTATTAAATTTTCCTTGGAATGATGTTTTAGTTTTTCTGTCATTTTAAACAAAATAAATGAATAAATAAAGATTATTAATGCAGAAACTAATTTCAGATGATACATTTAAGTTCCGAATAATATTTCTGAAGCAATTTATAGATGTTTGTTTCGTTTGATTTGCGGTTGTGATTCTTGGTAGCAGCCTAAAAATATAATAAAATCGATCGTTTTGACCATAAAAAATATCAGTAATGCTAAGGAAATGGAGGCACGGAAATATAGCCATCAAATATATATTTATCGTATTTAATTTATGCGCTCTGTTTGATGTCGGCTGTGTTCCAAATTTTCGCAAAAATCGAAAAAAAGTCATTCTGCTTTTTTGCAATATCTTAATATTTTTTTATATTACTTTCAGAATGGAATTATTTATTTTATAGGCAACCCTTTAAACAATGCAAACCTAGCAATGACAATTATATGTTTCATTCAGCTATGTTATCATGAAAAAGCAATGAGAAAGCTTTCTGTAAGGGTTTTTAATTCATCAAAAGTGTATAATTCTTGTTCTGAAACACGTCGAAGCATTTGGATTTATTTGCAAATCGTATTCATTATTTTTTGTTTTTGGTTCAATTCTTTGGTGCATTTTAATGGTTGCATCAAATACTTTCTTCTCTAGATTGTATATAATTCTTTATATGTTTACAGAAAATACATTTTTCATACAACCATTCATTGTCTTTGCTGTATACTACATGCTGATATGTCACCATATGTATAAGATGCTACAAAAATTAGAAAAATCTTTGAATCAGAATTGCTTCAGGAACTATTATCGAATTCTGAAATCCTACATGATGCTTAGCAGTCTAGTTACAAGTAGTGATGACTTACTGTTCTTTACAATGCTGAATTTTTGTCTCTTTAATGGAAATGTTATGTACCTCAGTGTAATCAGTTTGATCCATCCTGATTTGACTGGATATTATATTGACGCTTTTAGTATATGGGTACTATTTGTGCTAAGTTGTAGAGCTTTCATTTTTATGGCAATAAACGCTTTCTTATTAACTGAAACAAATGTAAAAATCGGAAGACACTTTGGGCGACTGAAACAATCCAACTCCTGCCCAAAGAGGTTTGTTTTCAGTTTCGGAAATGGATCTGTCAATGGCTGCCTGGAAAATGACTGGTATAAAACGTATCCTTCTTTTAGGTATAATCCTTCTTTTTGACAATCTTTTTTACTTTTAACTAATAATTTTCGTGACATTGTCGGAAGAATAGTTTCATTTGAAAGAAGGATATCTGTTTCCTGCCAATGAGGAATTAAAATTGCGGTTCAAATGAGAAGTTCAACAGTTTCCTTTCTGAGTTATGTTAATATGCTTAAGATACATTAAAGAGCTGCATTCTAACTCAGAACCAAGAAATGTTGCAAAAGTTTGTTGTTGCTTTCAATCTTTTAAAATTGTCGAACTTTAAACTCGAATTTTTAGTCATCCAAGGCCCCTATATGATAAACGGGAGACCCATGAGCTACAGACAGTTTACATCAAAAAGTAAAAGTGCTGTTATAATCGTTTTGAACAAAAATTAAAATACCTGTGTTAAATTTTATGCTTTCAATACAGTTATAGTTGAAGAGTACCTTTAGAATGGCATTTTAGCACTATATGCAACGGTTATTTCTCGTTCATTAAGATTAAATAATTACAGAATTTGAAAGTTAAAATTATTTCTGAAATTAAAATTGAGTACTAAGTGATTTTAACTATAAATCTAAAAAATCAGGTATTATAGCGCAGAAAACAAACAAGGTAAATATTTAATGCAATTTATATTTTATATTATAATGAAGCTCAATGTCTGTGTGTGTTGGCGCTCTACAGGTCAGACCATTTGACCTACAGCTACCAATTTTGGTACATTTATGCCTTGGAGGTCGGGAATGTGCACCTGGGGTCCCTTTTTTAAAATTTTTAATTAGAATTTTACCTGTTCATTAAAACTAACTTTCCCGCCAAAAAAATCACCATTTCTCCACCGCTAAAAGAGTAAGGTTTCAGTTTTTTTCCCACGTTAATGAGGTTAGGCTTAACATTTTTTCAACCGATTATTTCAAACGATTCTGTTTATTTTCTTAATGTTTGATGCATTTAAAATTAAACATTGTCAATTAATCGAACTTTCAGATTCATTCTGAAGTACTTTTGAATTAAAATAAAACAGAATAAAGGAAATTATAAATTTCTAATCTGCATAGCGTTACTCCAACTGACTTAGAAAAATTCACGCACGCGCATTGTGTTCTGATTTTTGACAACTATTTTCAACGGATGCGGACTTGATTTAAATTATTTTTAGGTTAGCTGTGTTTTTGTAATTAAATTGTATTTGTTATATATATTTTTGTACATGTTTATAGTTTTAAGTACATAGGTTTTTAAGTATTTTTTTAAACCTGTTTTCGACCGATTATTCTAAACGATTCTGTTTATTTTCGTAGTGTTTGATGCATTTAAAATTATGCATTGTTAATGAATCGATAAAATCATAAAACTCACTTGAAAGAATTATCAATTCAAATGGCTTAAACAATTTATTTTTAAAGATATTTTGACGACAGTTACAAAATATGTGTTTAAAAAATTCAATGGAAAAAATTAATTATATTAGAGTTTCAATCTTTGGTATGGATAATTAAAAATGTTTCTGAATAAAGTGTATAAATTATTTAAAAAATTTTAAAATTTGTTGTATAACAATTTGCTTTCATCTAAATTTTTTTTATTTTTCTAAATTATTTTAAATCAAAATAATTTATAATTAATCAAAATATAAATTAAAATAGTTTAAATTAAATTACTTTAGAATTACTTGAATATATTTTATAGTTACTCTAAATTATTTTACAGATTTCTGTAATGTATTATTCTTTATTGCATTACTTGCTTTATTTCTATTTTACATTAATTATTTGCTAAAAATTTTTTCTTCTCTATACCTGCTATATTTTGCTTTTTTACATTCTTTTTATGATTTTATGCTAATATGTTTTGTTTTTTATTTTGTATTATATGATCCTTATTTCCTTTTTTACATTTGCCAATTCCTTTTACATTTTTTTATGCTTCATATTCTTTATTATTATTTTTATACATTTTTTTTTCTTTTATGTATTCTTTTTTCATTTCTCTTATTTATTCTTTGTTTGTTTGTTTTTCATTGAGCGCAATATATTTTTATTTATTCTTTTTTTTTTCTTTTTGTGCTCAGCGACTTCTGACAGCTTGAAACCCCTTTAGGTAACTATATCCGTGTGGGGAAAAAAGATTATTGTATAGTAGAATTCGAAGATTTCATTTGCAACAAATTATTAGGCTGATCTTTTCTTTCATTTTGCATTTGACATGCATAACCTTTATTTTTATCATCTCCCCCCTTTATCTAAATTTTACATCAATTTCTATTTTCCTATTCTCGATATAATTTCACAGATTTCGCTTTTTTAAAATTATTGTCTTATTTTGCTACTATATTATGCAAATGATGCTTCTTTTTATGTTTATATTCCTTTTATATTATACATAATTATTTCATTTTTCTGTTATTTTATGCCCACTGGCTCTTGTCAGCTTTACATCTTGTGAATAAGATAGGTCGATTGAAGGGAAGAAAATCTTCTGTATTTCATTAAAATTGAATGCGAAGAGCTCAACGAAAAGAAATTTCTTTAAATATTTCAATATTTTCTTATAATGATAGTTAGAATTGCGCTCAAAAGAGCCTTTAACAAAAAACACTCTACGAATTAATTAATAATAACTATTAACGGTTATGTATATCATATAATTAACGATAACGTTGCATTAACAATTGTTTTCAGAATAGAAGACAAATTTGAAATCGATTTATTTTATCACTGGAGGCATATTTTACGCACAAAGAATACATGATACCTCAATCTACGCCACGACACAAGAGCAAAAGGGACCGAAATTTTTCTCTCAGTGATTTTATAATGAAATTTTGATAGGGATTTCATTGACACGTGTAGTCATAGGAAAGGGAAATGCAGGTCGCTTTGAAAAATGTGGTACACATTAAGGATTTGTATCCCTTCACTTGAATACATGGTACCTCAATCTCACCACGACACAAGAAAAGGGACCGAAATTTTTTCTCAGTCATTTTATAATGAAATTTTGATAGGGATTTCATTGACACGTGTAGTCATAGGAAAGGTAAATGTAGGTATCTTTAAAAAAATGTGGTACACATTAAGGATTTTTATCCCTTTACTTGAATACATGGTACCTCAATCTCACCACGACACAAGAAAAGGGACCGAAATTTTTTCTCAGTCATTTTATAATGAAATTTTGATAGGGATTTCATTGACACGTGTAGTCATAGGAAAGGTAAATGTAGGTATCTTTAAAAAAATGTGGTACACATTAAGGATTTTTATCCCTTCACTTGAATACATGGTACCTCAATCTCACCCGACACAAGAAAAGGGACCGAAATTTTTCTCTCAGTGATTTTATAATGAAATTTTGATAGGGATTTCATTGACACGTGTAGTCATAGGAAAGGGAAATGTAGGTATCTTTAAAAAAATGTGGTACACATTAAGGATTTTTATCCCTTCACTTGAATCGGGAGAACCTGCGGAATTAGCAGTTTTACAGAGCGCAGTAACAGACAGAGCGGTGTAAAATGAAAGTGTTTTACAGAGCAGTATAAAAGTCATTAAATTAAAAAAATGTGTATGGAAAAATGGAATCAGGAAATAAGAGAACATTTTAGAATGAAGTTAATATGGGTTAAATTAGAATAAAAGTTAGGAAATTAATAAGGGTTTAAATTATATTAAGAAATATTATTGCATATATATATATATATATATATATATATATATATATATATATATATATATATATATATAAAGTTTTTTCTTTTTAGAATGCTTTTCATTCAATATGAATTGAAACAAACGCAACACTAGAGTAAACACAAAACCTTATAATTTATTCCACTGCCATGAAGTAAATAAGCGAATATTTAGGTAATCTAAATGAGCATGAATGTGAACGAAAAAGTTTTAAAAATAATGACATCAGCGGATGAGTTTTTTTTTTCGGGGGGGGGGGGCTCTTTAGTATGGAGCTACTTCATCTCTTTTATAAATTCCATATGATTATGTAGGGATCTACACACGCTGCAATGCCCAAATTGGTATTCTTTTTGCTTTGAAACGGAATATATCGGTGACATCTTTTCTTTCCGGATTACTTGATTCACCTTTCCAATCTATCCAAATTGCATTTTCAAATTCGAACGAAAAGCATCTACTAATCACAGGTGTATTCTTAACCCTTTCATTAATCTCAATGGACGATAAGATTTAAGACTACGGTCAGGTTTCAACGGAATGTTAGTCAGACAATAAAATGATCACTTGATAAACGGCCATTATCTTGTTTGGGGGGAAAAGAACACCCACACACTTTAAGTTTTCGTTTAGAAATACTCAACTTTTTTTTTTATAGGATTACTATTGAAATTTTGTGGATGGTCAAATTTAGTGAGTTAATACTGTTACTATTTGGATACTATAGTAATAGATATTAAATATTACGAATAACAGAAGGCTAAAACTACGGCAACAACAGAGTTGCAAAGACAAGATAATTTCGTAACAATAAGTTGTCCAAGTGCTCCAGCTTTAGACTATCTGAATACCCTATTTGAACATTTTTAACTGTCAGAGAAGTATTATAATAAAACCAGACTACAATGAAAATTTGTTAAAATATTTATTTTGATTTCATCATCAAATTGAATAAAAAAGTTTAAATAATTTATTCAAAGTTTAAATAATTTATTCACATTATGCTGAAAATATATATACTTTATATAAAAAAATAAGATTTGTGGCAGATCAAACAATCCCCATTTTCTCATGAAAGTTTGGAGTACATATCTTTGTCTAGACACTGTAAAGAAATAGAAATATTTGTTAATTTTGAATAAAACATGCTAGAAATCAATTTTAGATTTTGTTTTAGTAAAAAGGATTACAAAATATAGATATCTGTGGATTCTTTCAGTTGGTAATTTTACAATTTTTCGTTGGAAATAGTTGTATGCAAAAAAAAAAAAAAAAAAAAAAAAAAACCCTAAAGATAATTTGAACATTTAATTGTGTTGTTTTAATATTAGTTAGTTGTCTATTTTTATTATAGTTTATCATAATAGCAATGAAAGAGTACATACAAAACAAGTATTTAATATTGCTGTAAAGTGCGTGTGTGTAAAAGCAGAACTTAAAGTAATTGAAGTATTGCTGCAAATTATTTTTTAAGGTTTATTTAAGAACAAACTGTATAGAAATAAAATTGGCATAACTGAAAACCAATTTTTGTGAAATAATATGCTTCTATATTATAAAGATATTAAAATTTATGTTATATGGCAGTCCATTATTCTTCAATTAGCTCTCCACATAATACTTCTATTTAGAGAGGGATATCAAAAAACAATACAACACTGTATATTCTTTATAGAAAAGAACCATTATGTAATCCCGCTGTAACAATAATTAAACCAATTTCGCTAACTTTTATTTCATATTAGTCATCTCAGGCAACTAGCTATTTCGAAAATTATTAGATACATTTAGTTTCAGATAAATTGTTTAGATATAATTCCACATCCATGATTTCTTCAAATTGTTTGACATTAAAGTCGTATTTTTATAATTATCTTATTTTAGTTCTATTTCTTTCGCTCTAACCTTTTAATTGGAAACTAGTCCTGTAAAATCATAGGAATATTAAAAATGTAAATATCTTGTTCATCTATCATCTAATTTTCGCGATATTGTAATTTCACTTTTTATCCGTTTCGTAAATTACATAAATATTAAACAGAATTTTCCTTCCTTAGTTTTCAAAAATGGGGAAAAAAACCATGTGATTAAAATTTTGATGAAACACTAAAAATTGTTTGAATTTTCAGGACAACAATGTAATCTATTGCTAAAAATTGTGAAAAGATATTCTTAAAAAATATCAATATTCAGCAAAAATTTCCACGTTTATTAAATTAGTATTACTAAAGTTCTTTTTAGTATCAGGGAAAATTAGATTGATTTTTTTGCATTTTAAAATAAGTTCAAAATTCATTTTTGTGCAGTAATATTTTCGGAAGCTATCGCGGGAAAAATACCGAAATTCAGCTTAAATTTTAATTAATTATAATTAAAAATATCCAGGTGCGCATTCTCACTCAGAAAACTACATATATTCCAAATTTAATAGCTGTAAGACTTATATGGCCTGTAGAGCGCTAACACATATACATAAACACTTTTATTATTAACTGAACTAAAAATTTCGTGATATAATCATCTGATTAGTCGTCAACAATTATTTGCTGCCCGCTCTTCCATCCATTCTCGAGATGCAGTGCAAAATAAAATTGACAATGCGCTTAGCCTTGAGTGATTTCGCTTATTTTATTTGTAGTGAATAGCTTATAAGCCAGTTAACAGCTACGCTACACGAGCAATTGCTTTTGTATTGGGGTCATGTTACTCGGTTGCGAACCACAAGGTCCCAGGTTCTATCCTCGCTCATTCTAAATCGCCACATATTCATCACCCAGCAAGGGTAAGCAAACAGTCGGAATTATTTATGTTTATTGTGCAAATATAATTGATAATAGCACTTTCGTTTAGTGTGATAAGATGTAGCTCATCACAGTTTGGGGGTGGCTAAATTAGTACTGTTACCGTAAGCGGGAAAACATCAGGTCTCCAGAGAAGCCTATTAGTTATAAAACTATTTTGTAATAATAATAAAATAGGGAATAATTGCAGTTGTTGCAAGATTGAATGTGTGTCAGAAATTTAAGTAATACAAGAAAGTATTTATAAAAATATCGCTTTTTCTAAAATAAATAGATTTTATCGAAATAGTTAGATTAAGTTACGTGGCACTAAATACCCAGAACGATAAATCACATAAAAATGCATCTAGAAAGTAAAATAAATAAAAATGCTTCAATTATTAAAATTGGTTTTGAAGTAATGAAATAGATAGGTATATTGTATCATACAACTTAAATTAGCAGTTAGTTAGAAGCTGTGTATGAAGACTGAACACAAACTGAATATAAAGGAGATATTTCAACAACAGCTAATGATCTAATATTAACTGAGGAACGGTTTCAATCAGCAGAGTTACAGTCGAGGTTTCTTAATATTCCTTTAATCTCTTAATTTTATAAAATCCCAAAACATCAACCGAGCTAGTGTCACTAGAATTTTTTTTTGTTTATTTTAGGCCAATATAGCTTTGTAGATTCTCTTTTTTATAAAAATGGATTTAACTTTGTAGAACAATGACAAAATAAAACAAGAATTGAAAAGGCATAATATATCGTTACTTTACAAAAATTATATAACATGAAAAAGGAATACCTTTAAGTAAAATCTTTAAAAGTTTTCAGCATTTTTTTTAAGAGTTTTTACTCTAAAATTATATTTTAAATAAAAGCAATAGTATTTATTTATCAAATAATTAAAAAGAAGCAGTACCTTAAGACAGCTTCTGATTGCCGACTTTTTGTACATCTTCAAATACATCTCTTAGATTTTTTTGCCTCGGCTTGAAACGTAAACCTCCAAAAGCAGGAAAAGGCTTTGGGATGACCTAATAAAATAATTCGGCATATATACGAATTTTTTTGAACTTAAAATTCTTGTAACAAGTGATCATAATTTTTTACCACTAGTTTCACATATTTAATAATATAACGTTAAAAACAGAAGACAGAAATCATTACTATTATTATATTACCATCAATATTCACAATATTAACGATGCAAAAATAAACTTATCGAAACGAACCCTCAATTTTCATAATGGATTTTCCGCGTTTCAAAGTCTTCCTGACTCAGTAAATAAGGCGTTGCTTTCAAATCAAATGGTCCCGCTTCAAAATGGATATAAATAGAAACCAAAAACATAGCAAATTTAAATTAAATAATAACTGAGAGTTGTGTTAAAAAGTGAAATGCAATTTTCATATTCAAATAAGTAATTATAATTAATTTTAGGAATATTTACAGGATTGAAAACTAATTTGGTGAATACTGGAAAAACAATATTATACAATATTGGAACTCAATATTGATTAATACAACAAAAGTCATACATTTTACAGTTTCAATATTGTAAAACAATATTATACAATATTGTTTTTTCAAATTTTACTATATTATACATATTTGGGTAATTAGGATGGTGATAATTTAGGCATGCTATCTCTATTTGACTCTTGGTCTTATGGCCTATCACAAGATATTTCCAATTAAAAGAAAAACATGCATGACGGCGGGAAGGTAAATATGTTTTGGGAGCACTAAGTAAAATTTCTCTTTTAATTTTCTCTGAGAATTGAATATTTACTCTTGGAAGAAATATTAATGAAAACAATTATGAGTTACAAACATACATGAATCTATAACTTGATGTATATTAATACTAAATTGTTTTACCTCTCTATTACTTTTTATCTACGACTCTTTTCTTATGATATAACTTTTTGACTTTTAGATTAAGTTTCAATTTTCCGATTTTTACAATATTTTTTCCAATTATTTAAACATTTGATTGATTCTATCCGACAAAATCCTTAAAAAATGCCTCCGAACTCATGTAACTATTCCTGCTATTGAGTTTTAAAAAAAAGTGTGATTATCATTATTTTCATCTTTACAACAACAATCCAATGCATTTTTTAAGGATATATTTGGATCATTCAAAACGTACTACAGCTAGGAAATAAACAATTTGATGTTAACACTAAGTAAGTACAGCGAACAAACTAGTTATTATATATGATGCGACTAAATGGGGTTACTAAATCTAACTCTAAATAATATCATGGAAAACTTCAGTTATAGGTTGTAAGTTTTGCTCCCTTTAATAAGGATACTTTCCCTAATGAATAGATTCTGTAACTAATTAATTTGTAATTAACTGATCATCGTTAATTATGTATTAACTAGCTTATCCATATATTCAAGCATGAGCTAGCTATTATAGATTCTTCAACACTGATTCTGACCCAAACTTGTCAGAATATATATATATATATATATATATATATATATATATATATATATATATATATATATATATATGATTGACCCCTCCATTCATCTTCACTGACAATGCGAGGCTTCTTCCTATGGCTCACTAATGATTAAGAACAAGTAAAGAAAAACCAAATGTTAAAGCAAAGATTATCACTGAAAGTCTAGAAGGATTAGTTGTACAGTCATTAAAATTAAATGATTGAACCGAAAAGCAAACAAACAATCAAACAAACAACAACAACAAAAGATTTAGAAAAGATAAATTTTGAAAGTTGCGATACTTTTCTTTAAATGAAAAAGTTCAGTTAATTTTTTTTGCATTCATTGAATAGTAACATAATGAATATATTTTTAAAAAAACGAACTTTTTAAAAAACTACAAACCCTTGCAAATCAATTCTTTTAATGAATAAATATTTATGATTTTAGAAAAAACAATTCATTTCTTCATTTATATTTCTTTTTATAATAGATGCAGGTTAAAGGTGCGGCACTATGTTGTAACATTGACCAGCATGTAAATTTAAAACCAAAATAGTAAAAAATGTTTAAACTGAACTTTTTAAAAAAAATATGTGATGAATGCAAAATTAAGTAGAATTAATATTAACATTGGGAAAAAACTGTAAATAGAAAATAAAACAAAGCCAATAAAAATTAATACTGAAAAAGGTCAGAGTTACAATTCTCGCCCCTATACACAGCATAAGAGAAGCACGATAAAATTTGTTTTCATTTTTTTTTAAACTTTAGTTTTATGAATATAATACATGGAATTGGAAAGAATTTTCTTTTGTCTTAGAAAAAGTCGCAATATCAGATAGGCTGAATTTCTGCGGAATATCTAAAATTATTAATGAAGAATTTTTTTCGGACAACCGAATTTGACCTCTAAACGAAAGAAAAAAAAAATACCACTTTTGATTATAGTATATGGAGTCCTGATTTCTTAAAATGTGAATTCGTTCAAATACAGCTAACTAACAGCGATATACTGCTTTTATCATATCGCAATCGTATCGTAATCATATCGTATCATATCATATCGTAATCTGCATGAATTATATTATCCAATTTCTTCTCGCCTTGTTTTATTTATCTGAGCAAAATGAGCTAGCGAATTCAATGTAGCGACATAGCTGAAGTCATGAAATAAATTTTTTAATCAGTTTATATTGATGCAGATTAAAAATGTCGATTTCGACGTGAATTTTCGTTTTTACTTGTATAATAAACATTATTTCGCATTATAAAATAGACAATACGTATTTAAAGGAATTTATAAATAGAGAAAAATTTTCATACTTTCCAAATCGTACTTTAAAAATATTTACAAAAAAAATTAATTATATTATTATTAATTATAATTTTTTGAAAGTCTTTATTGTTTAAAAAAACCATTTCAATGAACATTACCTCGTTCATATTTTTCTCGATATGAATTTTTGTCGATTCTGGCTTTTCAGTTGTAGATGCTGGCAACTTTTCAATATTCGAATGTTGAGTTCCTGCTTTTATTAAGGCCTTTGAAGTATCAGGAATCTTTTTCATCTCTTTCACAGAAAAATCTTCAAAATTAAAAACACAATTAGAATTTCAGTCTCGATTAAATAATTTTTTTAAATAATAAAGATTTTTTATTTCAAATAATAGCATCGATTTGTTATTAAAATATATTAACAACGTAATCAATGAAATATAGAATTATTTTTATAAACGATATTATTTTTTCTTTTGACATTATTTTAGAACTGATAGACAAAAAGATTGAATAATTCATTTTGTTGTAGATAATATATATTTACAGATTATTAATACTAATAAGATGCAAATCTTGTGATTTTTCATGTATTTCCTTTCTAAGATTAAAAAAAGGGGGAGATGAGAGTGCAGAAAGTTAATTTTAATATCTAATGATAATCCTTTATGAATATATTTGTTTTTCATTTCCTAATCTTTTTGTAAGCTTTTAACATGTAATATGTAAAGATGTCAAAGTTGGTTTGAAATGAGAATTAATCTGAATCGAATGATGTATAGTAATTATTTTTTCAGCATATAAAGGCCATGGATTTAGAAATCTGACAAGACAAATTTCAGAATGGTAGTTATAAAGCATCTTATTCAAACACATACTTGTAAGTTGGGGTTCCAGATCAGCAGTTTTCGATTCCTTTTGTGTGCTTTCAAATATATTGGATTTTGTAGAAGTACTCCTCACCCTGGGTGCTAAGCCTATACCTCCAAAAGCAGCAATACGGCATACCTAATTAACAAATTGGACAGGAAAAGAACAAATATTGAGAATATAACAAAAAAGCGCATATAAATATAATGATATGAAGTTTACAAGATGGAATATGCTATTATAATTTGTTTTAGTTGGTTACTTACATAATGTTATAACCGTAAATTCATACAAGAATATGAATTATGACAATTTTAAATATTTTACTTTATTTTAAAGGATTGCAGTTTTGGTTTTCTTACAATGTAATGGTTTGAAGCGAAAGATTTTTTATTTCTTTTAGTGCCGATTATCTAAATGCAAGAAACTGAATTATGAAAAATTTAAATGATATTTTGTTTTATAGAATTTTAGTTTAAAATATGGTTTTCTTCCACTTTTTTGAAGTGAATGATTTTTATATCTTTTCAGTGCCGGTTACTCCAAATGATGGAATATTTATTGATGCTAAAAAAATTATATCATTTTCATATTATAAAGATAATTTTTCCTTTCCGAGTTCTTTTGAATTTATCTATGTGTACGATTTTATGAGAAAAACGTATGATAATAATTTTTCCAAATACACATAAAAATTATAGTTTATTCAATAGATATTTTAGTATTTGATTAGATTGTTGCAAGGGACATATAATGGCATTCAGCTGGATATTTAATGGCACATATATATATATTTCCCTTTGAATGGAGCTAAAAATCATATTTAAATTTGAACTTAAAAAGAATTGCTGCTGTCAAGCACTTTTAGAAAATTATTTCCATATGAACGGCGTGAAAATTTGCCTAATTTAAATGATCTTCAATACTAAAGGAGTTATGAGACAATGGAAATTTCAACTCCTCGTCTCTCTCTCTCTCTATCAATCGGATGTCGCATCAGCAAAAGAGACTTTTAATTTCCCTATAATATATCCCACTTAGATTCAAATACAGTTTTAAATTATGCACGTTATTAGAGATAAGAAAATAAGATAAAATGGGCAAAGGTTTTTCTATACACATGTACATATAAAATACCTAAATAAGGAAAAAATACAAAAACAATTTATAAAAATAAAAAAATATATAAAAAAATGTATGGAAAACGTTTTTTTTTTTTTTTTTTTTTTTTTTTTTTTTCATTTTTGCTCGTAAGCTATATCTTCTAGAAAAATCAAAATAACAAACACAACCAAAGCGCAAATGCAATCAACAGCAAGGCGCAAATGCATAAGGAAAATGTTTTTGAGACGAACTGTACGCAGTGACGAATATTTTGACGAAATGTATGCTGTGAAATTCTTTCCACAATTTTTTTCCCTTCTCGTTTTTGCCTTTTGATTTGTGTTTTTTTTTGTGTAATTATTATTATAAAAATTTAAATAAAATGAAGTTATGGTTTTTACAGCTCACGATAAATGTGCAAAAATTTTTCCTTTGTCGTCTCATGAAAGCCACTAAAAATATTTTTTTTTAAAAAATAAGGAATTATTTAAAACGTTTGAATGAATATTACCTCCTTCGTAGTAGTTGATACTGTTTCTGTGGATTTTGCCATTTCAGTTGAATACTGATCTGATTTTTCAATAGACGAATGCTGAGTTTCTGTTGTCATTATCATTTTTGTAGCATAAGAAGACATTTTCTTGACTTCAACGGATTCATCTGATTAATAAAACAAAATTACATTCCAGAATTCAACAAAAAGGACTTTCATTTCACAAATCGATATGTATTGATAAAGCTTTATATTATTACTTACAATGATAAGCTCTTCTCATTAAATGATGGATACATTTTTACGTATTCAAAACATATACTTTATAAAAATTTCATTTTATGCATTATTTAGTCTTTTGGTAAATGTTGATTATTAATGAATGATAATTGAGTCATAATAATTCGAAATTGTAAAACTTATGAGTCAAATTGGAATTACTGTTGAAAACTGTAGGAACATATTTTTTAAAACTATTTTCATTGTTAATATTCTATTTCCTAAACATACAGCTGAAATCAAATTTTTATGATTTGATATTAGTTCATATATTTTATTTTACTAATCTAATGTTGTTCCATATTTATATTAGGATTATTTACAATCATTAGTTTACTTAAGAGATTTGAAATTCTATTTTAAAAAAATCGTAGTATGGTATTTTACACTCGACTCAAATAGTGTTAATATCAATTTGAAAAGATTATTCTTATCTAGCCGCATTTGACGACCAGCTGGTTTGGCGGGATTAATATTCGCTAAAATGTTTAATCAAATATTTTATGCGACTTTGTCTCTTAATATTCTTCAGAAAAATATTTTAGAGTTTCATTTTGTGATAGTTATATAACTTTTATTATTATAGAATTTTTACGGCTATTGTTCCGTTCCTTGTGCTATGGACCTTTTTAATTTTCTATTAGCTTCAGTAAAATTTGAATTTTAAATTAAAGTAGAAGTGATTAAAAGTCAATTAATACAAAAACAGTTTTTGCTGAAACCAAGCAACAATTTCACTTCAATTCAAATTTAATAAAAAAAACCCAAAGTCAACATCAACTTCCATATTATTTGCCACATTTGGCAGCCCTAGATAAGCCGATCAATTTTGTAAAGCGCCAATACACGGATATTCTCATTTATTTCTAATAGATTCATAGTTGAAAATGAAATTTAAATAATTCAATAATAATAAATTCAAATAAATATTTCAATATTTATAATACTAGATATACGCATACGAAATTTCTTAATTGTATGTTTATTAGAATATTTTAAAAGTACTGAGTTCAACTCCTCCCTCAATTAAAATAAATATTTGCTTGCTAATAAAAAATTTCAAATATTAAAAAAGCGTTTTATAAATTATGTTACAAAATACATAATACCTGAAGGTTGCAATTCCTTATCATCGATTTCCGATTCCTTTCTTTCTCTTTCGAATATATCAGGTATTGGTAGAGTGCTTTTTCTCTTGGGAATCAACCGCATTCCCGCAAAGGCTGTACATACATTAAAACTAGTCTAAAAATAGAAATTGATATTACTTAGCTTCGATATAAATAAACATGAACTGAGAAATTATTGATATACATATTAAAATTTAATTACATAATTTTTGTTAATCTTATTTTAATCATGAGATTAACATATAAAATAACTGACGTTGAGTAGTTTTTGTTGAAATTTGAAATTAGATTAATAGAGTTGTTAGGAACAGATTATGGTTTATTATTATGTAGATAAATTTTGGGACTTCATTTTTTTTTGTCATAAGTGGATCAGTTTGTTTTAATCTAGTAAACATCTCGTTTTGAAATTGCACGAAGGCAGTTTTAAAGCTATATTCAAAAATTTGTGCCGTGGATAAATGAAACTACCTCAGTCATCACACTCTTTTCCAAAGTTCTATGTTACAACATGCAGTAGAAATGATTTGATCATTATTAAAAATTCTCTTTTTGATTGATTTGCAATCCTTTAACATTGATTCATATATTCAATAAGAAAAAGAGACATCTAATCCATAAAAGCAGATCTGGATAGATCTCATTTCAGTGTTTCTTTTCAAAGCAGCCCATCTCTTCATGTGCCACTCAACTCCTCTAACTCAGAAAACTACAAACCAACTGATTATCTAGAAATTGATTACTTACATCCGATATAATTCTTTAAAAACACAAATAAATTCGAAGCAAGAAATATCATTCATCGAGTTATATTCGATTTTAAAACTTGGTGGCTAACTTTCTTTGGAAAGAAAGGTCTAACCCTTTGGATGAGCTGTTTCTTGAGAGTAGAAATAAGAATTTACTCTGAGCGACTATTGCGAATTCTAGTTGAGCAGTAAAGAACTAAAAATTAGCCCGATGATGACAATATCTTAGAGGGAACGAAAGCAAGAGCAAGATGGTTCCATCTTTCATCCCAAATACAGAAAACAACAATGCTTGAAAGGAAAACATTCAATCAATATTGTTATGAATTTGTAATATTGCTGTCCAGCAGTAAGTTTCCTAGTAAAGAAAATAATTTTATGAATTCTCAATGGATATTGAGTCAATAACCCTCTCAGCAGCCTTGGCGACAAATTTGGTGACGAATTTAGAAACTGACCAAAAACTCGAAGATTGTAGGAACTACAAGAACATTGGGGATAGCATCTTTAGGATTCAAGATGATCCTTAAAAAAGCTTTTATACTCTCTCTCTCAGAAAAAATAAAAAACTGAGAGTGAATTGATGTGGAGTAGCAAACGATCTAGAGGCGAGTGTAATTGAGCAAAATCTCTCTCCTGCCATTCTTTCTGAACTGAATGTGCTACTACAGTTGTTTATTACTGATTTACTACTTGTGTGTTGCTGTTTAATGTGAGTGCTATTTTTATGTAAACTTCAGCTATTTTTTGTTGGTTGTGTGCTTATTTAAAATAATTACTTGTTATTGAGCCGGTTGGACTTTGTTTCACCGTATACCTACTGAGCCAGATCTTGATTTTCAGATTAATTTTCCTTAACAACATTAAGAAAATATAAAGTACCAGAAAATTCTATCAGCACCTACTACCCAATTACATCCTACTGTGATAAATGAATGAGTGATATGCAACTACAATGGGTGAAGCATCTACAGAATTGTAGTTTTCTTTCTCATTTGCTAATATATGCAAAACAAGTAAGATCCTGCAGCGATATATGCTTTCTTTTTTATTAGAAATTTCATAAAGACACTCATATGTTTGAAATCAACCCTCATATTATAAGTTAGTTTCCATGGGAGCTCTAGAAATCGACTCTAAAGACTTCTAATAGGCGAAATGTAAATACAACAAGTATACATATCATATCAATAGTGGAATCAAATTTTGAAATTGGAATCCTCCGATTCCAAAAACGTGACTTTATGAACGCAGGTGAGATAATAGAGTCATAAACGCAGCAGAAGTATTTCATAAAATTGTTTAAATGAGTTTATAATATAATTGTCATGCATTTTAAGTACTAGAATTTTTAAAAAAAATCCATTTTCTAAAGAAAACACAAAAAGGAATATTACCTCATTCATCGTATTTGATGCTGTTTTGAAATATTCTGCTTCTTTAGATGGAGATTGGACTGTTTTACCAGGAGTTATATTTGCTGCTTCAACTTTTTCTCGTACGATCGGTTTTGTAGAATCTGGAGTATCTGTTAATAATTTAATAGATGAAGCTTTAAAAAAATAAAATCAATAACATATAAGATCAGATTAAAGATTTATTAAATATGCATTTCAAGTAAATATCTCATTTCAGAATGCCGTGGATATAGATTCGAAAAGATACCTCAAATCTTGTGGAAAGAAATAAAACCAGAATGCAACTTACAGTGTATGTTTTCAATGATTTTTATTCTTTGCTTATAGACTGTATAAATAATTCGGCCTTTTTTAAATCAACAAACCAGAATTCAGATATGTTCTAATACGAATTAATTCGCTTTCACGAATAAAAATTTATCAGTGTTCGTCCCCTCGGGGGGGGGCACCTCGAAATGAGGATGAGATGCTTCCGGCATGGTGGTTGGATCTCGCCACCCTGGAGGGTACACTAATAGGTGGGGGATCTGGCTCCTCCCATCGATGACGGGACGTACTTCCTTCGGGGAGGGTTGTACCGTGGCCGGTGACGGCCCTTAGGACTCAACCACAGTTCCCGCCAATTGCTGTTGCGGCGGTCCGGTCATTCAGTTCTATGGTTTAAATCCGTGTGCCTTAGGGCGGGTCGGAGAGTTAGATGGTTGATTTATCAGTGTTCGTCCAAGAATATATTATTGTTCGTGCTCAACTAATAGATTGCGGAAAGGACAGGATGATATTGTTTGTTTTGTAAGATGGCTGGAGGAAATATATGTAATAAAGATATTCTTTTTAAAAGCAATTATATTTTTATATACCTGGAATAAATGTTTATTCGTTATAAATTATAACTCATTTCTTTTTATCAAATAAATAATTCTTCATTTAATCAACATGATATAAAACGACCTATCCTCAATACTGAAGATGTTTCAAAACGTATTATTTAAATAGAATTTTTAGACATGGCTTAGAGAAGTTGATATTTTTTATCTTGAAAGACATTAACATTTTTCTTCTTAACTATTAATAAGTAAAATTCTTCGAATCTGTAATTTCTATAAGATAAAGTATCAGAGGATACTGCTTTTATTTCAATTAAATTATGACCACTTAACTTCAATTAAAATTGAGATAGTAGAGATAATGTCTAAAAAAAAAAACCACAACACATGTGGTTATTAGCGCTATCTGCCGTCTTAAAGTTTTAAAAAGAATTTTCTTTCATTTCCTCTGTGAAGTGTTCATTTTCAAATGTAACACTTCTCAGAGGACCGTTTTACTAATTTAGTATCATTAATAAACATAACTCAACTGTTTTCCTACTTCTTTTTAAGTTAATTTCTTCTTAAGCATTACTTCAAATAAACAAAAAGACAATGAGTAGAAAACAGAATTTCATTATTTTTATGAAGAGAACTTATTTCTATTTGAAATTCTACGAATATAGCTGGACGAATATATTTGAAATAATACGAATATAAACAAAAAATTAAGGCTTAATGCTTGCAAAATTAAATGAGAGATACCTGAAAAATGCATTTTCTTATCATGTTTAGAATCTTTTTGCAAATTTTCAAATAAATCGGGTTTCAAAGGAGTGCTTTGCCACTTAGGAGAGAAGCGTATACCACCGAATGCTATGCACTTTTTAAGAGCAGCCTGGAAGAGAGAAATTTAAATAAATTTTATATGGCAAGTTTAAAAAATTTGGAATAGCAAAATTATACTTTCCTACGAAACTACTTTATTTGAAGTAAATATTTATTCTAAATTTCCTGTTACTATTAATATAAAAAAGTTGCCTATAAAGATCAATTATTCTAATTTAACAATGACACGAAAAAAAAAAGCGAAATTCATTAAAAATCGTGAATTTGATGCCTAAAAGAATTTTTGTAATATTCATATAAAAAATGAAATTTCATAAATTTTTTAAATACAAATCCTATTAAAAATCTAACCAAAGATTTTATGTAATTTTTAAAAATTTGTTTGCATAATATTCTATGTTAAAATACATTATTAATGTATAAAATATCAGCTAATAATATCGATAAACATGCATATGTTTGGGTTTCTGAGTGTGTATTGTCTCTATGCAGGCCTGTTTGACTATTTGGCTTATAACTACCAAATTTGCTACACATATTTTGTATTACATATAACAGATTTGCTGTATATACTTTGGAGGGTGTCAAAGTGCACCACCAAGCGAGATATTAGAAATTTAATTAGATTTTAATCAATTAAAAATTTATCTGAATTGTGTTTTTAAGCAATAACTTTCAAAAATATTACTGTACAAGAACGGTTTTTACATCATTTTAAAATTTAAGAAGAATCTTTTTAATGATATCAATATCAATTTAATAATCCTGTAATTACTAAATAATTTTTGACAATTTTTTGAAAATTTTTTTTTTTTAATTTCTAACAATAAATAACATTGTTTCCTGAAATTCACACAATTTTCTTTCTCCTATGAAATACTTAATCGCGTAATTTTCTTCCATTGTTACAAACTGAAGAAAAAAAAATTCTGTTTAATATCTGTACAATTTACAAGATGAATAAAAAGAGAATTTGCAATATCGTCAATGTTAGATGAGAGATGGACAATCGCGTTTTTAATAGTTCTATGATGTCTTGAGATATTCTCCATTAGGAAAGCTGTTGTTGTCGTGGCGATGAAAATGCAAAAAGTGAGGAAAGAAAGTCTCCGATATTATCAAAGGTCCGGAGGACCACTGCCACCAGCTTTGGCGCTTCAGGGCTGTAAAGGATCTCCTGAAGTGGATCCATCAGCGGTAACCAGCCAAACTTTAAGATTTGTAGTAAAATGGGCACTCAAAGATATGTCTCGGTGTGAGCTGAGTTTCCGGGCAGTTCTTGCATATAGGCATATGCGCAAGAACTGCCTTGCATATATGCCAAGGATATTGAAGAAACTATCTTGTTATAATGGTACTCTGTTAAACAAAATCCAAAAAAAAGTAATTTTTTCTTCAATGATAAGTTCCTTCCTCAAACACTGTTTTGCTAAGTACAGTTTAATACAATAATTTTGGATAGATACATATAATAGTCTCAAATAAATCAGTCAAAACACGAAATAATCATGTTCTTCCCACCGCTCTCAGTTAGAACGTGTTTTACTTAATTTGACTGATTTCGGTTTTCCTCTGTAACATATACATTACGTTATATTATGTTTTTATATCAATAACATGCCCTTGATCATATTCTCTTTATCGAGTACATAATTTCAACAACCCAAAGAAGGAACATACACAATAAAAGGGAAAGGCAAACGTTGAATGCGCGAAAGTTTTGCAGGGTTTTCTGGTGAAGCATTTTTGCATGGCTTCTACTCAGATACTCAGCATTTTAATGAACCTTAATGAAACTTACTTCTTTTGCAATAAGAGAAGTTGCTTTCGATGATTTCGCTTGACTACTTGGAAGATTTTCTAAATTTTCTTCATTGGACCGCTCTATTCCTTTGCTCATAACTGCCTTGGCAGAATCAGAAGTTTTTAGTTCTTTAGTTATAATTGCTGTTTCTTTAGCTACAGCTGGCTCTAGAAAGTTGAAAAAATAATAATTTTGTGGTGGAATGAAGATCACCATGATCTGTGCAGTGGAAGCAAGATGACGCATGTTTTCGGGAACATTTTTTTAATGATCACATTTCACACAAAATAAGCACAAAACACGAAAGACAAGACAAGACATTAACTCGCGCACTTTAACAGAACAGCATATCATCTCATAATTTACAATCGCAATGCACTGTGGGATGCGCACCTAATCTGGCATCGCCATCTATTATCCAAAAGAGTAGACAGAGTAATGCAACTGCTACAATTTCTAATTAGATAACTGACTCAAACCAATGTTTTATTGTCTTCAATGCAAGTTCAATGTTAATTACTGTCTTCAATGAGATAGTAATTAACTAGTTGAATTTGCATATTAAGCTGTTCGCTCACCATACAGATATTAATTTTATCATGCAAGCCCACTCTGGTGAGCTATATCTTATCAAAACAAAGGATACATAGCTTTCAATTACACTTGCGCAATAAACAAAGCAGTCTGATTGGTTAGCTACGTACACAAAGTGGCTAAATAAAGTCGGTCGTCTAACGGCTGTGGATGAAGGTTCTGTTAAAGTTTTATTTTCAAATATCTTTTGAAAATAATAGGCCACAGAAGGAGGAAATGACCACTTATTATGTACCTAGAGTACATACACTTTCATAGAAAAAATTGTAACATTCGAACAGTAGTTGTTGCTAGAAGAATCTGACAAGGTTTCCATCATAGACAATGAACAGTGAAATGGTATTCTTCATTCAAAACTTTAAGGGAGAGGGTACAGAAAGTATCTGAAGATGTATCTGGGTGCTGTGCTTTTTCATATGAAATGTAAAAAGATTGAAATAGATCCACTGGTTGAGTTTGGATGTTTGATTTTCAACATTCATTGAAATTTATAGCTACAGTATGATAATAAGTAATGCGCATTATTAATTAACATTTACATCATTATAATCTTTTCTCACAGATAAAATTAATTATTTTTGTATATGAAATGAGTAAGAAAATCATAAATCGATGGCTTAAAGGGCTTATTGGAAATCCTGAATTTATTTTAAATTATTATCTATACTTATAATAAAGCTTAATGTGTGTGTGTGTGTTGGCGCTCTACAGGCCAGACCGTTCGACCTACAGCTACTAAATTCGGTACATGTATGTATACATTGGAGGTTGGGAATGTTCATCTGGGATCCCTTTATTTTGAATTTTTAATTAGAATTTAAATTACTTATTAAAAACTAACTTTCCCGCCAAAAAAATCTTCATTTCCCCACCGCCAAATGAGTAAGGATTCAGTTTTTTCCCCCATGCAAATGAGGTTAGGCTTAACATTTTTCGACCGATCATTTCAAACGATTTTGTTTACTTTCTTAATATTTTATGCATGTAAAATTAAACAATGTTAATTGATCGATCTTTCAGATTCATTCTGAAGTAATTTTGAATAAAAATAAAACAGAATAAAGGAAATTAAAAATCTCTAATCTGCATAGCGTTACCCCAACTGGAGTAGAAAATTCATGCATTTGCGTTACCATAATTGGCGTTGAAAATTGTATTCTGATTGTTGACAACTAATTTCAACCGATGCGGACTTGATTTAAATTATTTTTAGGTTAGCTGTATGCTTTTGTAATTAAATTGTATTTAAGTTAATTATATATTTTTTGTATATATTTATAGTTTTAAGTACATCGTTATTTTTAACCTGTTTTCGATCAATTATTTAAAATTATTCTGTTTATTTTCTTAGTGTTTGATGCATTTAAAATGAAACATTGTTAATTAATAGACCTGCTCATGATGAATCTGAAAAAAATTTGTTGACAAATTCTTGAGATATTACATAAATTAAGAAAGATATTCTTTAGTGTCCATAAGGTTTAAATGCTCAGTGACTCTGTTTTTAGTAATCATATTATAAAAAAAAGCTTTGTTTCAGTAAAAATATTATTATATTTATTGCAGATGAATCCTTTCCACTTTAATTTAAAGCATAAATTCTATGGGAGCTAACAGAAAATTAGAGAAGTACATATTATGTTATGACAGAAGGCCTTTATAATATTATGACTGAATTATATAACTATCAAAATTTGAAGTTTTAAAATATTTTGATGAAGAAGCTATTAAAGTAGGAATTACATAAAATATTTAATTATTAAAATTTTAATGAGCATTAAGATTGGCGAACCAGTAAAAAATTAACAATAAAATCTATAAAGTACGTTATCAAATATGAATTACCAGCTAGATTAGCTGCTTGGTGATCCCTTTTTGTCTCTTTTGTCATTTCATGAAACAAATCAACTTTTTTGGTGTTTTTCTTTGAAGTGAACCGCATGCCTCCGAACGCTGTACATGGCTTAAGGTCCGACTAGAAAAAAAAAAGACTTTATATACCTACATATATTTTTGCGTTTTTACTACATATATTTTGTATTAGAATTTACTTTGAATGCTTTTCATCAGCAGCTTTTTTTGATGCTAGAATAGCTATTTTAAATTAAATTTTCACTATTAGCGTTTTTGTATTTTTTCAACATTGTTTTTGTATTTTCACGTTTTTAATTTTATATGATAGAATGTCTGAACCGGTTACTAAAGATAATGACTGAGAGAGAAAAAGTGTCATATTGATCTTGTATTAGCTACATATTTCCTGTGCATGTACAGAAAAGTAAAAATATATATACAACTTCAACATCCAAATATTTAATTATGAAGATTGAAGTTCCATAGCTCAAATCTCTACTACTAATAAAACAGAAAGTGAGCATGCATCGCTTGGCTCTCGACATATCCGAGTGTTTGATTTAGACTGACCATTTTGGTGCAAGTCAAAATTCAAAAAATGGAACATATAAAATTTAAAATTATAACTTTAAAACTTCTTTAGGTAATTCAGTAAGCGGGAAGACAAAAAAATTAAACGATATTTTGACATTTTTCCACGACAGGTTTTGAAAATAATACTGCACAAAAATCATTTTTATATTGTTTTTTTAAAAAATGAACCTATAATTTAGTTACTATGTCAATTTTTTTTAAAATAGTGTTTTTAATAGTAGCTTTTCTGTTCTGGTACAATATTTTTTGTACCAGATTTTTAACAATTATAGTCTTTATTATTACAACAAAATTCATATCATTTTAATCATTTCATCGAATGTTTAATCGCGTGTGTCAGTGAAATGTTTAATCTTTTTTTCCCACTGCTGACAGATAAAAAAGCAATACTATGCATATTACAGGCGCAGTTTTCATGAAGAGTCAGAAAGAGAAGTAGGGAACCACGTAAGATAATGAACAACTGGGAAATAGATTTCTGTGTTAATGCTGTTATATATATTTTTTATTTACATGCGAGTATAGCATAATACTGAATCGTATTTGTTCTTGAACAATCTAAATCAAAATCTTGTAAATATCCAAACCATGAATCTTTAGCGATATCTCATTTAACACTATTTCATTTGAAATTGCTCACTTTAAAAGTTATTCAAAATAAAGCGTTTAAGAAGTCATTTTTGAATATTAAAAGATTCAGATGTTTAAGGTGAGCTATTATTTAAGCTTCATTCCCATGACTGAAGATTAAGTGGAAAGAGACCCCGGCATTTACAGCAATGGTCTCATAAAGATCACGATATTTGTGCATATTTCAGTGTTCATTTTTTTTACAAAACATGAACGTAAAGATGCTTGCGTCGTGGTGACTAATTTAAAGCTCTGCACTCGGATATCTCCTCTCAGACACCATTCAAGAAGGTGCATCATTTTGAGGTTTTATTTATTTTTAAAATTTTAATTTTTAAAAATACCTATACGGTGATAAGAAAATATCGATAAATTATTTGGAGAAATTCAACTAAAAATAATTATATATATTCTTCGGAGCAATAAAACAATCCTTGTATTAAGTGAATAATCATGTATCGATTTTTTTTCCGAATGCAAAGGTTAATGTGCACAATTTTAACATAATGAGTAAATATTTCGAGAACTGGGAACTGGAAAGTGCGATCTTTCGATTTCATATCCAGAAGTGCTATTGAAAATTCCTCTCGACAAGCTAGAAGGCAAAAGTAGATAGATTCCTTTTCATCTGAGTAACTAACTGGCAGTAAAAATTGTGGATGTTAGAAAAGGTCTAAATTAGGGCTTGGAAATCACTTTTCAACCCTTCTAAGATATTGTTGTTATCGAAAAACTTTAAACGCAAAAGTTATTTTTCTTAATGAGGAGCTCATTTGGCTAATTGGATTTATTTTTTCTATCTTCAATATTAAGAAAGTTATAGAAAAATGAAAATTTCAATCCACCACCCACCACTTCTAACCCCCTTTCAGCTAGATGGGCAATATATACGAACTCGTCCGAGATTTTTACATTTATAACAATATATTCCAATTAAAATCCAAGCAAAATTACTCTAGGTGTCCTGTTCAGAAGATAATGCAAGAAAATCACACACACACACACACACACACACACACACACACACACACACACACACACACACACACACACACACACACACACACACACACACACACACACACACACACACACACACACACACACACACACACACACACACACACACACACACACACACACACACACACACACACACACACACACACACACACACACACACATTGCAATAGGTAGTCTTTCTATAGGAATCGACCTAAAAGCCCCATGAGCCGTCTAAATGTCTAAATATTGGAACTCAGCTCTAGTCTCAGAGCTCTGATTGTGATTTTGAAAACGTTTTCCTAAAAATGCATAAATTCAAAATATGCATATCAACTGTACTTTTTACAGTTCGATACAGAGAATATAAAAGAGTAGTGAATATGCTGCATTATGAAAATAAAACTTAGATACCGCAGATGGTTTCTTTGATAGTCTTCCAGATTGCTTTTGTGAGCATTTTTCTTTCAATGGCACTCGTTTGGTTGTGTTTCCCTTATCTTGAACCGTAATGTGAGAAGCAGATTCGGAAGTGAGATCTGAAAATAATTGCAATAGTTATGGTTTTATTTTTATTCTACTCTGTAAATAATGCATCAACAAAAGACTTAATTAAACAAAGGCAATTCAAGCTCACATGCTGAAAGTTAAATGATTAGCTTTGACTCAAATTTGGATTGTATGGCACATACACAGTTTATTTTTTGTGACAGTAAAATAATTAAATAATTTTTTTGTTGCTTGGCATGATTGTTAATTTTTTATTTTCATTGAAATCATTATTTTATTTAGTCCTCATATTTCAATGCAAGTTGTTTTTCGAATATTTTTTAGTAATTTTGGATAATTTAAATTTTTTTTCATTTCTTACATTGGAATAATTCGTATTTTATGGAATTATTAAAATAAATTTAACTCTCAACTTTATCGACATTTTTTAAATTTAAAATAATGTTGATTTAATTCCAGTTAAACAATTCATTACTTTTTAATTTTTAAAATAATTAATAAACATACGCATCAATGTAGACGGAAAAATGTCATGAGGAAATCTCTATCTGATTACTCACTTCATTTTTTTACTAAAAAATGAGTTGAGAAATAAAAATCCATAAAATATAAGATGACATGCGCATTCTCATTGCTTTAAGTACAAGGGGTGTTTAAATGAAAAGGTACGAAACGACACTGTGGGTATAAATGAAGACTTGATTCAAAGTATACACCATAGGCTTGAGAAAAACGATCATAATGATTAACGAGCTGAAGGATTCCTTGTTCCCAAAATTCCTGTGGCCATGACGAGACCCAGTCCTTCACAGCGTCCTTGAGTTCGCCGTACGAGTTGAAGCGCTTCCCTTTCAGATGTTTTTTCAGGGGACCAAATACATACAAATCGTAAGGCGAGATGTCCGGGCTGTAGGACGGATGGTCGAGTTGCTCTCAATTGAACTTGGTCAGTTCAGCGTGTGTGACCCTGGAGACGTGTGGACGCGCGTTATCATGAAGCAGAACCACACCCTCCGCGAGTAGCCCCGGTCTTTTGTTCTTGATGGACCTGCGTAGTCTTCGGAGTGTCTCACAGTACACATCAGAGTTAATGGTTCTTCTGTGCTCGAGGAATTCAACAAGTAGCAGACGGACGTCGAAAAAGACGGTAAGACGGTGCCTGCTGACACCATGGCTTTGAACTTTTTAGGGGGAGGTGACGACATATGTTTCCACAGCATGCTGTCCCGCTTTGTCTTTGGCTCATAGTGATGGCACCAGCTCTTAATACCTGTGACGATCCGCTCCAGGAAAGCGAGGTCTTCCTGATACCAAAAAAGATGTTGAAGAGCTAGGCCCAAACGCAGTTCCTTGTGCTGGTCTGTCAGCTGTTTCGGAACTCACTGCGCGCACACCTTCCGATAACGCAACCTGTCGTGAACAATTGTCCACACAGTTTCAACACTGGAATCCACCTTCACCGCCAACATTCGCAATGCGACACGCCGATCACTTCTCACTAGGTCGTCCACCTTGTCGATGAGATCGAGCGTGATGACTGCGTTTGCTTGGCCTGGTTTCGGATGGCCATACTCTCACGGCTTGCACGAAAACGGGCATTCCATTTTCTTACTGACTTGTCTGACAGACAGTCTTCCCCGTATACGGTGACCATCCGGCAATGAAATCCGCCGGTGTAACACCTTCCACTGTCAGAAATCGGATAACGCCGTACTGCTCTTCAATCGTCGAATTTTGCAATGTGAACGCCACCCTGTCTTCACATGCACTACCACGTCAATTGGACGGTGCTCTTTATAAGAGCCTTTGTTCTCTCCTGCGCATGCGGTGCTCGCGCATACTCCGATCTACGCCGAAGGCTCCAATTGCATTTCTAGATGTCTTGTTACGTTCACCCATAGCGGCATAGGCAAATATGTTAACGGTTACATTGTTAAGATGTTTCATGCCTTTTCATTTGCACACCCCTTGTAGCATTACATTTAATTGCATGTTCAAATAAGTGCAATTTTTTTGCTATATAATTGAAACACAGCATGAAAAAATTCCATTGTTAAATATATATATATATATATATATATATATATATACGAAATATTGAAATAAAAACTCGAAGCTTCAATGAATTTCTGTAGATTTTATTAAAATATATATAGTTTTATAAAAAATAATACGGAATGATTTTAACGGGTTTTTTTAATTTCTAAATTTCTGAAATCATTTTACATAAATAAATTTCTAATTTATCTTTCTAATAAATAGCAGACCAGAGCTACACATTCTATCGTCAAATTTCTTTTGATTCTAAATGCTCGAATTTTAAAATTGAGAAACTGTAAAGCTACCATGAAAAAATGCAAAAACTTGCTGTAGAATTACAGTAAAATACTTCTTACCTTCCAAATTTAAACTTTCAGTTTCAAAATGATCCATTATATCTTTTGACATCTTTGCAATGCTCATGGGTTTCACATTCTTTTGCAGGTTGGTTTTCATTTGCCTCCCTTTTAAAGAACTTACGGTATCCTATACCATGTATTAAAAATCAATCAATAATTCATGTATTTAAACTTTTATATTATTTGGTTTTTATTGAATTACATGATTCTGATGATAAAAATGAGTGAAAGGTGAAAAAAACTTTTGCAAAAGTTCATTTATATATTATTCCCACAAGTTTTAGCATAATGTCAAGGATGCACCACATTTTATGAATAATGATAAAAGTTTTTCTATGAAACCAGTTATGTTTTTATTTTAATTGAATACGTAAGATATGCAAAACAGTTATTTAATTATTCTGTTAGGGATGAATTGAGTGAATATGAGCAATAATTTGAGGTAAAATAATCAAGTCATGCATGTTAAGAGAGATGAGTTCTGATATTTCATATTTAACGTTCAAAGCATACTTTAAAGAATTAAAGAAAGATAAAAAAAAAGATTAAAAGATAAAAATAAAATCATAAAAGTGATGTTTCTCCAGACTGTGATTTTATTTTATATTTTGATATAAAAATACTTGATCTTTTAAATTACGGCTTAGACGAAATTCGGAGATATCATTTTAAAACAAAATATTTTCGATGCAGAAACAAAAAACTACTTTCTCCTAACTTCAAGCTTTTCTGATCATACAATACTGTTGTAATTGGTTAACAAATCTATCATAAATGATGGTGGGATGCACCGCTTTTTCTGGGCTCCACACATGAGGTAATTATAATAGGGTTTGTTAGTTTTTATTTTGCAAAATCATCAAGCTTCGTGCTTCTATCTTTAGTGGCGTTATTAAGTCGCGTTGGCGGTTATAAAATATTTAATTTTCTTTGTAGTTTCCGAGTAGAAAAATTGAGCAAATAACCTGCTCTGTTTGCTGTTGTTTCTTATGGCACTTGCCACGGACAAGCCCACTGTTACTAAGACAGCGATTTAAACCGGAGGGAGAGCGTCTCTTGTTTTTATAGTAGCGCCAACTAGGGCCAAGAGTACAACTTTGCCACTCACGCATCACTCATTTGCTTGCAAAACCCCTTTTTACAGGAGGACACATTCACATATCTCACAGTTTGGTTTGGTTATATTAATGTCCAGTTTGAAGCAACACTAGGGCCATTTTGGGACGGACTTCATAATTTTGAACCACGGTCAGATGACGAGGACGACACCTGAGCTGGCACCCCCCTCTCCACACCACACCAGCGGGAGGACGTTTGGTCATGACGGATTTAACGTGCAACTGACCCCCTTACACGACGGTTCTTCGGTGGAATCGGGTCACGAACCTGAAATCCTCCGGTTCCGAAGCCGAGACCTTACCACCAGGCCACCGCGGCCCACACACATATCTCACAGATAGAACAACGGAAGAACAGCCATGCCCAAACCGGGACTGGAACCCAGGACGCCCAGATCACGGGGAAGACGCTCTACCCCCTATGCCAGGATGCCGGCATAACCTGCTCTTCTCTTTATTATTAACCAATTAGGTGGCGATACAATACGATATGAGATTCGAAATAATAACATGATAATAGGAGATTCATAAAAATAATTATATAAAACAACTGCAAAGATCACAAATTACTTGAGCTTCGTTGCTAGACATTACAAAAGGAAGAAATTTAAACAAAATGCAGAAAGAAGCTATTAGACTTACTTACATATATAATAATTGCACTATGTGAATTCTCCATGTTGTGGGAGCATCATTGGTTCAGTAACTCATTTCATTGTCTTTTACTCTTGGAAAATTATTTTCGTAACAGTTGTAAGCAAAAAAGATGTTCTCCATGAAATGATGATAAAAGTGACATGAAAATATTTCAGCCACTCGTGTTGCCATCGTATGCATATCAGTGACTACGAACATGCCCCACAATGTTTGGCGCGAATTCGATTACAACATGGATATTGCTTCTTATATGATTAAATCACATAGGATGATTGTTAGATACGTGAACAAAATTTTAAATTCTTTTCTGCTTAGTGCTTACCATGTGTCTTCTTTTACATTCATTTCAAGAAAGTTACAGGCTTTTATAATCAGCACATTTGTTTAAAGTAACTCTGTATATTTTCTTTACAAATGAATAGAAATTCTAACATTTCTCCTCTTTATTTAATTTAACAGCTTAGCAGAAAAAATCAGATGCGCAATCTAGTTTTCAGAAGAAGCTTATATTGATATTTTTGTTTAAACATTTTTATATAATTTATTACTAACACTTACTTACTTTTTGTTAAAATTAAATTTTCTCTCATTTCTTTGTATTCTGAAATTTTCAAATTTTCTGAACTTATGTGTTCTTCTAATGTAACCTGCGGTGAAATAGAAAGATTCTGAAAACTTGGCGGGCTGGTTGTCAACCTAAGATAGACGAGGGCATTCATTGTAAGTTAGAAGAATATAAATCAGAGAGAGAGGGGCTGACCGAGAATTTAATTTAGTTATATTAACATTCCGTTCTTAAAACAATACTGGGGATATTTTGGGACGGACCTCGTAATTTTGAATCGCGGTCAGATGACGAGGACGATGCCTGAGCATGCACTCCTCTACAAACTTCCACACCACACCAGCGGGAGGACGCTTGACTCCAGTCCGATAGATTTAAAGTGCAACAGACCCGCTTACACGACGGTTCTTCGGTGGAATCGGATCTCGAATTTAAATCCAATTGTTCCGAAGCTGAGATCTTTCTACCAGGCCATAGCAGCCTTAGGTTGACCGAGAAATAACAGGTTTAATAAATACGATTTTATTAAACTCAGAGTAAATTCCCCCCCCCCCCCCATTTCTCATTAATGATTATCATCTGAAGATCTGAAGATTAAGGTCTGAAAAAATTCGATTTATGTCTGTATTCTACCAAAATGAACTCGTCTGATATCACATAAAATTACTTCACACCCACCACTTCCTCAGGGCTAGGTGGTAATTCTTGCTTGGTAATTGTTATGGACTATGGACTTGGTAATTGTTTTAGATGAAATAGCAAATAACTGAACTAAGCAAAAAGAAATCTAAATTTATAAGATATTAATAATAATCAATACATTAATTATGATAATAATATCCACTATAAAAATTATAGTGGTTTCATTTATTCAAATTTTTAAGTAATGAAAATTTAGACAGAATGCCTCAAAAATATGTCAGACTTTTCAGGAAGATAAAAATTTTACATTTATCACTTACTATTTTCACAGTTCTTTTCAAATTTTTAGCTCTTTCTTTTTCACTTGGGATCTTCGAACTTGCTTCTTTTGCTGTAGAAGATTTAATAGACTTGGGTATTTTGCTCTCCATGTTTTCTTTTTTTCCAGTTATGTCTTCTGTCCTTTTGTTTCTATCCATTTTTTTGTGCTCTCAGTTGAATAAAATATATCTAAAACTGAAGATCAAACAAAAAATTATAAAAATCTGATCAATATTTTCAAATTAAATTATGGTACTTTTTTTCTGATTTAGTTATGCGATACAGATTTTTCTTTATTACTAGCCACCTTTGGCGACCATTTGGTTCATCGAGATTAATGTTCGCTGTAATTTTCAATTAAATATTTTATGTAATTTCATTTCTTAATAACTTCGTGAGCAAAATATTTATAAGTTTCAAATTTTGATAGTCCTATAACTCATACTATTGTGGATGTATTAGGTTTATCATACAATTTTCTGTCAACTCCCATAAAATTTGAAATTAAGATTAAACTGGAAGTTATTAAACTTAAAACAATACAAAAACACTCTTTTTGGTAAAATCAAGGATGTTTCTGAAAAATATGAATACAGAAAAAATAATTCTTCGGCATTGAAATCTTATGTGTACTATAGAATGATTTTCATAATTTATGCAATATTTCAAAGAATTATTCAATAAAAAATTCTCTAATTAATCATAAAATTCAGTTTTGCTTTCAAAAAGATATAAATGGCGTAAATAATATTTTATTTTGTTTTTCGGTCAATAAATATTCTTAAGTTCAAATTTTATACAGTCTTTTGGACCTACGGAATCATTCAGCAAAATATTTTTGACATATCAGATTTTAAATTTTTTAAAAATGTTTTCATCTTCTGCGATCAAATCTGACTGAATTATGAAATTTTTGCATGGTATAATTTTAGAACATCAACATTTTTATAATTTTAGGTCAATCAGCCTAGAGAAAACTCTGCGTGCTGATTAGCGTATCTTCTTTGAGATGGTCCTTGGATTGGTCTAAAATCATGCGTTCCTATAAGATAGTAATATAGAAATTTTCGTATCTCTTTCAATTTTAGTCGCAATAGAATGGAACTTTCTTATTTAAAACTACTCGTCTTTGGCAAGCGGCTGGTTCGCTTGAAAATACTGGTTATATTTGAATTTCTTTAATACTAGGTTTACCAAGGGGTCATTTCGACCCTTCTGAGGAAACTTTTCTTTAATTTTCTTTAAGAGAATTATTGCCATATTTAATGAGAATATTTTAATTAATTTTTACTTCCATTTTTAAGACACATAATTGCAAATCTTATCTTTTTCTTTTTTTTAGTTTCGGAAGAATGTATATAGTATACTTACTATTACCTAAGGGGTCATTTTGACCATTCGCATAAATATTGTTGAAAATGCATACATTTATATTTCAATATGCAGTGGCACATAGATATGGGTATAAATACAGAAATATGTAAGTAAAATGTGTGTATATAAGAAACAAGAAGCCGAAGCTAGAAGCTGTTATAGGTTGTTAGTAAGAAGACGTGTAGCTCATTGTTTTGATAGAAGATGATGGTAGAAGAATGGATGGTCTTGAAGGCCTGGATTAGAAAACAAACACAGAGGAACTGCCTTTTCATCACATCACACCTCAACAAATATATTGAAAATATAAAAGTGTTTTTCTACTTTAACTGCATAATAGTTAGGTCATTTTTTTTCCTGATTAAATACGGAAAGGGGTCATTTTGATCCCTTTAGTAAAAACAGATATATGCCAACGCATGATAAACCTAGTGTTAAATCAAGTAAATATAACTTTATGTCCATGATACCGACAAATTATTAGTTTATAAAACAGTGTGATTTTTATTGTCTAATGTATATGCTCTTTTTATAATGTACATGAACCTTTCTAATGAAGGCCAATCTTATGATATCACGACACAATTAATACTTAAATACCCGATTCATCCAATTTCTAACTTCATTTTTATACACTTTGTAGACTACAGAGATAGTAAACACTAACCCTACTCCTTTAGTTTTTAGCAAAAGAACAAATCACGTTATCAGGCAGCTGATGAAACAATGGAAACGTTTTGAACTTTAGGGTAACAATATAATCTATTGCTGAAAATCAAGCAAAAAATATATTCTTAGAAAACATGTCCACGATTATAAAAATTGACATAACTAAAAAACCATTTTTCATATTTTGAAAAGGTCAAACTTTTTGTTTTTGAGATATTTTAGAAAGTTATCGTGGAAAAATGTTAAAATTCAGCTTAATTTTTATTTAATTAAAATTCTAATAAAAAATTTAAAAAAACAACACTTGCCGAGGTGAATATACTCGATTTCCAAGGTATGCATGTCAAAAATTTGGTGGTCTGACCTATAGAGCGTCAAAAATGCATGTCAAAAAATAGAGCACACATTCATCTTTATTATCAGTATATAAAAAATTACAGGAGGGACACTTTAATGCTTTTATAACTCTTTTAAAAGAGAAATATTATTATGAATTTTTAAAAGAGAAATATTATTATGAAAAATATTTGGAGTTGAACCAGGCTAAACCAGAAATCTTCCTAATAGTTATATTAGATATAGAAACACTAGCAATTCTAAACGATATTTTATACGACGGCGATGGGATTAATATTTTATGCAATATAAATATAACATTATAAATGTAAGATTAAGGTAGAATCCAAGAATTTCTATAAATTGCCTTGTGGCACTTATAAAATCTATTTTCTCACAGGGGCGCCCCTAGGTATAATTTTTCATAATTTTATTTGATTTTTAATTTATTTTCATAGATCTCGACTTTTATGCAGAGCGCAAAATATAGATGTACTATCTGAACAGCTCTTTCCAAATTAAAATCAATGCCACTTGGATATAATTTTTATAATTAAGAATGTAACAAATTAAAAATTTAACAATTCATTTATTTTCAAAATGATTTTAAATTATAATATAAATAGACAATTTATATATTAGAGCATTAGATAATGGGACAAATAGGTTTTATTAGTGATGAGCATTATTGGGATGCTTTATACGTCCATGTTTACATAAGGGTAAAAATGGACATATAAAGCATCCCAATAATGCTCATCACTAAATGTCCATTTTTACCGAGTCCTATATTTATTTTGAAATATTAGCATGGTTGAAAATATAAATATTCCAAATATATATATATTTCCAAAAATAGGATCAGTGAAATTTATAGTTTTTTAAAATTGCTTTGAAACGATATTTTTTTCTTCCTTTTAATCAAAAATTGTATAAGTTAGCTTTATCGAACTCATTCATGAAGTTTCTGTCGCATGAAGTATCTAAAATCTTGTGTTTTTCTTCCTGGAAATGAATCATCATTTCAAAATTCGAAACAAAAAAAAAGGATCTCTTGTTCAAATTTTGTTTAAATTTTCAGTACAGTGGGAATGAAACTTTTAAACTAATTCAAGGCAGTATTTTTCTATAAATTCACTTGTTTGCCTAGTTAGGGAAAAATCACCTTGTTATAACTCATCTAATGCTGGTAAGGAAGGATAGACCATGTCATGTTTTAGTTATTTATGAATATTAACTTCAGAACAGTTACTGTCATGTGTATTTCAATAATATAACGAAAGGGTTGCCAAAAATGAGAAATGAATAATGAAAATAAAAATAACATATTAAAGAGTAATTATTCAAATTTTAATATGAATATTCATTTAAATTTTGGTGTAAATTTGTATCAACAAATATGGTGCAATGTATCTTTAATGATACATGCAGCAGAGGTTGAAAATGTTTGCTCTATATGATGAACAAATATATTCTTTTTCGTCTTCTGTATTTTTTTTTTTTTTTTTATCTTTCCAACTATGAGTTTTGGAATTAGAAAACTTCCTACGATGAATTTTAAAAAAGTCAAATCATAACCAAAATAATAGATCAATTACTGAATTGTAGAGCGTATTATTGTATTATTGATTTAATAATTAAATCATATATACATCTTTTTGCGGCGTAGCAAAACGAGAACCAGGGAATTTTGAACAACGGCCAGATGACGAATGTGTCATCGGAACCGGTATCCTCTTTTTTCATTAAAAATCATTTACGGATTTAAATTTGATAAAACATACAATAACATGCGCCATTTGCTGTAATAAATCTATATTGAAACTAGAAATACAATATCATGTATCTGAGAATGCTGTACAATTTTCTTTTCGTTTACAAAATTAAGTAGTAGTGTACTTAATTACAAAGTACATTACACTTACTTTTGTAATTGAGTACACGTTTTTTTTTTTTTTTTGACAAAAGATTAAAAAAAGGTAGCGTTACATCATTATCTTCACATAGAAGAAAGAAAAAGAAAACATGAAGCATATATCTTAGTTAATTTATTTATAAGATATTTTGAAAGCAGAAGATATTCTTAGACATTAGACACCTTGTATAATAATTTTTTAACAGTATGGGAAAACACTAAAAATTTTATAAAATTCGAGATACGCATTTTCTCTTTGATTTTGATTGAGTTTTTGTACTTGAAATAGGATATTTCGAGTTAAAAATAAAGAAATTGGAACGATTAACTGAATTGATGAAAGGACCAAAAATGGAAAATAAATCATCGAACGTTCCAGGGAGTTTATAACTTAAAACATTGGCAATCATTAAGGGGCAAATATTCGGTATATGAATTCTTGTTCTGCCGCTGGACAAAGTAGTTTTGATTCCTTTACAGCATAAGAATTGCCTTTACTGTTAAAGGATTGATTTATGATATGGCGATTGTTTCGCAATTGTTTTTTGTTCTGTTTCTTTTTCACCATTTTTTCCCTATTTTTTAGGGGGGGGGGGTTGTTTTACTTTTATATCTATTAAGATGGCTATCTCAATCACTTCAATTCACGTCTAACCAATGGACACTGAAAATTGTTCTTCTGAGCAGAAACTGGCAGGAGGAGGAAGGTCAGTGATTGGCCACTTTGTGGATAAGGGCTAACTGCCTTGAAAAGGTTGTCAATTTGGTGAATCGGCCAGTGTTATGGATGGATTACGTTAAGCACAGCAATCGGTCACAACAAATCTTGTCGATACTGCTTGGTTCAGTGATGATGGGGTGTACACAAGAAAGCATGGGATAATGGATGTCTGGCTCATATTTAAGTTCCATTAGCCCATTTTCATCATTTCATCTGGAAACAGCGCTCAATGAACGTTGATGGATTGAAAAAGGAGATTTAGGATACATAAAGGACGAAATGTACTGCAACAAGAATTTCTCCGAATGGGATGAAGTAGAATCGAAGTATTTATTTATAAATAACCAGCCTAAATTGATGCACTTCAATATCAAATGATGTGGATGCTGTGTAGCATGGGTTTATCACCGACTTTAAGGCGGATGTAGGACTTTACTGAGCGAGATCTTATTAGAAGATTAATTCATCAATTTGTGTTGAACATTCATTGGTTTGCTTGCTGTAGCATTTGTTTCACAGTTTTGGCTTATGAAAGCTTTCTAGAAAACAAATTGCGGCCATTAGATAGTATAATGTTTGCTTTATTTGCGTTTCTTATTTCTTGCACTGGTTTTTAATATATTTTACAGCAATATTTTGAATCAAATGAATAGAGTAATATGCATTAGATTAGAATTAATACGCATTTATTACAATCAAAATTAAAAAAATGTCAACGGGGGAATATCTTACGATATTTTCCAAGACAAACGTATTTCAAATCATATTTGGTTACGGGAAAATTCAAATTATTTTCAAGACAATCACCTTTCAAATCCTATTTGATTTCGGGAAAATTCAAATTATATTCAAGACAATCACCTTTCAAATGATATTTGATTGTGGTCAAACTCAGATTCAAATGATTCAGTTCAAATTCAATGATTGAAATGATATTAGATTGCTGTCAAAATAATAAAAGGTCAATGGGGATACGATATGATTTTCCAAAACAAGCACCTTTCAAATAATATTTTATGGTAATATTGATAAAGGCAAAGTAGAAACAACAAAAAATCAAGAGAAATCCACATAAAAAACTATGAATAAATGGCTTCTAAGAATCAATAAGACGAACTTCACATTTATCGTAACATGATCTCACCCCAATCCAATATTAAAAATCATTCTTTAAACTGATATAAGTTGCCATTATAGGATAGTTGAAAAGGATCATCAGCCCCCACCCTTCCTCATTCACAATCCTATATTTGGATCCGAAAACTTACAGACTGCTTTCTGATTTTCTTGTTCAGAAGGAGAAAAAAAGCGATGTTTCTGAAGATATATTTATCCCACATAAATTTCACATTTATTGTAACATGGATTCCATTACGCCGTATCTCTATACAAAAACATCATTCTTTAAATTGATATAACCTGCCGTCATCAGGAAAAGGATCATCACCCAGCTTTCTACTTGCAATATTACATTGGATCAGAAAACTTATTTTACGTAGCTTTCTCTTTATTATGTTTGGTTGTATAAAACTCCGATGCTTCTGAAGAGATACTTATTCGCCATAAATTCTCCCACATGTGTATACCTAAATAACCAGCCATTTGCAAAACAACTTCAGTTACTTCATGCCTCATAGCAACAAATCCTTTTACCGATTATGAAACAGAAGCCGTTCAACAAGAAAGAAGGTTATGAGACTTGTTACTTATACCAAACAAAACGAGACTTGTTTACTTACTTTACTACTGGCCTCTGGCTTTTACTTTATTACTGGCAGGAAGTAAATCAGGGCAAAGTACGAAAAGATGAAAGCACTAGCTTATTTTATTCTAGAACACTAGAGTTTTAATTTTGGTTTTGGAAATATTGTAGGAAAACATAATATTTTCAATAGGTGCAATCTAATGATACATTAGAAGAAACATTTATATTTGAATCGTTAATAGTCTTCATTGGAAATATCTAAATTTTACTGCATTATTAATGTATCATTCCCTTTTTATAAATTTATTTTATTTAATGCTTATTCTCAAATAATCGAAGGGTAAACTTTTCAAAAAAAATGATAAATAAAAATAAAGGATAATCGGATCCGGACTTTAAAAATTTAATATACAATTAAATTAATATAATTTCACATATAAATGATAGCGATTAAAATGAACTAAAATTTATTATTTCAATTTTGAATTATTCTGAATTTACATCCCACGATTATATGAATAGGAATTTTGAAATAATTTATCAAAAAAAAAAAAAAAAAAAAATGATTTTTTTAACCCTTTTTAGGGTTGTGAAAAGTATGCTTCCCACCAAATTTATCAATCTTTGTATCAAATTATGTAGGTTGGCATCAGTTATGACACATTTTTTTAGAAAGACAGAAACTTAGATGCTTCAGTTCTTTATCTTACCCAAAATGATGTGTTACTTAATTATTAATTAACCAAATTAATTAATTAATGAAATTAAATTTATCTAATAAGCTAAATGAATCCCTTTTCTTATTCTAATTTCAAGCCTAAAAATATTTTAACATAATATGACTAGAAAAAAAAATGGCACTTTAAAGGGTTAATTCGTGAAAAAGTTCAAAATATTTTTAAACCGTTATACTCTGAAAAGTAATTCGATGCATAATTATTCGCCTAATACAAGGACACGTTTGTTGCTCCGAAAAATAAATATAAATAATTTTTTCGACCCGCGTTTCTTCAAAAAATTAATCTACATTTTCTTACACTCTGCAGGTATTTTTGACAATCAAAATAAAAAAAAATAAATAAATAAAACATCAAAATGATGCACTGTCTTGAATGGGTACCTTGAAACATCCGAGAGCAAACGGTTAAAGCTATGAAAAAATGTGCAATGTATTTTTTAAAAATAGCACAATTTTAAAAGTAGATATAACAGTACTTCTACTACTAATTATGATTTTTTCCTCTTTCTCGAAATTTATTATATTTAAGCATGTATTTCTCAATCAGTCAAAATATTCAGAAGAATGAGAATGTCAATAGTTTGTTCAACTATTAATATTAACTAATATAAACTAATAATAATAATATAAATACAAATAAGTAAATAATACAAATATACCATCATCACTTCAACTTCAAATTATTTTGCGGATTTAATTTGCATCTCATAATGATGCAAGGTCAAATTTCGAGATAATTTATTAAAATATCTTTTTACTTAATTCATGAAAATGTTTGAGAAAAACATTTTAAAGTTTGATGAGATACCAATTTTTTAGCCATACTAAATAGAGTAGGTATAATTACTATTATTGATTGACAACAGAGACTTCAATACCAATTTTTGACAACAGAGACTTCAATACCAATTTTTGACAACAGAGACTTCAATAACAATTTTTGACAACGGAGACTTCAATACCAATTTTTGACAACGGAGACTTCAAATATCTTGAATTATATACCTATATTTTAATACCTCAAAATATTAGTAATATTAGAAAATTTAAATTTATGAAATTTATTTCTTCAAATCATTCTTTCGAACATTGCTTATTAGAATTAATGTTAATTTGAATGTTACGTTTGAATGTAGGTAGATTTAATGAGCATTTTCTTATTTAATGGTACAAAATTTAAAATTTCAATAGCTGTTCAAGATTTGCAAACAGGTAAAGTAAAATTCAATATTTTGGAATAATTTCATCCAAATTGTTTTCAACTTTAACATTTAGATAAATAGAATCGCTTAACACAAATACAGCCTATTCCTTTTTTGAATGGAAATATTCAATTTTAGAGTAAAAAAGTCAACTCTTTTGACAACATCCATTTATCACACTGATAATATTTAAATGAATTTTAATAATAATTTGATAAATGAATTTTAAACTATTAAACACATTTAATAAATTACATATACAGCATATTTACTAAGTTTGTATGACTCACTTCGCACATTTTTAATTTTTTTAACAAACATAAGACTACATTCCTTAAAACTGAATTAACATAAATAGTAAAGATTAAAACAAATATTCAGTTAAAATTGAAAGCAAGTGCTATTTGAAAATTCATCAATAAATAGAAATGTCTTTTAAAACTTTCAATGTACCATTTAAAAATTTAAATACATAGTTAAGAATTTTATGAATTTTTTTTTCTCTTTTCTATATAATGTAATAATAGCTATTCGAAAACTTACAGATCAACAAAAAGTACAGCTTGACACAAACATCACTGAAGGGGAGTAATGAGATAATTGACAACAGAACTCTTTCAAAAGTTCGGATAGACGCTTTTGAGTATCGCCGCCACCCTATTAGCAGAGTGATTAGTGTAGTAAATGGTTAGACACTGAAATTTGATTTCCGATTTTGAGCACTATTTCTTATTTGTAGAAGTGTCGTCCATTGCTGAGTATTGCATTTATACAAAATGGCATCCTAGAAAGCTCAACGTGATTTCATTTACAGAAGAGATCATAAAAAAAAACAATTGAATCGTCCTATATTTCTTGAGTTTCGGAAACAGCACTTGGGACCAACACTTATTTTCCCAAGGCAATGTTTAAGTACTGGCTTAAAAAGGCAATCCTTTTGAATTAGTCAATTCAAAACTTAACGATGATCTTTAATTTTAGAAAATGAGACAAATGGTATAACAGGATTCAATCTAAAAGAAGCAGCTTTGATAAATGTATGTAGCAATGTGAAAAAAAGTCGAATCATAATTGGGTGTATCTCTTCCTTAGTTTCGACCTAAACAATTTTACAATAGTTTATATTGTTTTTAGAGGGCAAATTTCCATTTCATTTGAAGCAGAATTTGCAATACTTCATTGAATGAAGCTCTTCTGATTATTTAAATTTAAGGAAACTGATTTAGAGAGTGAAACATGGTATTAATATATATTATTTTTGTATATGAATAGGAAGGATTAAAGTTGTTTGGTGTTTACTTATTTTGATTCTTCTTGTAAAAAGGAAGTAACGGAAATTATTGTTGCAAATCTCAACGTGTGTTACTTAACCTTTCAACAAATTAACGAAATTAAGCCATCGATAACCCCCCAAAAATTCATAGATTCCTGTTTAAATTTCGAAAATTTGATTTAAATGAATGTTCTATGTCAGAACGTTCCTTTACGAATGACCAGGATGGTCAGGTCCCGTCCTCGTCATCTGATCATGGTTCAAATTTCGTCATAATCCAAAAATAGTCTGCATATTTCTTTAAAATGGTAGTTTGTAATTGGCCTCTTATTGCACAAATGCGGACAACGAATAGCTACATTCATGTCCAAAATTAAGGTCACAAACATAAAATCTGCGAAAAATGAAAAACTATTCACTGTGTTGCCATGAAATTTGGCACAGAGGTACACTACAATGGAAGAAAAAACATAGACACATAACAACAGGGAAAATATTTTAATTGGGAATTAAGAAACAGGATATATCAAAAAGTGTTACATTATGAATCAGAGAAAAAGCATTTATCTCGGGAAAAGCCCGTCTAATATGGAATGTGACCACCGTGCACTACTATACTGGCTTCACAACGAGCTTTCATACTGTTTATGAGGGTGTCAATAAATGCTTGGAGCAACAGAGCCCATTCTTCCAAAAACGTGGCTTTTAACTCTTGGAGGGTATTAGGAGGGGGGGTTACGCTGTGCAATGGCTCCTTAGAGACCAACCCAAACATGTTCAATAGGATTGTGATCCGGAGTCCTCGAGGGCCAGTCCATACGTTGAATATCCTCTTCCTCAAGAAAATCCTCAACGATCTGGGCTCTATGTGGAAGCGCGTTTTCCTCCATAAACATGAAGTCTGGGCTAAAAGCACCCCGGAACAACCTCACATAGGCTTCAAGGATCTCATCCCTATAGTGATGTACATCGACAGTACCCGCATCGAAGACGTGTAGTGGTGTACGACTGCCCAACATTATGCCACCCGAGATAAAGATTACTCTGCCACGAAATCTGTCGATTTCTTTTACGTAGGAGGGATGATAAAGAGCTCCTCGCTCTCTCCAGATGAAGATTCAACGAGTTTCACTCTGTGTGGTAAATCTCGTTTCATCACTGAAAAGAACACGCCCCCATTCTTGTTGTGCCCAAGACTGATATGTTAGGCCCAAGACTGATATGTTAGGCACCACAACAGCCGGGCTTTTCTATTGGATGCAGTCAAAGGGACGCACTCAACTGGTTGCCGGGCATAAAGAGCCCTCTCTGCTAGACGTCTGTATACTTTTTGTCTGGAAATTCTTATTCCAGACGCAGCAGCAAGGTCACGAGCAAGTTAAGGAGCCGTTCTCTGCCTATACCGTCGTTCGCTTAATGCCAAATAGCGATCCTGTGCAGGTGTCTTTGCTCTGTGACGGCCTTGGCCGGCCTTCCTGGTTACAGTACCACTTGTTTGGAATTGATTCCACAACTTGGATACCACTTTCGGTGCCACTTGTAACCATCGAGCCATCTCCGCTTGAGACTGCCCAACCTCAAGCCTGCCAACGGCTCTCCATCCCAAGGAATCGTCTAAACGATTATGAGAACTCATTCCCACTTGAAACAGGTTAAATGTTTTGTTTTAATGCAATATTCACAAAATTGCAGGCAAAAATCTGAGATGCCTAAACGGTCTAATTTCAGTAGTTCCCCAAAAACTAATGCTAAACAACATTTTTTCACACAAAAATAGGTTAATATCGTGTTAACGGTCCTTCACAATATATTAAATATAATTTGTTTAAATTTTATTAGTAGTCATTTAGAATTTCTTTGAAAAACATGTTTGTGACCTTAATTTTGGACATGAGTGTAAGTTTTGTAGAACTGATAAGAATATCTTACATTGAGTCATCTATGAAATGTGAAACTTGTTCTTATTGACAAAATTATTGTAAAGTTATCAAATCTATGGAATTTAATTTAGTTGTGCCACTTGGAGGAAAAATTAGAGCTAATTAGGGATGGAGCTCGGAATTTTGTGCCTAGGTCAGATGACAAGAATGACACCAGAGTCCCCTTCTTTAAGTTTCTGTGCCAAATCAGCAGGAAGATGTTTGGCCCATGATACCAGATTTAACGTGCACCAGGTCCCCATACATGACGAATCTTCATTGGAATCGGATTTTAGAACCTGTGATCCTCCCAACCTGAAGCCGAAATCTCATTATTAAATCCCACTGACTCATCGAATTAATGGAAGTGGTTTATTGCACATAATCCTATCGTATTTCTTTGGTGGAATTTTAATTTCAGTAACCTAATGGCATAAATAATTTTGAGTTATGACTGAACATAAAATTCAAATCTTATTTGAATGAAAATTCCACAATCAATGCCTCATTGAGGATTTTTAATGATGCAAAATTTATGATGATTGTTATATTTCTCGTTTACAGTATGTCAAAGAAGTATTGGGAGACATTACAAGCTCATAGATTTTTATCATAATATTTTACTTAAATATACAAAGGAAACCAAAACAAAGAAGTAAATATTATTTTGTTATATACAAATATTTTATTATATTTTTATATCGAATATAATTGATATATAAATTATTATGATTTGTATATCAATCATAATAATTCAAATATTCTCATATTAGTGCAATTATAGTTATAATTGAAAATAAAAGAAATCAAGTGAGAAAACATGCTCAAAAAATATTGGGACATTTCCCAATAAATTAAGAAAAACAATGCAAACTTAAAGTTAATATATTGTTGGGCCACCCTTGCTTTTTATGCTTTCTTATAGTCTGTTTGGCATAAATTGGACCAATTATTTTTCAAAATGATCCATAGATTTTGATTCACTTTCATTTTCTTAAGTACTCCTTGTTAGAAATCTGATGTTTATATAGTTTTTGCTGCAAATAATCCCACACGTGATCAATGGGATTAAGGTCTGGACTTTGTGGAGGAGTCTTAATAACACCAGGACAGTGGTAGAGGGTAATGGTAATCTGTAAATATCAGCAGTATATTTCGGGTCATTACCTTAGTACAGTTTAAAATGTCTTGAGATTCCCAGTTTGCGTGCTCTTTGCTTTAAATTTCACTTGAGAATGTCGAGATAAACATATTTATTCATTGTACCACCAATAAAATGTAAATTTCCGACACCAGTGCTTGTCATACAACTCCAAACTATTTTTGCCACTTCATATTTGACAGTAGGCCGTAAATCTTTGACATGCATTGCTGTATTTAGTTTCCACCAAACGTTTTGCTTGCCATCCGATCCGAAAATGTTATATTTGCTTTCATCAACAAAATTACGCTTTTCCAAAATTCTTTTGGATGGTTTACATACATTTTAGTAAATGCTAGTTTAACTTGTCCATTCACTTTGCTGATGTATTGCTTTCTTTAACCCTTTAAAGGGCCATTTTTTTCTAGTCATATTATATTAAAATATTTTTAGGCTTGAAATTAGAATAAGAAAAGGGATTCATTTAGCTTATTAGATAAATTTAATCTGATTAATTACTTAATTTGGTTAATTAATAATTAAGTAACAAATCAAGACACATCATTTTGTCTGAGATAAAGAACTGAAGCATCTAAGTTTCTGACTTACTAAAAAAATTTGTCAGAACTGATGCCAACCTACATAATTTCATACAAAGATTGATAAATTTGGTGGGAAGCATACTTCCCACGGCTCTAGAAAGGGTTAAGGTACTCTGCCATGATATTTATCTTTCCTTAAAAAATTTCTGACAGTTTCAGGATTTACAGATTTTCCGAACTTACTTTTACATTGCAGAGTCAATGTTATTGCATTAGATTTTAGAATAAAGTGAATTTGTTTCATAATTCACCTCTCTTCAAGTTCATTAAATGCCTGATCTTTGCTTGTTTTTAACACTGTTTGTTTTCTTGAACCTGCGAATAATGTTCAAACAGTAGACTTATACAATTTTGACATATATCCTATACAGCGAACTGATTTTCGATTTTTCCAATTATTATTGACTTATTACAATATTTCGCATATTAACCGATATATCTTTGTCTCTCGCCATTTTTTTCTTTAAGTAATCTTATCTATTGAAACTTTTAAGTTTAAAATTATAGTCTAAAAAGTGGTAGAAAATTCAATTCTATTATATATTTTTTGAATTTCTTAATTCAAAAGTGTCCCAATACTTTTTCGACACGTATTTGCTTTTGAATTATATGGAAAAAGATAGATCAAATTATAATTCTAAAATGCCAATAAAACTTTCCATACAAACTGTACAAAAGATGTTAAAATATTTCTTGATTCATTTTGTTTTTATTTTAAGATGATAAATAGTTTTATAAGTAGCTTTATTATTATTCATGACAAGTGCCGCAATGCTTTTTTTGAGTGACTGTATATATTTTATGATTTATTTATTTAATGGATGTAATATGTATCAATCGAAATTATTTTTTCGCAATTTGCTTTAAGCAAAACAATCTTTGGATAAGCTTGTAAAGTGAAAAAATATAATAATATATTTATTTATTGCATTTTTTCTCGTTTTAAGAAGGATTTTATTTAATTTAAAAATGGAAAAGTTTATTTTATGAAAGAAAAGTTTGCAGTTTTATATCACATAACTCTGAAATACAATTATTTGTCATTTTGTTTATAATGAAAGCGAAAACATAAAAAATATTTATTTTTTACCAGATAAATATTTTTCGATTTTATCAAAAAAAAAAAATGTCATGGTTTCATAAATTTCAGAAAAGTTATGCAGATGTTGCTTTATGTCGCAGTGCAAATTAATTGGAATATTTACATGAAAATATTTTCCGATCCAACACGTTTACTATGGTACCAATCAGAATTAATTACAACTGAAATAAAAATTTGAAAATTAATGAGAACGAAAAAAAACTTGTCAAGAATGCTCATTTTAAATCTGTTAAGGAACCATTTTTAATAAAAAGGAGCATTAAGAATTTAATACTGCTTTTTCATTGCTTTTTTTATCAGATGGAATTTAAAAGAGCAATAAATAAGTAGTAGAAATATTTGCGAAGTGTAAGAGGAATCTTATTTAATAGCATTCACAAGTCGTCTTTTTCGTTTATATATAAAAACTAAATACACTTCAATGATTTTCGGCATTTTGTTAATTAGAATATTTCTAAGAGAGAGAGAGAAAAAGAAAAAAATTTAATATATTGAGTTTTTAAAAGTTTCATGGAATTGTATCGAATATTATTTTTTAAAAAATTCTGAAGAAAAAAGAGGAAGAAAAGAAATATAAAAAAACAGAGTGAAATATTTAAAGTTAGAATATATTTGCTGGTTAATAAAAATTCAAAATTTAAGTAAAAAAGTGCTTAATATAAATTGACGCAAATGCATCTCTCATTATGCTCTTCATATTTTTTTTCCATCTTGAATTGTATGCATTAACAATTTTATATTTAATCTTTAATGATTTTTTTTTGAGAGAACCAATTTAAATGTTGAATATAAACTACATGATGAGCACTTTTTGTTGTATTTAAGATGTTTCTAATCAATCATTCCAACGTTAATTTATTTTCCTTTACATGCATATATCATATGCAGGGGAAAAATGATTTATTAGCTTAATGTTCTGCTGAGGAGTTATATTTTCTAGTATAAATAGTAAAAAGAAAGTATAGTAATCGCCAAAAAACTGGAACACGAAATTTTGACGATTCTCCACGTTATAGATCTCCCTGAGTTAAAAAACAACACACTTTTGGAAAATATCTGTCTGTTTATCTGTGCCAAAGATAACTCAGAAAGGCTTTGAGCTTGACGGTTGAAATTGGATATAAAGTCTTTACACCTAACTTGCAAATTTTGAGTAAAACGAACACGATAACTACAAAACGAAGAGAGCTAGAGAGGTAAGATTCAGTATACAGATTTAACATCTATAGTATAGACATTTATCGAATTTTGAGTCAAGTCCAATAAAGACGTTCTGTACTTTCAGAAGCATATAAACGCGATAATTCAAAAACTCAGACTTAAATATATCAAATACGATAAGGGATTTTGTGACTACAAGTGTATTTTTGTGACAAATTTTTGTTTCAATAGATTGAGAAAAACACGTCTACAGCATAAATTCGAATTTTGGATACTATTAATACACGCCAGGGATTAATCACTAAAATACTCACCAGGGATCGCTTGATAGATTCAATAAAAATGCTAAATTCACTCCAAAAGTTAATATTTCGCAAATATTGTACACCATGTAAGGCATTCTCTGGCCTGACAACTTTAATTAGAGAATATGCGAGAAAGTTTTAGAGGGACATCTTTAGCTGGTTAATATTAGCAATGATGAGATGGTATCATTAATTCTTAAGCTATTATCTCTTTTTCTGCACTGCCTGAAAGAAGGGGAGTCACAGAGGGCGTACCATTTGGTATATTATAACATCTGCAGCGGATATTTGACAAATTGTGATTCACAACAAAACAGTTAAGATTTAACCAGTATGAGAGTATGGTTCCATATAAAATACTTAACTTTTGTTGAAGCCATCAATATGTAATACAGACATGTACGTAGAATTAATTTACATTGCGTTATTTAATCCGAAAGCCTTTCAGTAAATATGTTTCCTCCCTGTTTTTGGTTACAGCTATTGAAGAATTCGCAAGATCGTGATAAGAGAACTTTTGCGAATCCATTTATAAGCGCAATTCGTAATTTAAGAAGCTCTGTTCTATCTCTTAACAAGTAAATTTTTGGGTTCCAAAATTTATTTTTTACTTAAATTAAAATTCTGCGGAATGTATGCAGCCAGTTTGCGCTAAAAACGAATTGACAAAAATATCACCCCCTTTTTAATTTCCATAAATGCTTGATAAGAAGAAACTCAGATACTATGTTGTTTAAAAATCGATAATTTCTTAAACTGATCTGTATAAATAGCCTGTCAAAGAAAGTAAGAAAATTAATAGAAAGAAAACATTTTTCAGAATGAGATATAGAAATATGACGTAAATTTTACGAATCAGTCAATGGCAGCAATATGTAGAGAGTTACGAGCGACTGCACAAGATATGAATGGCTTAGTATGATGTCAATTTATGGATTGGATATGTCAGACTTAATAATGCAAGAGCTTTATTTAGCTGCATTGAGCTAAAAATATATTTGACTTTTTATGAATTTCGCCTAATGGAACAGCTCAATAGAATTAAACAATTTTCGCCTTGAAACTAATTTTATTAAGCACAAGGCCAATTATTTTTTTTAACTAATCAAGTTCAGATGTATTAGTGAGTTATTTGACTGGGCCAAATGATATAGTTTAATGCTTTTTTTTAATTCAATACACTAAAGTCATTCCTATATATATAAAAATTGATGTGATAAAGTTCTTAAATACGGCGTGGAATATAAAATGCCTATCATTCCTGTTACGTATAAAAGTATGATTGAAATAATAGTTTACCCTAAAGAATGCCTTGCATGAATAATACTTAGTAGTTAAATTTTGATTTGTTATATTTACTTTCAGTTTTAAAGGAACACTAGACAATTTTGAGAAGGAACACGAGGAACGTCATCTTTAAACCTTGGTCAGATAAAGAGGATGGTTCCTGCGATTGCACCTCCTATTCAAGTTTCTTTAGCACATCAACGGGTAACTAAACGAACAGATTTACAATGGATTCAGCATGTACTAAAACTCCGTATACGACGGTTTTTCACAGGAACCCGAATTCGAGTATAAATTTCCTCCATATTCGGAGAGTGATTTTAATATTTGGCCACTATAACCCCAGACGTAACTGGAAGTATGATGAAGTAAGTATGATTGAAATTAATGCTTAATGGGAAGAAATATCATAATAGTAACAATAAATATGATTAGAATAATACTTATAAGAATAATATAAACAATAACCTGCATCTTCTTATTTCTACTGCAGCCATGAATTCCACTCTTAAAATTATATTACATATTGAATAATTTATGACTTTATTACCATGAAGTTAATATTAAAACAGCTAGAGTATTTTGTTTTTGTTTTAGAAAAAATATTTTCCAAAATACGCTCTCTTTTCTTAAAAATAGCAATTTCTATGAAAAAATATGCTACATTTTCCCACCAGAAGGCTAGCTTCTGCTTAGTTCTATAAACAATGTGATCCCCTTTTAGTTTAATTAACTGTCACGAACTGCTTAAAATAACTTGATTTGCTTCCTTAGATACATTTATATATCGTGTCAGCTTTATAACCGACAGCTCAGATAAACCATCGTCGTCAGAGAAACAATTTTCTTCTTTACTTAGCTAATAGATTGAAGTATCAAGCATGCGCTTCCCGATGATTTGCATTGTTTTACTGAGGTTTATTGGTTTGTTTTTATTAACAGAAAGATATTCTTTTGAAACTTTAATAGTTAGATATAAACAATGAAATCTTCTGTTTGCTATTTATGCGTTCTGCCCATAAATCGTGCTCTCTATGTAAGGCATTTGTGGATGCTTGCCAAATTAGAATAGATTTAAAGACAAATCTCGTTTGCAAATAAAATAAAGTCAAAAATGGGAAAAATCAGAAACATTGTTAGCTGTTTTAGGCATTAGGATGGAAATAATAGATAAAAATAATGTCTTAATAAATAATTTCTTATATCATAAATTTGTAAGAATATTATTAATATGAGAATTCAATATACAGTACACTCCCGATTACCCGCGGAATTGGGTGGCGCGGCCGCCGCGGGTAACAAAAATCGCGGATAATCGGAAAAAAGCTAAAACCGGGTATAGCAAAAGAGAAAACAGTCATTTCAACTTTGAAAAATCGTTTTATATACATTAAAACGTAAAATAAACAGCAGGAAATGTTTAACTAACGCTTAATATTTGAGTATATCACTCAAAACTAACCTAAAATGCATTTTCTTAATGAAAATAGAAAAGTGCTTTCTACTTACGAGAGGCGTCAAGGATACACAGAAAAATTAATATATATGTATTGCTTTAATACTGTAATGTATTATGTAATTACAAAAGCATAGCTGTAAAACTACACCTTTTTGAAGAAATCAGTCATTTGTGTTTGCTTCTTGCTTTGGAAGCATTTTCTCTTTGCTTGGAAGCAAAAACAAACACTTAGTACGGCAGGCGCGGATAATCCGCCCGCGGATAATCGGGAGTCTCCTGTAATATAAATATGTAAAATCATGTTATAATTATGCTATAAATGCTATTGTTAAAATTCTTAAAAGTAACGGCCTGGATGTAATTTAAATAAGTGTTGTTTTACTTAAAAAAATTCGCATTTTTTTAACTGTGTAAAAAAAATTAATAATTAATAATAATGAATAAATTAATGAATAATACTATTCATCATAGCTTATACATTTTGAGCAAATTTCATTTTAAAAAGTGATATAAATTCATCGTATCGTATTTACATTCACTTAAATTAAGGAGACTTGATAAAATAATTTTTTTATACAATTTTGACAAAATCAGTTTTATTTGGCAGTGATTTAAAAGTAAAGAGTTAAAATTTAGATTTCAAAAATATTTTTTCCATTTCAGAAATTTAAAACTTAAAATTTTAAAGTTTTCTTTTGAAGTTTTGTAAAAAAAAAATGTTGCTTCTTATACGGTTTTTAACAATTACACACCACCTTTTTTTGAGAATACTCTTAATGATCTTAGACGAATTAAGATATCTAAATTAGTTTCGGAGAAAAAAAAATATTTACTCAAAAATTGTTCTCATTTTATGGAAAATATCAGATTTTTTTTTCTGCTTTCACTATTTAAAAAAAAATTTCAGATCATATTTTTAAAAATCAATGCCTAATTCTATTAAGTTAATATTTCTGAGTTTACAGAAAAAAAATGAAGCAGTTTCAATAAGATGTGTTTGACATTTAGCATTGTTCAGTAAACATGATTTCGGGAAATTTAAACAAATAGATCTGATCCTTTGACGAGATTAGCAGATCTCGCCTGCTTTTTCCGTTGTTGATTTCAACAATGAGGAGAGAGTTTTATCGTTGAAAAGGGAAAGATGATTGGCAGCAATGAAGTCCTTATGATGCATTAACTGGCGAATATATTGAAAAAAATTCTTGCCGCCATTAATACTATAATTTTGTTCGAAAAATAATTTTTTGTTTTTAATAATTATTAAAAGAGTGCATTTATTGCATTTGATTTTTAAATATTTTTATGTTGAGTGGATTATTTTTACATCAAAGAAACCCAATTAATGTAATACTTTTTGAAACAAGTTTTTTAGACATTTAATGGAATAGTTAATATTTAATAAAGCATCATTTAACCGTAACGTTGTTAGTAATCAAAAAATATTCAAAAACAAATGTTCTCTTAATCTTGTAATTCCTAATAGTACTTATTTTTTGGAAATACTGCTATATCTAGTAGAAGGTATCCGATTGGATTTTCAAAAGCATTTTGATTTTTATATAATATTATTTCTAAATTTATAAATATAAAATTACAAATATTAATGTCTATGTGAGTTAAAGAATCAAATAATTTATAATATACGGTTTGAAAATTTTTGAGAAACTGTAGATGGCCAAATAAATAAATATTGTTGTTGTTTATAATCGCAACAACAATATTTATTTATTTGGCTTGTAATAAGGCTTGTCATAGACAAGCCCGCTGCCGAAGTTAGCTATTTCTAAGCCGAAAGAGCATCTCTTGTTTTTCAGTAACGTCATCTAGGGCCAAGAGTACGTCTTAGCTATTCCCACTCACAACCCTTTTTACGGGGCGGACTTCATTCACTCATCCATAGATCGTAATTTAGACCTGAATCAGAGAACGACACCTCTGAACCAGTGCCCCCAGTGGTATTACTCTCGACATGGAGGTCTCTGTGACCACGTAGATTTATACGTGTGCCAGCCACCACCACACACACGGAGAGTCTTCGGACCGGCGGGGTTCGGACTCATAACCAAGGAATGCAAATCCAACGCCCTACCAACCAGTCTATCCCGGCTTTAAATAAATAAATAAATTAACACAATCTTAAACTTGGAGGATAGGTTTAAATAAAAAAAATGGCAAAAACGTTATCATTAGGAAAGGATTGTTTATCAATATTTCTTCTTTAATATATCCTTTAAAACTGAGAATTCACAAATAAGCAATTAATTTTTCATTTTCGAAATCGAAATAGTTTTCGGAGGAGATGGTGACAAAAGAATAAAATTAATTTTTAAACGAATCTTTGTGTAATGAGTTTAATGCCTAAATGTTTACTAAACTGGTTTCTGATATATTGCTGCATCTGCAACAGTTAAAAGCGGTACTTTGAAAGAGTTTGAAGTGAATTGGGAAATAAAATTCTTATTTCTACAAATGATAGAATTCAATGTCGACAGTCTATATTTTAAATTGTTTTAAGTACCAAGAAAATGAATTTGATGCAAATTCGACTAATTTACATAGTATTACTTTCGTGAGAAATCTTACTCGTACAAGTAAAGACGGCTAGAAATTTCGCCATTCACGTGTAAGTTTAACTTATTTCTCTCTTTATTCTCTTCTAAGTAGGATTATCTTATTAGTATTTTCTTATCTACTGTACCACGTTTTGAAGCATTTGATGCTTTCTTACCTTCAATTGTGCAATTGTCCGAATCTATTAATAGAAGACTGAATCTATTTGGATAAAAATAATCATAAACCCTATATCATAGACAGGCAGCTTGATTTAAAGATTTCATAATGAAAAAGCTGCTACTGGATGATAAGCTACAACTTCCTGAACCTTGATGGAATTTCGGCAAAAGATGGAGCATTCCAGTTGCATCAGGGATGACGAACGAATACTTTAAAATAACAATTAGTAAGATAAGAATATTTTTATGGTTCGACGTTTACACTTTGCAGGGTGAAAGTTCATTCTACCACAATTACAATGCCTAATTTCCCTATTCAGTCTCATGCACACGATAAAATTTCATATTTTCAAGCATATATACTCTGCTAACATTCAGTAAATTTACATATCAGTTACGGTTATCAAACAGAAAAAGTTATTCGATTTCAATGAAATAACTGTGAATTTAGATATCGAGTGAAATTAAATTGAATCACGTATTGATTCAATTAAATGTTTGTGATTAGCTCGAAGTATTAAAATAAAACCTTAAGGAAAGAGTGCTTCAATTCTTATAATAAAAAAGGACGAAAGACAATATGAATTTAGAAATGAATGCAAATTACTTCATAACTGAAAGGCAGAATTTTCTAACAATTCCCGTAGTAAAATATATCAACATTATTATAATATTAATATTGTATGCAGTCCATTCTATCCCTTAAAGTAAAAAAATGATACATTTACGAATGTTTTAAATAAAATATGCAAACTGAGCCATATTTGTTCAGTAAAGAGTCAAAATTCCAGAATTAATCTGAAAATCTCAGAAATTGTTTGAAATCATTGCAAAAATATATGATATAGAGACAAGGAACTCGAAATTTGCAAAGAACTAGAAATCACAATTATAATCATTTAACTATGCAGATTTCTTTACGGTTTAAAAAGATGCATTTTTTTTTTTGTTTTGGAAAGATGTAGTCGTATTGTTTCAATTTAATGTATAATTTATACTTCAAGTGCTTATGAATTTAGCTTAATTTATGTATCGAATTACTACATCTGTCAGCGTTTTAAATGTAGCTTATTGGTTGAAAAATATGGTTATTCAATGTGCGAATCATGCATGCAGTTAAGAAAGTCATCTTTATTTAGAGCTCATTTACAATATACATACAGATAAGTTTTATCTAAATGATTATATTTAATAAAACGAAACTATTGTATAGGTTTATTTTAATTCGCTTAAAAATATTGTGTCATGACTTCGATTGACAGAGGATTTGTTCATTAAAATGTATTTATATTTTAGCTTTGTTTTGAGAATTCATTTGATTTCAAAGAAATTTAAAATACTGTGAGGAAACATTTTATTCTGTGTTTACTAATCTATAAATTCAGAATAGTCATGTAATGATAAGCGAACAATAAATAACAAGTAATTCCAATGAATATTTTATCATACTGAATTATTAATTACTTTAATTTCATTTAATATCCAATAAAGAAGTTGACATAATTTTCAAGTGCATTAATTTAAAAATTAAATAAATTTTTGTGGAATAGATATGCATTAAGTAATTAGTGGATAATATAATTACTTAAAAAGTAATAAAAAGTGAATAATATAATTACTTAACTGTAGACGGCTGTAGAAGAATTTGATATTTATGAAGTATCAAGAAAACAGTGAATTTTCAACTCGTACACTGAGGAAAGAACTTCCCAACATTTTCCCGCCTTTTAATTCAGACGTTTCTCGCATATCTACAGACATGAAAGTAAGAATTTATGACATTATTGATAACTTATCTTACATGGTAAGGTCACTCGTTCTTGAAAGAAAGCTGAGTAATCAATAAAGAATTAGCAACTGAAAAGCAGCGGTGGACATAAAAAGAATATAATTGCGATATTATATTCTTTTTTTTAAACCATCTATGAAAAAAAATGCAAATTTATTTTGATATAATAATGCTTAACTTTTCGCTTGAATGTCCATTTGCAAATATTCAAAGTAAATAATGTTTTATATATGAAATCTGTAAATATTAAAGACATTTAATAAATACAATGTAAACATTTTTTAAAACAAATTTTTTTTCATAGTATTAAAAAGCAGAATTTTTGTATTTTAATTATTTCCTGTATTTTAAGATTACTTTCTCCTATATCTTTGTTATAATTTATTAGAATGAAATTTTTCAATAATTTTTTTTTCCAAATTCTCTACATGATGGCGCCACAATCATAAAGCGAAACATTAATAAAATTAAATGTTAGATTAATATAGACATCGAGAATACACTTTTACAAAATTTTAAAATTCCAGTCCACCAAGAAAGAAATGAAAAATCGATTATTATTTTTCACTTCTACAAACCTGAAAAAATAAAATTAATTTAAAAAAATGAATAAATGCATTTTAATTGCACTTACTAAGCTATTATATTAATCTATTAAAAAAGATTAATTTTCTAAGTATTCGGTAAACTGTTAAATGTTTTGGAATGCAAACAGCTATTTGAAAGTGCATTGTTTCAGAAAGTAACACTGAAATAAGTGGCTACATATAGTACATATAATAAGGTTAAAAATCTTCTATCGCTTCTACATGTGAACCATTACCAAGATATAGTTGAAAAAAATATTTTAACTCTTTATTATTAACTGCATATAAAAAGTCGCAATTTATATGAAAAAATTATATATCAATAAAACGATTAAATGGTATGAACGGTAATAAAGAATTTAAAATTTTTGAAAAATACTTTTTAAAAATTTTTTTGACGAAATTCATTTGCTGATGTTTACATTTTTCTAAATATTTGTTGAATCGTTTGCCTGATATATTATGGGTTCATTAATCTTTCTTTTGAGAATATGTTTATGAATGAAAGTTTTAAATAGTATATATTACATTATCCGTTCGCAAAACTTTGATGCATTTTAAAATTTTGATAAGTTGTGCTTACTTATTTTAACACATTATATTTCTGAAGGATCGCAAAACTCATCGATCAAGTTTGGCGAATTTTGGATATAAAATTTGATTTATCACCTAATTGTAAGAAATATGCTTTTTTGACAGCTTATTTTTATATTTTCAACGATTTTTTCTTTTCTACTGATTTCAATAATAATTTACCGTACCTTCTTCTTATTATTTTTCTGGGTAATTATTGACAATTTTTATAAAGAAAGATTTAAAATGATTTATCATTAAGATTGGTTCTAAAATTTTTAATTTAGAAGCATATTTTTGAACATTTATTTGTCTGGAATATATTGGTGGGATTGATATTTTCCTCTGCAACAATCAGAATCATTATTTTAATTAATTAAACAAATTTCTTGTAGACATTTTCAAATGGTTCTTAATTTTAATATTAAAGTTTAAGTATTTACAAATTTCATTGCAAAACAACAACAACAACTAAATATATTATATATTTATATTTTGCAATTGTATAGGCGTTGAATTATTTTTTATGCTAACATAGAGAGGCTATATAATTATTTCTTGTTTTTAACATTCAGAAAATAATAATACCCAGTCTTCATTAATTAAAATTCATACATTTGAAATTCAAATTTTGTTTTGAAAATAGAACATCCAGTAAATTAAATAATTAAACAGCCGGAAGTAGAAGTAATTATAATTTTCTTAGTTCTTCTAATAAAGGTTTTCTTTGAATGAATTCATATGCTAATAAATCTTAGTGCCCATGTGAGATAAAATCCGGCTGCATTTGACAATTTTTTTTTAGAAATTCACCAAAACCTGCAATTAAAACAAAAAATAATTATTTCATGTCATCTAAAGCTAAACAAAAAAAGTTTTTACTTATCCATTATTCAAGATTCTTTTGAACAACAACAATAAAAAAAACCGTAAAAAAGATTAATGTTGTTGTGAAATAAATATGCGCTGCAATATCGCTAATTATACAATAAAAGTCTTCTAAAATTGATATTTACATCTTGATCATAGAAGGTAGAAATGGTGTCTCTTATAGCCAGGGAAGTAATGTGTACCAAGAGGGAAGTGACTAGCTGAATTTATTGAGACAAGTTATAGCTCTCCTAGTGGTGTAGAAATGAAGTTAAAAAAATTAATAAAAATTAAAGGAGATAGACCAAAAGATCCAAATATAAGCTGTACCATAATAAAAACATAGAAAAAATTTTATGGAGTTATCTACAAAATTGGCGGTGATATTTGAAACTAAAATTATGAAATTCCCATGATTTGGGACAGGCTGCGTCCAAAAATTGAAAAATGTAGTTTGCAGTATTCACTTCCCCTCAAATGCGTTTTTCAGATTTTTTAAAATTATTTTTGTTATTTGTTATTTAAATTTAAATTCTCCATCGCTTAACTCAGAAAAATTGTATTATAATATCACAGAATTCGTTTTTCAATTTAGGAGAACCCTTTTTCAAGTCATGAAAGGTCATAATTTTAAACGCAAACATTTTCACTAATTTCGTGAAACATTTTTCTGGTGGTTTTATTATAATATAGCATACATTTTTTTAATTGGAATTTTAGGCCGACCTTCTTTATTTTTTGAATTTTTGTATTCTTCTTTAGTTATTAGGGCCGCTGCAACATGTCTTTTAAAATCCAGCATTGTCACTTTACGATAGGCGCATTTACTTTCCCAGCTATACGAGACCCCGTTTTGAATGGTTAGAAATTAATTTAGTAATGCCAACGATCTTTGATGAAGTAATTTTTATAATGCTAAATAAAAGTACTATTTTAAATTATTCTTCCATTATAAACAAGGAGCATTCTGATTGTCTGATTATACATTGTAAAGTGCGAAGTTAATTAGGGAAATCCGAACAGTTGTTGGAGCTGGTCACTGCATCAAGATTTTATTTTATAATACATCTAGGAAACAAAGGGTGTGGGGACGGGGGTTGCCGGTGGCCATTTATCAAGTGGTTAAGAATTTTCATTGAAGTGTAAATAAAGTTCTTTTGGTTATGTATTTTTACATCTAAACAATTGCATCGAACTTAAACTATTTTGTACTCCTATTATAGAGAAGGAATAAATCAGCTTTTTAAAGTACAAAAATTAATTAAATATTCAATTAAATGGAAATTAACATAAATGTTGTCTTTTTTACATCTTGAACAACTCTACCGCTATTTTATACATTTCTCTTTTATTTCAATATGTGTATTGACAATGCTTTTATTGGTCCTAAAGCAATGATTTAAACATATTTAAAATTAAGCTTAGATCAATCTCTCAGACGGAAACAACCTTCATGTATCAACATATATATATAATTTCAACATATGTATACAAAATTTGCAGCGATGATATAACAACTATTTCTAACTTCGATGATTTATAAAAATCGACTACTTCAACTGATATTCTAATTTTAATTAAAGGTAGACGATAAAGATTTTTAGACAAAAGAATTTTATACAATATTTTATGTGAAAGTAGTTTGTTCGATTAAAAACATTATACATAAAACGATTTTAATCTCGAGCGATACTACAAGCTATGTCAACTAGTATGGATTAAAAATTGGCGAAATGATACAATGATTGGGGATAGGGGATTCTATCAGGATTCTTTTTTCCCCTTTAATTACACTATAATGAAAAAATGTTTTTTATTTTTATTTTTTTTCTCTTGAAAGTAGTGTGGCGGTGCTATATAAGGAACCACTGATAGCATGTCATGTCATAAGTTTGCATACAAAATAAAAAGTGTCGAAATCAGATCAGTGATTGACACTGATTTCTTCGATTTCTCCTAATTATTTTACATAATAAATACTTCATATCTCATTAAAACTTATTCTTTAAATAATTTTAAGAAAATCTCTCGTATCTGCAAATATAAAAAAATCTCGTATCTTTAAATTAATATAAAATGTCAAAATAACGCACTTTTGAAGGTAAAAATTAAACCTCAAATTTAGAATTAAGAAATAATTATAATGAAGAAATACATAGTGGCTGCAACTGAGTTACCGATTTGAAAGAATGTAAACATTCCTGCCTCTTTCACATTTTCTGTTTATATATATATATATATATATATATATATATATATATATATATATATATATATATATATATATATATATATTCTTACCGAATTGCATAAAAAGAAAAAGCGATGAAGATGGAGACATCATGCAGATCTACGAAGTTACATGGAAGGAAACAGACGAAGGATAGGATTTCAAACATTCATATTTTTCCAGCAATGTTCATTTGCTCTGCACATGCTGTGTTGACAATTTTGGCAAAATTAATTTTTAACAACTTCACCACCTTTACTGAAAATTTTGCCTCCTTATTTAAACTTACTTTCTCTCCTTAATAAATAAGAAGGAAGAAGGAAAAGAATGAATGAAAAGGCCCTGATAATACGTGTGTGTATGTGGGAGAAAATAAGCACTAAAGAAAAATCAGATAAATAAATAATTTCAAAGAAATTTCTAAGGTATAAAAATGTTATTATTGAATCAGGAATGTTTTTTAAACTAAACGCCAAAAAAAAAAAAAATGTCTATTACATTTTTTTATTCAATGAAAGGGCTCAATTTTGATTAGAATTATTTGCATCAGTTGTCGATTTCCGGTGTTGGATTTTTTTTCCCTCGTTAGAATCAACTTTTCCCGGTACTGAGGGGATTCGAAAGGGGGGATAGGTCAATATATCATCGTCGTTTATTAGGATACTTCTATCAATGTAAGATTTTTAAAAATTAGTAAGAATAATCTATACTACTATTATAAATGTGAAAGTTTGGATGGATGGATGGATGTTTGTTAGTGAATCAGGCCAGAACGGCGGAACGGAATTGAAAGAAATTTGGCACAGAGATAGATTATAGTATGGAATAGGACAGAGGCTACTATTTATTCTGGTTAATTGAGTGGTTAATATTTTTATTAATTAAAAACTAACTTCCCGCCAAAAAACTTTTCCTTTCCCCAATGCCAAATGTGTAAGGCTTCAGGTTCCCCCCCCCACGTTAATGAGGTTAGGCTTAACATGCTTTCGACCGATTATTTCAAACGATTCCGTTTATTTTCTTAGTGTTTTATGCATTAAAAATGAAATATTGTTAATTAATCGATCTTTCGGATTCATTCTGAAGTACTTTTGAATTAAAATAATATAAAGAAATATTTAATAACAAGTTTGCGTTACCCAGACTGACGTAGAAAATTCACGCATTTGAGTTGCCCCAATTTGAGTTGAAAATTCACGCATGCGCGGTGTGTTCTGATTGTCGACAACTGTATTTTCAACGAATACGGACTTGATTTGTTTTGGCCAGACTAATCAGCAAAACTGTTTCCAACAGCAGCATAATGATATGGTTTAATAACATTTTACATTGTGATCAGACCATCAGTTATCACACATACACATCAAAATTTCCACTGGTACAAAGTCGCGGGTAAAAGCTAGAACATCAATATATTTCTAAATAGGGAAGAATTCTAAACGCACTCAAGTACAAACAGTAATTACATATTTTAAATAAAATTATTTAATTTTTTGTTGTTGTTTATTTTATACAAATTGAACACTGACGTATTTATGCTAATTTGTATAACAAGCGGAGATCATAGTTTCCTATTATAAATTCACCAAGAATTATTTGTTAAATAATATGAATCAGTTGCACTTAAATGAAGAACCACACTTATTTATTGAAAATAAAATAATACAGAAATTAAATCACTAAAAAATGTGTCAATAAGTTCACCCAGTTAAAGGCAAGATAAATAATAGTTAAGCATCTTGATATCTTTCAATGTCCGTTTGTATGTTCGTAAAACTTTTTTCTGGTTCTGTTTTCATTTCTTCTATAACTTTTTCAAAGGTTTCATTTTAATGTTACTACATTTATGCGACCAGTAAAATTTAATTTAATTTTTGCAATTATTTGCAATACAACTTCTATCGTTATATTACAAAAATGTTTTTTTTTAAATTTTATTTATCAGAAAATATGCTGGTAGACTATGTTAAGGATTCGAAATGATACGCCATTACATTATTCCTCTGACTGCGTAATTTTTTAAAAATCCCAATTTAGATGCGATGTTTGAAAAAATAATTTCAAATATTTTTCAAACAAAGTGAACTGATACTATATTTTATACCATGATAATATGATATGATAAAAACCTATAATAATAAAAATAAAACTAAACTGCGAAACCCGCGAGATGCAATAGAAAATGAATTGATTGCCAATTCGTGGAAATCGCGGGATAAGCAACTGGAGGGTTAAAGATGCCGAATTTAATGAGATAATATGCATGGCAATTTTAATATTATGGTTAGTTTTGTTTTTGTAAAATATAAAGTTTTGTACGCTTATTTTTATATAAAAGTTACAGGTACAATTTTTAAAATTATTTATTTATTGTTCCTCATAGACAGAGATATATGACTATTGAATTTCGTATGTTTCAGATTTTACAAATGATGTCACAATTCAAGAATTTATAATTAAATTCTATGATATTTACTCAAAGATACTAACTCAAACCGGTGAATTATATTGGAAAATAATGATCATAAGCAATTCAAATCATTTGAGGCCAAATCACAATATTCCATTAAACAGTCATCTTTTAAAACCCAACAGCAACTTAATTTATGTTGAGTTTATGTTCCATTAAACTCAATTTTAATATACAGGTACAGCAGTTATTCAAACCAAACATATGAATACACTATTATTCCTAAATATTTATCTCATATAAAACCTCGTACAGCAAATATATATTTGTATCGAAACATCGGCTGAGACATTGTTAGCATGAAATACTCGACCAGTCGTTTTCGAAATAATTAATTCTATATATTCTAATGACAGAAATAAGGGCAGCATATAGGACACTATAGGGAGTAATTGGTTTTATATTTATAGATCTCCGGAGTGCCGTTGGATATTAAATGCAGTTAGAACTGAGATATTTCCCTTGTTGCGTAATTTGTTAGGGGCAATAGAGGCGTCTGTTAAAATGACTCTGACGCCATAAAGCGATATTTAAATCACGCAAGCTAAGTATATTTAAATTGAAAGTTTCTGGAACATATGGAAAAGAATATAAGAAATGTTGTTTGTATAAATATGAATTGGAAAATTATATCGAAGGAATATAAAACGGTTTCTATGAGGGAATAAAATTTACGATTTTTTAAATCAAACAGCGTATTATATTATAAATGTTTCTGTTTTTAAAGATTTAATTTCTTTTTGCGCGAAATCAATGCATTATTTTACTTATTTCATTTTAATGCGATCAGTTAGAAGTTCAGCAAAACTGAAGCATTTCTATTTATCTTCCATAAAATAAATTAAAATTAAAATTTATCGAAATAAATAGAAGAAAAAAATTTAGATTTTATAAACTATTATAAAAATAATAAGAGAACATCTTATAAGTATTTATAAGAGAAATATAATTAAAATTTCTATGAATTCCAATGATGGAAATATCTCCTTTATATTCTCATTTATACTGAAAGATATTAATATAACCATTTCTTTTAATAATGATAAAAGGATATTTCATTGTCAGATTTTCTTATAACAAATTCCGCTGCGATAAAAATATTGCATTCAAATAATTTGGTTTAACGGTAGTCAAGTGCAAGAATATATATATATATATATATATATATATATATATATATATATATATATATATATATATATATATATATATATACAGTAGACTCCCGATTATCCGCGCCTGCCGCACTAAGTGTTTTTTTTTTTGCTTCCAAGCAAAGAGTAAATACTTCTAAAGCAAGAAGCAAACACAAATGACTGATTTCTTCAAAAATGTGTAGTTTTACAGTTATGCTTTTGTAATTACATAATAAATTATAGTATTAAAATAGTACATATGTATTAATTTTCTGTGTATCCTTGACGCCTCTCGTAAGTACAAAGCACTTTTCTATTTTCATTAACAAAATGCATTTTAGGTGAGTTTTGAGTGATATACTAAAATATTAAGCGTTAGTGAAACATTTCCTGCTGTTTATTTTACGTTTTAATGTACAGAAAACGATTTTTCAAAGTTGGAATGACTGTTTTCTCTTTTGCTATACCCATTTTTAGCTTTTTTCGGATTATTCGCGATTTTTGTTATCCGCGGCGGCCGCGCCACCCAATTCCGCGGATAATCGGGAGTGTACTGTATAATGATTTTGAGATCCTGGCAGCTAAATAATATTTACATTACTGTGAGGGTTATAAACATTGTCCAAATTATCTAGACTTGGTAAAGTTGAGATGTGTCCGGACACTAATAATTGTCATTGTGCTGGGCCAGAGGCCTCATTAGGAGAATTTTGTCTTGCTCCAGGATTTTGAGAACAGCCAAGGAGGACTTCTGTGCTCGGGGAAGTCACATTGGCTGTTATTGGAACATTTGTCATACATTGGGGTTGATGAAAAGGACATACTTGGGTCCAATGATAAGCATTTGGAATACCTTTTTGAGCATAAATTATACATGGCGAAGAGGGTAATCTTTGTTGAAAATGCAAATTATGACTATAATTATTGTAATTATTGGGACGTGGCCTTATTGAATTCTGATAACTTTGTCTAAAATTAGTGGGAGCTCGAGGAGTAAAAGAATTTTGAAATCTATAATTAAAATTATGCCTAGGTGTGAAAGGTGCTGGTTGCCTTATTCAGATTCTGGTTTCATTATACCGGCCTGGGTTTGGTTCTGAAGATTCTTCCATTTTTAATAGTTTAGTTGTTATTGTAAGCCATTCTGTAGGGGTACAAGGAACTTTTATGCTTACCAATTGTTTTAGTTGTGTTGGCAGTCCATCAGTAAGACATTCTAAAATCAGTTATGGAGTAAGGCCCAGCTGTCTGCCACAATTTAATTTTTGATGAAAATAATCAACTAATTTAACATTTTTTGAATCAAATTTCAGTTGTGAAAAGTCAGAGAAATTGACAATATTGGGTTGAATAAAATGTTCAGTTTATACACAACATAAATCATCAAAATTATCAATATTTAAACAACTATTTACATAATGAGTTAAAGCTGACCCTTTTAGAAATTTAGCTATATTTTTAATTTTCCACAAATCAGTTTTTTTATTTTCTTGACAAATTTTATTGAAATATCCCAACCATAAATCCATTTTCATCCCATTTTCGGAATCAAAAGGGATTATGGAGGGTTCTATTTGATCATTTTCTTCTTTATCAATTTTATTTTCTGAATTTTGAGGGTCAGACACATTTGTTTTATCTTGGTCAGTAATTTTTCCAGATCTTAACAACATTAAAATACTTTTCACATAAAAAACATTATTAATTTATGCATACAATTTTAAAAATAGACTCGATAAAAGACTCAAAATTCAATATTTTAAATAATACTATAAAATAATTTGCAATAATAATAAAATCAAAATAGGAAAATTAAAAGAAAATCAGACAATAAAAATCTTCATCTTCACCCGTTGACCCTTGAAGCACGAATCGCCTTTTTAAGAAATCCCAAAAGGTAATTTTGAACACTGATTAACTGGAACTTCCCCATGATGACAAGGAGCACAAAGACACCATGGTAGTGAGCCGAAGTGTCGGTTGATGTCACAGGTTAATGCGGCAGGAGTAACGATGATGCGGTAACAGTAGCGGAAGTAGAATTTCACTACGTGGTCGGATCTGAAGACGCTATGCCATGGGAGGCAACTTAGCAAGAGCCAGCACGGAACTATTTTCAGATTACCGGCGAATCAAGGAGCCGTACTGTAACATCAAATTGCCTCTCATTCCGGGGATTTAATTCTTTTCATTCATTTGAACATTTTTTCCACAGGAAACTATCCTTGTCGACTAAATTATTATGTAATGATTTTGAGATCCTGTCGACTAAATAATATGTGACATATTTTTTGTTTAAGTAGAATGCAGGTTCGAAGCAGTGAAGAGACTTGGTATTTTTTCCCCCTTTTCTTACTTTTGTGTGTGCTGCGTTGTGTCTTTTTGTAAATAATCATGTTTGCCTCCCGAGAGAGAAAAAAACGGAATTAAAGATACCAAGTCTCTTCACTGCTTCGAAGCTGCATTATACTTAAACAAAAAATATGTTACATATATAAAGGAATATTTTTTCAAGATTAACCTGAGGTAGTTAAATAAATAATTTTTTTTGTTTTTTTGTTTTTGGAATACCATTGCCAAATAAATATTGATTCCTGATGAAAAGAGGAGGAATTAAGCATGAATAAAAATTAGTAATGGGAGCGTTAACTTTACGTTTTATTTACATTATATTATAATGTAAATAAAACGTAAAGTTAAAAGTATTTACATTATATTATAGACCCTCGGGGGGGCACCTCGAAATGAGGATGAGATGCTTCCGGCATGGTGGTTGGATCTCGCCACCCTGGAGGGTACACTAATAGGTGGGGGATCTGGCTCCTCCCATCGATGACGGGACGTACTTCCTTCGGGGAGGGTTGTACCGTGGCCGGTGACGGCCCTTAGGACTCAACCACAGTTCCCGCCAATGTTGCTGTTGCGACGGTCCGGTCATTCAGTTTTATGGTTTAAATCCGTGTGCCTTCGTGGCGGGTCGGAGAATTAGATGGTTGACTTACATTATTTTATACTGGATTGTAACAAATGTCAACGAGCTAAGGTCTGCGAATTTTATTATTTTATAACCATGTTGATTCATTATATTCTTTCCTTGTGGACACGTTGGAACTACTAATAATTCTTTTTTCAGCATTTTTTAAAATTTTGTATTCGACATTGCATTTTTTTTTCAACTTGTGGATCACTATTCGTTTCGACCTGTCTTTAATGATTAATCTTGTTTTGAGTGTTAGTGAGAGTTTTTAGTTCATACAGCTCCGGAACTTAACTGCTTACTATTAATAATACTCTATATATTTACATCTAAAGTACCCTAGAAATTGTAATTTTTTTTTTTTTTTTTTACTTTTTAACCACAATATGCATGTAAGTTTTTGACTATTGATTTGAGACAATTTGTGACAATTGAATCTAAGATATTGTTTATAGGATAAAAACCCGTCTAGGTGAGCGTATCTTCTAATTATTAGATAAATTTGCTTTATAAGTAGTATCCAAAAATTGTTTTAATCATAAATATATTCAGGTTGATCATAAATCCTATTACACCAATATTAATTCTCTCAAAAGTATGCATTTTATGGTACGGTATAAAGTCCAACAGATTCAGTAACAGATAACGGCGTTTTATTTTACATGAAACACAAGCAACAAAACAGAGACGAAAAGTACATGAAACAGCACTTGCAATATACTGCAGCACACAAACATCAAACTTTTATGAAACATTCGCAATAACAAAAAGTTTTAATTGTGTCTCGCTGAAGATTAACACACCAAAGAGAGAATTCTCTTGACTACTCACTTGAGCTCAACTTGTCTTTCAACTCTGTCTCTCAGCTCTTTATGGTTCCATGACAGGGCAAAGAAGCTTCTAGAAGAATATCCTATATCCGCTCCGAATCGAAATATTGCCCAAATTCCAGGTTTCTGGAATCTTTCTCCCTGTCGTTAAATTCACATCCAAGACTGGGGTTCCTTGACCCAGCAACCATTCAGTATCCATTTGAGCTATCTGTAAAACTCTCATTATTCTTAAAATGAAACTAATTGTACCTGGAAGCATTATTACAATTTTGTAACCATATTTTGTAATGGTCGTTCTTTTACTTCCTTTTAAATATTCATTTCCTTTTACCCGTTTTATAAAATGCACAAAAGTATTATGGTACCACTAATGAACTGAAAGCTGCGCAGCAAGCTTTTAGCCATGTTACTCAAATGTCGCATAGTTCTTTTTCATTAAGATAATTTTTGTTCGGATGTATAAGGAAAACGAAATTTTACTCTCTTCCTCTCCAGAAATTATGCAAGTAGTGTTTTTGAAAGAATTTGAGCTATGAGGATGAATGAGGTGGAAAAGAATTAAATTTATGAGAGTTCTACAATGAGATATCACATGCTTCTATTAAAAGGCAGTTGAAATTAGAGATTAAGAAATCTCTTTTAGAACCTTAATCCAAAGCAGTTGCAACTATTGACAAAATTTCATTAATTAAGATATATCAATTCAACTGATTTGAACTATTTTTCTATCTTCAATCGCAAAAGAATTTTAAGGAATGAATTTTCACTACTCCGATATTTTCATCGCCTTTGATGGCTCATTTACGAAATCGACCGATATTTTCATTTTTCCCAACAACCTAGTATTCTCCAGTTCAATATCGAAACAAAATTACGTTTGTTATTGTGGCCACAAGATAAAAAAATACGCATTGTTTTAAAGCTCCATCTAGTTCTTTCCAGATTCAACTCTGAGAAGATTTGTTCTCATATATTATCATCTCACACAAAAGGATTTTCCCCGCTCATCTGACACTATTATTCCAATAACATTAACTGTCGAAGTTAAAGTATTACGTAAAAGCATGCGACTAAAATAAATGCTTGATCTATTAGATTTCTGTATAATTCCTTTTTGAAGTTATATAATCTCTGTAGGTATACTCAAATACTGATTTTCAGAATTTATATTTGCTGAAGTCGGTCATATATAAATTCTGTTTATATATGTTGGTCAAGTTCTTAGTTATGGTTTTAATAAACAACTTTGTTTATTAAATGTTTTGCAAATTTATGAAAAAGATTTATTCTTTAAAGAACAATTTGGGTTGTTGATTTACTGGGAGTTGTTTATTATATACACTGAAGAGCCAGAAAAACTAGTATAGCAGGTTGTGTGCAAATAATGGAGGGGTTCAACCAATCACCGTAACACGATGCGTTCGACAGTGTGTATATAAGACAACAGGTGTCTGAAGAGGCTATTACATCGATTACAATGGTAGGTTATCAAGATTTAAGTGATTTTCAACGGGGACTAATCGTCGAAGCACGAGAGAAAGGGCACAACCATTTCAAGAGTATACCGTGAATATCAGGTTTCCGGTAAAATTTCAAATCTTCTGTAGCGGTGCGGCCGAAAAGAGACCTTGACAGAACAGGATTATCGACGGCTAAAAAGAATCGTTACACGAAATAAACGCTCAACACTTCCTCAAATTGCTGCGGATTTGAAAGCAGGCCCATCAGCAAGTGTCAGCGTACTTACTATGCAACGTATCCTAATTGATATGGGCTTTCGCAGTCACAGACCATCTTGTGTACCATTGTTGACTCAGCTTCACAAAGCTCTACGCCTTACCTGGGTTCGCTAACACCGTCATTGGACTCTTAATGATTGGAAAAACATTGTCTGATTGACGAGTCTCGTTTCCAAATGTATCTGGTGGAGGCCGTGTACGGGTGTGGAGAAAATCCATGGATTCTTCATTTCTACAAGGAGCTGATCAAGCAGTTGAAGGTTCTGTAATGGTATGGGGCGTGTGTAGTTGGCATGAAATGAGACCGTTGATACGTCTAGACTCGAACATGACAGGTCAGCGGTACATTAACATCATTTCTGACCAACACCGTCCTGCATCCATTCACACCTGTGTGCATTCCGACGGACGTGGACAATTCCCACAGGATAACGCGCCACCCCACAAGTCTACAGTAGCTACCGAGTGGCCTTGATGAGCACTCTCTTCTGAATTTTGTTCCCTCTTTTGGTCACCTAATCCTCCTGGCATGAACATTATCGAGCATATCTTGGATGTTTCACAACGTGCTGTACTTAGGAGATCTCCACCACCTCGCATTCCCATAGCTTTGTGGACTTCCCTGCAAGAATCATGGTGTGAACTATCTGCAGAATATCTTCAGAAATTAGTTGAATCCATGCCACGTCGTGTTGCGGACATGGACTAAATTAACTTCTGACCCCCCCCCCCTTTTTGCGTGTTCGTGGGGACGCTCTACACAATATTAGATTGGTGTACCAGCTTTTCTAACACTTCAGTGTATATGTGTGTGTGTGTGAATTTTTTTTTCATGTCTTATATATATATATATAATGAAATTTTACCCCATCCCGTCCACCATTTATGCACGTTATTACTTAAAGGAGTTTGACCTATGCGGCTGAATGGGGGTAGAATAAATACATTCATGAGAGCTTTCCAAAGAGATACCACACGCTTCGATTATTATTTACTTTATTATATATATAATAAATTTTGTACATTTATAAACATATGTTTTATTAAAAATTTTCTTCTAAATATTTCTTTAATACACACATGAATGAATAAAGGATTATACTTTACTTTATTAAATTAACAATTAGTTTAAATTGAAAAGAAATAGAACATATTCAATTTCTGTTAAAATATCAAAATAAGTCAGTACAAAAAGACACTTGCCGCAATTGTTTCAATTAAAATGTAAACACATATTTTTAATTATATGCAGTTTCTTTCTTCCAGTGAAAATACTGGTGGTGTTACGTTACTTCTTTAAAATTAACGTCAGTTCTTAATAAGGTTTTGTTATTATCATAAGGGAAATTAGGAACGATATAAGAGGACTCTTTCCTTTTTAAATTAAAGAATGCCTCGGGTGAAACAGAATGAAAATTTCATTATTTTAATTAAATGACTTAGAATCAATTAGAAATGCGTAGTTTTATTTTTTTCTTTAAAAAAATAAAAAAATAATAATGTTGAAAAGATTGTAGAAAGCTCTTGTATGGGCTTGTCTGAAATAGATATTTTAATTAAAATTCACCGTTTACATTTATTTCAACAAATATTTTTTTCTTCAAATGAAAGACGAATTCGTAATAAGAATTGTTTATTTTTTTATTACTTAATGTCATATTATTTTAAAAATCAAAATGCCAAGCTAGATTAATAAATAAGGATTGTTTCCTAATGATAGCAAATACTTTTTTACAGAATATGCATTTATAAAAAAAAGTGATGTACACTTTGTATTTTCTAACGAATATGTTTCAACTATCTCCAGTCAACAACATTATTCTCCTAAAAATACCTGTTATATTGTTCAAAAATAAGAGAAGGAAAGAATTAACTAAATGAAACTTAATTTAATAAACTTTAAATATTTGCTACCTAAAAATTATTTAAATTTCACAATAGATTTCTGCTGAGAATTTCTATGGAAGCATTCCAGATGATATTTCGATATAATTGAATTCGGAAGATGACTTTTATAGGTTAAAATTTATTTATAATGAGAAAAATGTCCAATTAATATTTCGCATCATAGATGTAATTTCTATTGCTAATGTTCCCTGCGTTTTGATCACTCAATTTGAAAAACAAAAACTATCTTTTCATTAAGTTTTGTTAAAGATATGAAAGTACGCTCTTAGAAAAAGTGTATTTGATTTTTACGTTAAGATGAAAATAAAAATAATAATTTTATTTATGATTGTTATAAGATAGGATTCACATACTGACAATTTCATTCACTTTATATCTTCTATGAAGCCTCTAAAGAATGATTTCTTTTTATTTGAAGTACTAGACGCTTTTGACGATCAGTGGTTCGCTGGTGCATACCGCATCCCTAATGTCGGGGGAGGGATTGTGCATCCCTTAAGAGAAAGCAGTTCGGAGAATTGACCACTGATGTAATTGAATGGTGATAAAAACAGCAATTTGCACTAACAAATCCTGTGGACACTGTTTCATTCAGTGGGGGCGAGGTGATGGTTTATACACAAAAAAGAGAAGAGGCTCCCAAGTATTACTGGAAGCTGGAAATTTCAATGAAATAATTTGTGTAAAATGATCTTAATTGCCTCATTAGCAAATTATTTTTGTATTTCAAATTTTGATAGATTTATTGCATATTGTTGCAGAAATTTTATACAATTCTGCTTATTCGGCCAGCTATATTTCCCAAAATATCCGTCTATATTTTTATACATCCCTTTATATCACAGGAAAGAAATTAAATGTTTAAAAATAAAGCAGTATTTCAGAAAAGTTTCACTTTTACTTCATTTTGAAGCTATGCCTTAATTGTAAGTACGACAAAATTTCAAATATTTTATCAAAAACAGAAAGAATGATTTTATTTTATTTATATTATTTTATAACAATATATTTTGATTTTGAAATGAAGTTCACATCATTTTCATTGCTATTACAAACATTTCAACGCGCATTTTTTTCATTATGATCAAGATATAAAGATTGCTTTTCCTTTTATTTGTTGAATAGATTTAACTGTAAGGCCTACTTTTATAAACTCATTCAAACTTCCTTATAATTAAGGCTTCAATATTAACCCTCAACTGGAGAGGTGAAATTTTAGGACTTAACTGGGGAGGTGCGGTCTACGAGACCGCATTTCATTTATACTCAAATTAAATTTTCTAATGAATGCATTAGTATGAAAAACTGCCAATATATTTTGCAGACATTTTTCTTGATATATAGATATGTTTTAGAAATTTTTCAAAAACTGTTATCATTGAAAAAAGTAAATGCGTTCGAACATACATTTTCTTCCCAAATTACAAGTTACAATAAATAATATTCTTGAAAAAACATTTTACTTTTTAAATCATATTTATTTTTACAGTATATGAAGGTATATAGAAGACAATATAATGTAAAATTCAACAATTATATGAAAAATAAAAATATTGACAATGGATAAAATTGGCCCTTTTTTTATCGGATTGTGTGACTTTCATAGCACGGTTTTCTTGGGCATTTTAAATATACAGGTTAAGAACTAGTATAAAAAAATCCTATAAATTCTGTATTTATGTATTTTGGTATATTAATATATTTTATAAATTTTTCAAAATACATTATCACTAGAGATATTAATTATGTTTGAACACAAATATCAGAATCAGTTGAATGCGAACTTTCATCGAAAAACTCTTCTGTACAATTATCCTTATCACTAAAATCACTTTCTGTTTCATTTAAAAGTGTCTGAAGCATTGCTTCATAATAGGATCAGTAAATTGGATGATATTTCGGGCCCCAAGTTTTAGCGCCATCTGCTAAGCCTTGTTTATCACTGGGACGCTAACAGAGAGGTGCGGTCTTAGAGACCACGCTTAAATTACCGCGCATTATTTTAAAAAGCATCCGCTGAAATCGGTCGAAAAAGTGCATGTGTATTGAAGGTCACAAAACAGGAAGCTACAGGGTCAATCCATTCAATTGAGCTAAAAATAGAATAGGGGTGACCGAAAATCCATCGCTAGCGGTCTCACAGACCGCACATCCCCAGTTAAGGGTTAAGCAATGATGATTTTTTTTAAAAAACTGTACACCCATTTTGAAGTTTGCTGTTTTTTTCATGTGATAAAATTGCATGTATGAAAATATGTATCGCACTATAAATATAATAGTGCAATGCTTCTAAAATGATAAGAGTTACATCTCTGTACAAATTTGAAGGTAAAAAATAGTTTGCCAAGGAATTCAATATTTGTGCAAAATATTTGAATGAAATTTTTAGTAATCATTAATTTTATAGAACCAATCTGCCACTAAAATTCGAACGTATAAAAAATATAATTCTAACAATACCTGTATATATTGCAATCTCATTTTATCTCGCATTTCCCACGCTATTTGAAAGTTTGAAGCATAAATAAATCCGCCCAGTTTCGGCATTCGACGGAAATGATTTTTCCTTCTTATTTGCCAACACAACTGTCATCGTCAGAAATGGATGCTGTTGCTTATTCCGCAATTTTTCTTTCCCCTGCTAAAGTGAATTCTCTCAGTGTAAAGGCGAAATTCATATAGCATTTTCGCCTTTTGTTTGCATATTACTTCATTGTTTCATTGTTGTTTTCACAAAATATTCTGATGTGACAATAGTATGTTGTTTAGAGACAGGTAATATTGCTTTGACAGGTTTAAATGAAAGAAAAGAAAGGGAAATTTGTGAAAATCGAATCTCTAAATTGTTTTTATTTCATAAATATAACGAAATAGCTATCTCGGCGAGCAACTTACTTATTTATTTACTAACCAAATCCCATTTGCGAAAACAGTCAAATTTTTCGCTCTGAAAGAATCTAATAGCATGGGATATTTGGCAGTTTATTATTGACGTGTGGTTGTTTGCCATAAGCCCCATACCCCTAGTGCTACTTTAAAACTGGAAATTAATATAACTAAACTAAACTAAACTTGCCATAAAGGCCCCAAGTATTTAATTATATTTTTTGCAATTTATAGCTATTTATATATTTTTTGCATTTTCTGTTATTATGGAAGTATTTACCAGTAGCTTCCCTAGCAATATTGGCTACGTTTAATTTCAATTAAATCTCTTATGTATTATTTAATGTTTATGTTTCCCTCAACAACAATTTTTCAGCAAGAAATAATTTCAATTAAATCTTTTATGCATTAATTAATACTTATGATTCCCCCAACAAGTATCTTTAGGCAACAAATAATTTCAATTAAATATTTTTATGCATTATTTGATACTTTTGATTCCTTCAACAAGTACTTTTAGGCAACAAATAATTAAAATTTAATTTTTATATTATCTGATATTTATGATTCCCTCAACAACTATTTTTAGGCTACAAATAATTTCAATTAAATCTTTTATGCATTATTTGATATTTAAGATTTTGATTAGGATTACCTCAATAAGAATTTACAGGCAACAAATAATTCTAATTAAATCTCTTATGCATTATTTGATGTTTATGACTCCCTCAACAAGTACTTTTAGGCAACAAATAATTTCGATTAAATCTCTTATACATTATTTTGATGTTTATGATTCCCTCAATAAATTCTTTTAGGCGACAAAAAAAATCTCGTATGCATTATTTAATATTTACTATTCCGTTAACAAGTATTTTTATGCAACAAATTGTGACAGATATTATTTTAATTATTTTGTACTTGTTCTGTTCATGTGTACATGAATTTTTCAAACAGAATCAAATCTCCTGACATCGTAGTGACAAATAAGACTTCTCTTGTCCCAGATAACACGTTGTCTTTTATGGTAATACAAATTCATTTTTGAATTTTTCATTTAATATAATTCTTTATTTTCGAGTCATACTTAGCAAATAATTAATTAGTGGAACATTTTTTTCTGAGGTTTCAACAATGGAAGAAATTTAAGCGATTATATATTTAAAGGAAGGATGAAAAAGATTTTAAGGATTTAAATTAAACAATGAAAAAGATTTTTCTTTAAAACAACAAATTGTTAAAAAGTATGTAAAAAATATTTTTAAAAATTATTAAAAATTTAGAGAAAACATTTACATGACAATTCAGTTAAAAAAAATCATTAAAAATGATTTTTAAATTTTAAAATGGTATAAAAATAAACCAAGTGTAAGTTCTACAATTCTAGGGAGTTATTACGGAATGATGCCAAAATCTTGCTTAATTTTCACTTTTCCAAGTATTTCTGCATCAAGCCTGGTAACTCTAGGCAAACGATTTGTAAAGGACTTCCATATGTATTTACATAGACATAAAATTCTTCTTTATTAGAAGTAGAGATAGACATAGATATCAAAAACTAAATAGAACAATGCATGTTTATTGAAAACTTATTAATTAAGTCAAGGGAAATATTTTCTTTTATTATTTAACTATTCTAGTTATTCACCTAAATATATTTGGTGTTGAAAACCCAATAAGGTAAATCATTTTTATCTGATTCTCAAAGATTATTTTTTATTTGAATGAACTGCTGTAAGTAGTCTAATTTCTTCGAATATCGAAAGTGATATGCTACTACTACATTTTATTACAAAATCATTATTAGGAAAGACTAAGCTGAGGATTATGAGCTGCGGAATTAAAAGCTGATAAGCAAGTCTGCTCTAATATTTGAATAATTTTCAATACAGCATTTTCAATTAATTTTTTTAAATCATTCTTTAAATACTAGCAGTTAACTGCTATGAAGTGCCATTAGTCTGAACCAAATAAAAACTTTTTACAAATTTGAAATTGGCGGAAGCATATTCCATGCTATAATTAGCTATCATGAATTTTGGTGGGCAATAAAAGTGGAAATCAATTAAAGAAAATATCAGGAAACAAGTCATAATCACAATGGATAGGCAACTAATAGCGACAGTTATAAACAATCTTTAATGAGACGTTATTTATTTATAGTAAGCAAGTATATATTATCGCTGCTAAAATTTACCATCTAGTAAACCTACTGGGTCCATCAGTTGACATCCAATTGGGAATTAATGATTTTTACTATATACTTTTAAAGAAATTCGATTCACTAAGAACAACATAGAAGAGAAAATACAGAAAGAATTTTATACAACAATTTGAGTTTATACAATTTTTTAGATATTCAAACTTGTCGGAGTAAAAAATTCACTCTCATTATTTAGAAAATATAATTATCTAATTCATAGAATCTTTTTAAAAAATATTCTTATAGCCTACCGATAATTTAATTCTTCACGAAAATCAAAATAGTTTTCTTTAATAATATTAACATATTAATAACTGATATTTGGCTACCATTTTTGTGAAAGTGCGATCATGTGCATGTTGTTTTCATGATTAAATTATAAACTTTCCATTGAACCAGTTGGTCATTGGAAAGAAATATAAAATACACACCTGATTGTTTTTTCACCATAAAACCATACCGTACATACAAAACCATAAAAAAAGGGTTATATTGCCTATGTGCAAAAAAAAAAAAAAAAAAAAAAAAAAAAAATCTAAGGGAATAACACTCCCGCTGGCTATAAAAGTAATTGTTTCTTTCGTTGATTCGAAATGTTAGGGTTAGAACTATCTCCAGTCTTAGAAGAGAAACGAAGTCAAAGAACGTGAAGATTGAATCGAAATGGAAATTATTCTACTTCACAAAATCTTTTTTCTTCATAGGAAACGAAAAAAGTATGTTGAATAACCAAAAAATAAATAAGAATATGGAAAGAAGGAAAGTTTCGATTATGGTTGAAATTTTCAAGAAAACAGATCAGCAATGGCATATTCCAGAATTCATGTAGTATTTCTCGAGACCTCATATTTCCGCTGCCAATAAAATATCCATAAAATTTATGCTGCCATTCCAGACGTCAAGTTTTCTTATGATTTTTTGAAGGGAGCTGAATTTTATTTATTGATTTTCTAGTTCATCTGAATAGAAGATATGAACTGAGTTCAAGGAATTCGTTTCTATGTGCTATCTTACTGAAAAAAATTGATTATTTTCGTTTGTTTTCCTTCCCTGTTATAATTTTCAGACATAAATGGCTTTTTTGAAATAATTTTTTTTCACTTGTTCCAAGTGATGGTCCTCTTTAAATATCAACACAGTTTGCTCAAATGTTATTTTAAAAGTTAGCTAGCATTTCTGCAATGTGAAATAAACATCTATTTATAAAGCACCAAAGAAATTATGATAATTTACTAGCAGCAATAATTTCATACACATAAGCAGTATAAAAAATATACTAATGCATGAGAAGATTATCATACAAATATATGTTTTGCAAAAATTATTACATTTTTATAGGCTGTCCACTTATAAAGTTAAATAATATATTCATAAAGAATATTTAACTGATGTAACTTTCAATATTGAAATTAAAATAATCTGTCTTCAACATGCATAAGTTTAAAGTATTTTTTTCCTTGAAAATTTTGGTTTGGATGGCCATTTTAGAAGAAAGAATTTTGAAGATTCAAAGTCATTTCGAATATACCATAGAATATTATGCATTTTTGTTATAAAAGACTATTTTAAAAAGTATATCATTCTAAAAACAGAAATTTAAAGATAGGAAAAAAAAATCAGAGGAAAATTTGTAATAATAGAATCATAAAATTATTTGATTTATTAAGAATTAAATTATTTTATGTAACTATAAAACATTTTAAATTAAGGTAAGTTTAAATTTAAAGTAAAACTTTAGCAAATACGGATAGAAAGCTTTTGAGTGGAGGAAGTACAATGGAAAACATTATCTGGTTCCATTTAGTGAAATATAATATTTAAGACTAGGGAATATTGGGACATAAAAGTACTTTAAAATAATAGGAATATGTCGAATAAAAGCTAAGTTTTTCTTCTCTCTTCGACTACAATGACCTTCTTTTGTCAGGCACTGTTGCATTGAAATGTTGAAACTGTTGCATTTTATTAATTTATAGAAAAAAGAATATCATTTCAAAGAGAACTGAAGATTTCTGTCGTCTACTGCTCAAATTTGAATCTCTGTTTTGTTTTAGAAGCGTACAGATAGGGCGCCATCTCAATCTTTGTCCTCATCATCTGACTAATGTTTGAATTTCGCTTCAAAATATTCTTCATATAGTTTTAAAACTTCATCTTAATCGAATCAAACTAAATAATTTAGACTAAACAATTTTGATACATAGGGTGAAAGCATTGAGAGATACATTCAGTTAAATAGAATCAATGATTGTTTTCTCCATATGATCGTATAATTTTCTTGATAGATATGAATTACTAGAACCATTTTTATTTCTTTAAGGAGAGTTAAATATTAATGTTTACAAGGCACTCTGTATCACAAGACACTCTGTCTCTTCTGAATTGCAAGATTGTCACTGAGCTTTCATGGCCAGAATAATCATATGATTTCAACATCAGTTTAATGATCACTCTTCCATACAAGCCCATTAATTCTCTGGAATAGTCAATAATACACACAGTCTGTGAGCACTGCCTTCCTCTATCTAATGTCTACCAACTACTACTGTTTATTAATGAACACAATTTGGAGTTATTCCACGGAATTATCCTTTGACGTGATTACAACTGATTGCATCTTGCCTCATTTATTTAATCTTATTGGAACAATTTTGCTTTACGCATCGATGGATCTAACTACAACAATTTAAGGCACGTCAGTGACTTCTCGTTAGGCAGCATTATTTGAAGGATATTAATTAGGAAAACAAAGGTACTTTTGGAAGGATTGTATTTAGAGCTATGTTCAGAGAAAAGGATCTTAATATAATTATGTATTTGAAGTCTTTTGCTATTATTTTATTTTGAAATCTACTCTTAGTTTTTTTAAAAATTTAAATTTTAGCTGTCAATGGTTGGTTGTTAAAGATGATGTGACAAGTGACACCTGTTGTATTTCTCGAATAAACATAGGAATTGATTGATAAAGAATTTTAATTAATTATTAGTTTATTCAAAGAGAAAAAATCAAAATAAATGATAGGCTTTTAATGTCCCTGAATCATTTTATGCGCCTTAAACAATATTGTAATAACACTGAAAGTAAGGATTGCAATACCGGTATACCGGGATACCGAATACTGGTATTTGGAGCCATTTGTACAATTTTGTAATACCGGTATTCACAAGTTTAAATACCGGTTTTTCGGTATTTACTAGAAATTTTTTAAATTGTCTCCATTATATGTTCAGGTATTGCGAACATAGCAAAATAGTATACGTTTTTTTTATGTCTGCCTAACGGGAGAAATTAATTAGCTAATTAATTGCTTAAATCTAAATTAGCGAAACATGGATTATCCCTGAAAGAAAATATTGTATCCATAACGACTGATGCAGCAACAATTATGAAAAAAGTTGGAAAGGTGATTGGTGCAAATCAGCAGTTGTGCTATGCACATGGAATTCAATTAGGACTAATAGATGTATTATACCAAAAAAATAAAGAACAGAAGAATCCAAATACTGTGGATATAGAAACTTCGGATTCCAACTTTGAAAAGAGTGAGAGTGATATTGACAATGAAGATAATGACAATGTAATTGTTGAAGATATTGTTAATGAGGATGAAATATTAACCTATCAAGAATTGCTTTCTATAATTTATAAAGTTCGAAAAATTGTTAAGATATTTAAACGTTCCCCTATAAGAAGGATATGTTACTTAAATATATACAAAGTGAAAATAAAGCAGAATATATGTTAATATTAGATTCTAAAACACGTTGGAACGTTTACTCCTAATGATGGAACGATTTTTGAAACTGAGAAATCCAATCAAAAAAGCAATAATCGACTTAAATTAATTTTTCAGATAGTGAATTCGACTTAATATCCAGAACTATATCAGCTCTACTTCCAATAAAACTGACTGTTGAGGCATTATGTCGGAGAGATTCTAATTTATTAACAGCTATGCAACAATAAATTTCATGTTGCAGTCACTGAAAGAACAGCACACATCACTATCTGAAGAATTATATATTACATTAAAAAATCGCACAGAAGAAAGGCATACCGAAATAGAAAATGTCTTATGGTATTACATAATTATAGTGATTTTAAAAATGAAAATGAAAAAGAAGAAAAGAAAAGAACCAATTCAAATCTGATTAAGTTTAGAGTAAATTTTCTTAAAATTCTTTACCCACAAACCTATCCCCATTCAGAAGAATTTGGTTTAATTATCGAAGATTAGGTCAGTACTGTCGATAATGAAAAGGAATTGTCTCTTGAACAAAAATTAGAATAAGCGATAAATAAAAAAAATTCAACGAACCAAAATTCAATACAAAAATTAGCTAAAAATTAGCTATATCCAAAACCATCCGATGAGAAATCGATTTATTTGAAGATGAGGAATTTAGAGGTAAATACTTGGAAAAAGTATATCGCGCATTGCTAACAGTACCACCAACTAGCGTAGATGCCGAAAGAGCGTTTTTGACAGCTGGTAATTTTTACACAAAATTACTTTTCAGGATTAATGACAGTACAATTGATGCATTATGTTTTTTTAGATCGCATTTTAAAAATTTGTAATAGTACCACAAACTGAATAGTGATATTTACACTTTTTTTGTGATTTAAATAAATAAGATGTTTCTTTACTTTTTTGTGATTATATACTGTTATAATTTATAAGTTACAAATTATGTTTTGTGATATTTACACTCTCTAACAAAACTGGCAAAAAAAAGAAAAAAAAAAGAATGACCTGTGTTTTCTTTCTTTTTCTAAAATTTCTAATACCGGTATTAAAACCGGTATCAAGATTTTAAAAATACCGAATACCGGTATTGAAATTTTGGTCCGGTATTGCAATCCCTAACTGAAAGCTATGAAACGGTTCGATTGTTGGAAATGCTTCAGTTCTGAATTTGCTGATATTCATATGCAACTGATAGGTACAGTAGGTAGGTATTATTATTTTCTAACAGTTTTACAAGAAAATAGTTTTTTTCTTTTATACAAGAATAGACTCAGAATTTATTCAAAAGTTATGTCATATTCAGAATAAATCGTAAAATTTTTTTCAACAAACATAACATACAGGAAATCAAGTAAAAAAGAAATCTTAGATTTAATTATGTACTGCGAATTACCACTTACAAGCATTTTTATTGAAACTGAATTTAAACATTGCAATATTATATACACCATTTTAAATTAAACATACCGAGAAAACTGGATTTGAAGAATTAATACAAGATTTTTGCATATGGCGATGTTCCAATGACGTATGGCAGTAAGCTACTGTATAGGTAATTGTAACAATATATATAATGAGCTATGATACCTGCCTCACATTTATCAACTTTAAGTATTTAAATATATATATATATGACAACAGCCAGTTAAGTGCATCATTAATAAAATATACTTAGTTCCTGGTTGACGTTTATTTTTGCTTATCTTGCATTTAATAACTCACAAAATTATTACATGGAATATTATTTAGATAAATAAGAACTCTGAACTGTTTTTATAACATTCCAAATGAAAATAATTCTTCACCTTCATCGTGAGTTGGAGGTCACGGAAGAAAACAAGGCCGTCAAATAGACTCTCTGACAGCAGAGTTTTAGATAACATAACTACATAACTGCTGCGCAGTTAGTAAATAAACTTGCGTTAGTTGAAGCAGCTATTTTTATGTCAGCTATAGAAGCAGCAGCTATTAAGATTTGATTTCTAATAACTTTGGATTGTCTAAAGCGGAGGCAAACAATCTACATGTGATTATAGAAGAGTTTAATAATTACTTTTCTCCAAAACCGAACTAGACCTATACTCGTTACTTTTTTTCTCAGCTGTTTACATGATAATCACGAATTTTTTGGTTCTTATCTGACTACAAAAATGTTGTGGATTGCCATTTTAATATTTTACAAAATAGTTTATTATGTGATCAAATTGCGCATGGAATATGTTTTGATACAATGCGGGAACTGTTATTAGTTGAATGAAAAGTAAATCAATGTGAGTAATCTAACAGTGAGTAAATCAATTAATATATCTCACACAAGTAAATAAGTATCAAAGCTGAAAGAGATGAATGTGAGTAATAGTAATGAGAAGATTTTTTTCTTCTTAAAAACGTTCTACAATAAAAACTTCAAAAAATATAGCTAGTTTTAAGTAAAATTTTGAAAATAATAAAGGGATTAAGTTATGTTGGCGTTGTAGTTTGTCTCATGATTTCCGTAATTGTCCTTTATTCAGTGCTTTTCGCCGGAGCTGTAACAAGAAAGGACACTTTGCAGACTAAACTTAGGATTAAAAACTTAAATACTAAACTTCATTATACAGAAAAAGTGCATGGAGTCGAATAAACCTTTTCTGATGGTGAAGTTTTAAATTGCGATGTTCTTTACATAGACGAAATATTAGATAGTATAAGGAAGGATTCCAATAAGAATTCATGGATTACTATAGTTATATTTGTTAATGGAAATATTGTTTAAATTTGATACTAGTGCCGAAGTCAAGGTTTGCTTACCGAGTTATGCGTAAGGTTTATGTACTACTTTACAAACACTCATATATTATTCTTAGCGCGTTTCTAATAAATTTTTTCTTTGTTTTGGGGAATGCCTTTCCTGATTAAAATCAATTCAGTCTTAATTTTAATCTTAACATTTGGAAGAGAGGTTCAGCTTTATACAAGACGATATATAAGGATGCGGCAAAACTGAAGTTTTAAAAAATACAGTATTAACAATTCGTAAAAATTATTACTATTAGTGCATTTAAAACAAAAATAATTTCTCTTTTTCCATTTCTTCCCCGTCTTTTTTAATATCTAAAATAAAGAATATACAGTTGTTTTTAATCAGAAAAATAGGAAAATATATATTATATATTTATGGATAATACATAACTGTCGAAAGTTTTGTAGATTGGCTTTCAAGTTGGCTATGGAGAGTTTCAAATACCATGAAATTTTTAGTAGCGCTTTTAAGAATCACGAAGAAAATGTTTTAGAAGGAAGAAGAAATGTTTGGATATTGAGCCTTTTTTCTATATTAAAAATTGAAATTTCTGTATCTGATAGAAAAGATCAGTCACAATTCATTCTCGAAAATTATTGAAAAAATAATGCTTTAATTAATTAGGTTGATAAATATAAATTATTATCCATAGGTCTTTAATACTCTTTTTAAATAATTTTTTTCGCTTTCAAATATTAAAAAATCTGATAAATATTGTTCAGAAATATTCACAAACCTATCTACCTCATTATCTACCTTCTTTCTTCAAAGATATGCGTGTGGAACTACAAATTATGCGGGACGGACCTTGTAATTTTGAACTGCGGGCAGGTGACGAGGACGGCACCTGGCTAGCACCCTCCTCTCCAAACTTCCACATCATACCAGCTGGATTTAGAGCAACTTCAGAGGGCTTTTAGAGCTGATTTAGAATGCACAAGAACCGCTTACATACCTTCAGGGTCTCGAACCTGAAACCTCCGGTTCTGAAGCCGAGACCTTACCTCCAGAATACCGCATCTTCGTCCTTTGAATAATAATCCCGCTTCAGCCATTGGAGACAAATCGAATCCGAGGCCAAAAGGGAAGTAGAAAATTTTAGTTTTACCTTTCAGAACTGCATAAAAATACAGACATGAGTATGCGGCTTTATGTTCAAAATAAATGTAAAACCAAATTCGGATCTGTATGTTATTGCTAAAGAAAACTTCAGTTTTCATCCCTTTATTGGAAAATTAAAATAGATGGTGTTGATTCTTCGGCCAAGATATGGATTTAGTCTGTGCTTTTGCTAAGGAAATATGAAATATTTTCTGTTACACACTTTTTGTTAAATTTTTATATCCATGTTTCTTGACAAAAGAAAAAAAATTAACAATTCTCTAAACTTATTCATGTTCTGAAATTAACGTGATAATGAAGCAATTTTTAAAAAATAAATGCATGATTTAAAGTTAAATATAAACAAAAAAGTTTCACTTTTTCTCTTTGGCTCATAAAAGGTTATGCAATTACAGTATACTTCCGAGTATTTGGCTTCCTTATTATCCAGCCTAATTTTCTTTGATCGTAATTAAATGAGGAATGCAAGGCATTGCATTGGAAGCGGACGACTGCTATGATTTTTCTACTTGTCTTGTGAAAAATATAAATTGTGTCAGGAAAAGAGTAGACTTCTGATCGTTGTTCAATGTTTCATCAGTGTGTAATTAAATCAGTGTGTCTATTAAGAACTTTTTTAAAAACTAAAAATAAATTTTTGACTCTTATCTTAGAGTTATCTTTTCATATCTGTGTAATCATTTATCGGTGAAAAATAAAATCAGTTTGAGTCAATTTTCTAAAGAATCAGGCCTACGATTTTCGTTAATGTTTTGTTTAAGTTTATTGCCATTAAGTTAGGCATTACAAAATTTATGTTAAAATGTGAACAGTTTATGCCCTTTAACTTACTTTTTCTCTGATGAATTCTTGAAATGTGCAGTGGAGTGTATAAACTTATATAAACCTACCAGTACAGAGTCTTCTACTTTAAATAGGCAACTGCTTCTAGGCAACTGTTACCGGCAACTGCTTCTATGATTCATCCGGCCACGTTCACATTCTAAGTGGCTTGAGATAAATGGAGGGCTTAGAACTCAATAAGAAGTGAGAAAATACGTATTATAACAGTGAGTTTTAGTATAAAAAGTTGTTCTTCTGGCATTGGTGGACAAAGAAATGAGTTCATAGAACTCTGGCCTATCCGCCTTGCCCTTTCGTCACATTCAGCCAGATACTCAGAAGTGCCTATAATGTTTTATTAATTTTAATATTTTAATAATTAAATTTTTAAAAGGGAAGATGTAATAATATATTTATAATGAGCTATGCTCCCTGCCACAATTTTATCAGCTTTAGACATCTAAATAATTATATTTGGCAAAATCATTAATAAAATAGATTCAGTTCCTATTTGAAGTTTAAATCTTGCTTACCTTGCATTTAATAACTTACAAAGTTATTAGTCATATTAGATTTGCTCTCCATTTCACTTGAAATCGATTTCGTTTTCGCCACTAAAAGGAAACGGCTTAATCATCATTTCTCTTATCATATATATTTTGTCCCCTCTACCTCTATTCTTCTAGAATTCTTATTAATCTACATTGTTGTTTTACAAATAACTTTTGTTCAACTCATTTATAATTTTGTCATTTCAATTCCTTTTGAATTGATCTTATCTTTGTTGTTGTCGTTGTTTTTGATGGCACTTGCCATGGACAAGCCCGCTGTTTCGAAGTCAGCGATTTACGCCGATAGGGAGCGTCTCTTATTTTCAGTAGCGCCAACTAGGGTCAAGTGTACGATTTTGCTACTCACGCATCACACATTCGCTTGCACAATCCCTTTTTACAGGGGGTGCACATTCACACATCTCACAGATAGAACAAATGAAGAATAATCATGCCCGAACCGGGACTCGAACCCACGACGCCCAGATCACAGGGAAGACGCGCTACCCCTATGACAGAACGCCGGCGATCTTATCTTTAAAAACACACATTGTGTAAAAGAAATTATAGCCGTGCAATCGATTGCAAGAAATCAGGCAGTACTATAGTGAAAGTTGACAATTAATATATAACGTCGAGAAGAGGGGGAAAACCCCCCACGAAAATATCTTAGACGTCAATGTAATGGCTCATCATTTGAAGCTGAAAATAATCCTCTTCGTTTGTAAAAGGTCAAGTCAAGCCGCTACCCCCATAATTATCTCAATTCTGGCATTTATCGGTTTTCTAGTCTGAAAAAGGTCTGGTAAATTGAAAATTTTTATATTCGTTCTTCTTTTATATTCATTCGTAGATGGGATTCTAATGATCATAACTCTTACATTTACAGCTGCCCTATAAATCCGTCAGGGCCAAACATCCTACGTGTGGTGTGGTGTATAGAGGGGGTGCCAGCTCAGGTGTCGTCCTCGTCATATGACCAAGGCTCAAAATTACGAGGTCCGTCCCAAAATAGCCCCAGTGTTAATTTAAACGGGACGTTAATATAGCTAACGAACTAACTTTCAAGTATTGCTTTTAAATGTAAAACATATCGCAGATATTTGATATATTTGAAGAAGACTCACTCTTGGAATAAGTGACTATATTTTACTTATAACCTTCATACTCTATATAAATTGTTAAATTTAAAAAAAAAGAAGAAAATCAGTGGTCCCCCAGAAATTGTTTCGCATGGTTTCTAATAAACTTGTCATGCCAAAGAAAGCCTTACATGGCATTTCCGTACAAGAGTTACGAATATTAATTTTCGGCTCAAATTTAGCATTTTTACTGACGCTATCATGTAATTCTCGGCGAGTTATTTGGCCATTAATCCCTGGTATGCGTTAATATTATCCAAAAATATAATTTTTGTTTTAGATGCATTTTCCTCAACCGATTGAAGTACAATATTTTGACACAATATTCCACTTGTGGTCACAAAATCCGATCCAAATTTGGCATATTTAAGCCACTGCGTTTTTGAATTTTCGCTTTTATATGCTTTTGAAATACAGACCGACAGACACACTCAACCTGCAGTTGGATTTGGCTCAAAATTTGACAGGTGTCTACGCTATAGATGTCAATTCCGTGTACCAAAATTTATTTATCTAATTCTCTTCATTTTGCAATTATTGTTTCTATTTATATTCGAACAGCCGGACAAACAGACTTCTGAACGGATTTTCCACAAAATTCGATAAAAATCTACAAATTTGGTGTAAAGACCATTTATCAAATTTCAATCGTCTATTGAAAGGTGTTTGAGTTATATTTGTCAAAAAAGATAGACATTTTTTTAAAAAAAATGTGTTTTTCGAACTCAGTGCGATCTAAAACGTGCCGATTCGTCAAAATTTCGAATTCGAATGTTTTGAAAATTTCTATACTTTCTCTATACTACGTATACAAGAACGTAAAATCTCATTGTAATGCTGAAATTGAATATAATAATTCATTTCATTTTGAGTTAGTGTATTTTTATGTGAAAAGGCTTTTTTTTATAGAATAAACTAGAAGCCATAAATGAGATAAGGCAATCAATTAAGGCAATCAATTTATGCAATCAATGGTGGGTGATTTTAAAAAATATGCGATGCATTCGAAAATATAATTCTGTTGCGAAAAAAATTACATTCTTCTATGTACTAATTTTTGTATATGCTTTGTTTTACATTTTCTTATAATCTGTATATTCTTAGTGAAGTGGAATGAAAGTTAAAAATTGTTTTCATTTCATTATAGGAGAAATGACGGTGTATTTAAATTGCAAATGAATTAAAATATATGCTGTGGTGGAATGTAGATTATTATGATCCATGCAGGAAGCAACATGACGAATGTTTTTAGGAACATTTCTTTTAATAATCACATTCACACACTAAACAAGCACAAACACAAAGACAAGACATTCACGCGCGCGGCTTCCCAGTTCAGCATCACATCTCATACTAATTACAATCGCAATGCACTATGGGAAGACATACAGGATGGTCTAACAGGTATCACTATCTAGTATCCAAAAGAGAAGATAAGAGTAATGCAACTGCTACAATGCATTTTTAACGGTATTAGATTTATTTTATCATGAATTCAAAAAGATTATCATTACTTACTTAATCCAACAAACAATTCACAAGAATATCGAAGAATCAACTTAAATTGATTTACAAAAGACAGTCTTATAAATAAATGTAATAACTAAAAAAATTACTTGATTTTATTTTCTTATTTTCAGTAATCCTTGCTTCAAGAAATATTATCTTTTTGAACTTCTAAGTTGAAATATTTGTCTGCTTCATTTACCGTTAGAAATGAATTTTTTAAGAAATCGTTATTTGATATTACACCGCTCTTCAGATAAAATTATTTTTGGAAACAGTTTCCATTTTTTTTTGTAGAAAAATCATCGCAAAAAGAGGATATTATGATAAAATGCTGGAAGAAGAAAATAAAAGCAAATATTTACCTAAGGGAAAAAGCATTACTTAAAGAATTTCCACAACGCTTTTATTTGACTTAGAAACTTCAGAATGTTTTTTTTTTAAATCTTACTATCAACATTTTGAGCATACGTTAATATTTCGTTAGTAGCATAACCCCATTTTATATAAATATTTTATTTAAATCTAAGCAATAATAGTACGTCCATGGAAATATTTTATTAATTAAATTGTCGTTTTCATTTAATTATGTGCATTTCAAACTGGTAAAGTTATACGTTAATAAACATGCTTAGGCTGTTCGAACTAATAATTCTCTGGGCATGAAGTGAATTCCGAAATATTTACTATACACATGTTAATTTATAAAGCTTTCAATTTTCTCGTATTTTTTAAAGGAATAGTCTATTGTTGTCTATTAAATAATCTAAAATTATCTCTTGCTTATAAAATAATCTGCATTCTGCCTGCAATTTATTAAATCTATCCAATATAGGGATGATACCTTGAATACATAAAATATCATCTATTTAAAAGATATTTTAGTTCTTAAATAAAATATATAGAATATATATACAAATATGAAATAAGCAAGTGGTTATCAAAATAATAGAACACCTGTGAATAAAAGTGACATTTTTGAATGCGCTTCGTAAGCATTAAAATATAATAATAGCCCCCAATTTTTTTATAAATAGCAAGGTATATATTTTGATAGCATGTGTTAGCTTTATTAAAGTTCTGTAATTTTTGGATTTTTTTCAAAAGCGTAAAATATTGGACCTCTCAGACAAAGAGTCCAAATTGCAGGAGCCCGTATAGCTGGAGTAAGTGTGACCGAAACATCCCAACTTTTAGGCATTTCTAGAAATACGGTGTCTAAAGTCAATGACAGTATACACATAGCGCGGCAAGACAAGGTCGGCAAAGCAAAATTGTGGGCTGAAAGAGACCGACGGGTATTGAAGCGGATTCTAATGTCTAAAAAGCCAACAACTGCATAAAAGTGACCGCAATACCCATCTGGATTCTCCAGTGTTAGTGATTATAGTTAGAAGGCACCCTCATAAACGTCTACAGTGGTGCCACACTCATAAAATCTGGTCGATTGATAAGTGGAAGTAAGTAATATGATCTGAAGAATTGTGTTTCACACTTTTCCCTACAACAGGATGGGTGCACGTTTGGACACCTGCACAAGTATATGATCGTGACTGTCTCCTTCCAACTGTCAAGCATGGAGGTGGATCTGTCATGATATGAGCAGTTATGTCGAGGTTTCCTGCTGGACTAATCGTAATCCTGAAAGGAAGAATCACTTGTGAGAAGTATAGAGAAATTTTAGCTGATCAGGCCCATCCTATGATGCAAACTTTGCTTCCTGCAAGTGACGGGATTTTCCAGGTTGATAATGCCCCTATCCATGCAGCGGGGCTTGTCCAATCATGGTTTGATGAACATGAGGATGAAGTTAGACACCTACCTTGGCCAGCACTGTCACCCGATCTCAATATAATTGAACCATTATGCTCAATTTTAGAGCTTTCAATACGGAATCGATATCCTCCATCGGCATCTCTTCCAGTACTTTCACAATATCTCCAGTAAGAATGGTACAATATTCCTCTAAACACTATTCAACACATGTATGAATCGATTCCTAGCCGAGATGTATTAGACGCCAAAGGCGGTTCTACACCATACTAATAAAGGATTTTTTTTTTATAATTCTAAGGTGTTTCCATTATTTTGATAAGTACCTGTATATGAAATCAGCTATTATAAATAATTTAGTTTTATAAAGAAATGTTAAGTGTAGGTTAAAAAACGGCAAGTATCGATAACCTTTACATTCCTTTTCAGATTCAACGGGATAAAATACATGTTTATGAATATCATGCTTTTATGGATTGTTGATTTGAAATAATATGAATAAATTGGATTTCATCGTAATACATTTTATTAATTCAATTTAAAATTCTGACTTATAAATGCACTTTTTGTCTGTAAGGAATTAGGGATATTCCCGTGGAAAACTATCAACGTATCTCCTTTATTTTATTAAGGTAAAGTATAAAAAATATAATAACATGAAAAATGTAGAGCTTTTCAGATAATACTTATTTACATCAGCAAGCACAATGTAAGTTTCTGGAAAGAGTATAAATAATTTTAGAAATGGTATTAACAATCTCACCATATGCTTTTAATGGTAGTAAATAAAATAAAAGGAAACGAATTCTTGTACATAAATTTGTCTTAAAATGACCCATCATTAAATAATTTCACATCTAATTAGAATGTAAATAAAACAAAAATAATTCCTTTAATGAAATTCCATTTAATTTTTAAATTAATTCGACGATTTTATTTTCAGATTTGTGACTAATTATTCTATTGATGAATAATTTAATAATTTGAACTGAAAATGAAAACTTTTTTGCTTAATTGCAAAATGTAATCATGTAATAATTACAATATTGCACAAAAATATGATAATAAATTAATTTCATAATTACTTTTCTTTAATAATGATATGTTATGAAACAATCAATAAATGAAATATTTCCAATTTGCTTAACGTAAACATTTTTTGTTTGAGAACTTTTTTTATCCCTATTTTAAAGATATTATTATGAATTTATATTAAAATAAAATACAAGAACCAAAATTACCTAAAAGCATTTTCGGAAATAACTTAATATTATAATGCATTTGAAAATGACTCAAAACTAATTAGATAAAGCAAACCATTCGATCCAGTCTGTAAACATTATGTCAGATCTATTTATGCATCATAGCACAAGGAAATAAACCGAAACGCTGAATGGTGCCTTAATCTATACACTGACGAGCATAGACCTGGAATGTTTGTGGAAGCTCGTCTAGAATGTGTATGTAGTGAAATAAATCCTTTTGTCAATGGCGGAACAGGTGTTGTACTCGCATTCTGCTTAGACTAGATGAAGGAATAATGTCATATATATGTTCTGCCTGTAATTATTTTATCAGGCATGAGGAAGTATCAATTCATTGAATTTTGCAATGTAATCTTTTCAGAAAATGTTTGCTAATGCAGTCTGGGGATATCCAAATTAACATTGTGACTAGATATACTATATGAAATAATTTTATTTCAGCGCATAGACTGTTTAAAATAGGTTTTGAATATTTTAATTAAAACTTTGAATATTACGTTGAGATGTCGATTATTGAGTGTTCCTATTGTTTGTATCATTATAATATTTCGCTTATTTAATTACACTTCTGTAGCAGCTTTGTAGTTTAAAACAACAATTTGTGCGTGAGTAAAAATTAGATTAATAGCTCAGTAATGCTTGTGAGTTTGTTACTGCCCGAAAACATCTTCTGCTTAAAAAAATTCTTCACAAGTACTATATTTCATAAATAAAATAACAAATATGGGATCGTTTACAAAAAAAAATTAAGTATTATACTTACATTAAGCTATTACACAATTAACTTTACTTTCTATCTTGAAATCTATCTTTACTTTCTATCTTTACTATCTATCTTTCTTCTTTAAATGGAAGTTGTCAATAAATAAGATAAAAATACAATACTTAAACAAGTTTTCAGTTCATCAAATGCGTATTAGATGGGGCTTTCGTTTTCTTGCCTACAAATATAGATTTTATAAAGAACTTCAATTAGGTACGTACTTTGTCCTCTTCATTATAGATTATTCAGAATTCTCTATTCTAATCGCGACCCAATAATTTTATCTAAAGAATATACTATATATATATGTGTAAGCATTTCGAATCATGTCGGCTAAATAATATGTATCATTATTTTGGTTGAAGCAGAAGGCAGGTTTGAAGACAGACGAGCCGTTGTATTTTTAATTTCGTTTTATTCTCTCTCTACCACCTTCCAGGAAAGCATAATTATTTACAAGAAGGCGCTGCCGGCACAAAATTAGAAGTAAGAAAGAGCAGAAAGGGACGAAGCAAATTATCACTAATCTTATATAACATGGGATTTCGGGCCACGCGCCAATTCAATACACGTGGTGACCTTTGACAAGGGCAACGGAAGTATCACTTTCACTTGATACGTAGATTGATTACGCAGTAATTTTTACACAGCTTCATACGTGGAATGATATCAGGAAATGAGAAATTACTATGGGTTAAATTAAAATAAAGCTTTGGAAATTAATTTTGTTTAAATTAAGAGTTTAAAATAATATCATTATATGTATATAAGCTGAAAAGTGTTTTAAATGACGCAAGAAATTATTTTTTTTATATTATTGCATTCCATAAATGAATGACAAAATGCCTTTATAAAATCTAAATTTTTATACTGTCCCTCGTTATTAGTCATATTTAATAAAATATTCTTGCAGTATCAACGTCTCAGCCTATGCTTTTTCTGCGATTAAAAGAGTAATGCGAGTTACAGAAGCTTTGCATTTCTTTATTTTTCCTTTCATTAAATGATTTTAAAATTTTCTTTCGATCATGACAACGTAGGAAAAAACAATATATAATTTGTTATGTTAGTTTAAAACCGAAATTTCAATAAAGTCCTTTCTTCATTTTACATAAGAAAACCAATATTTTAAAGAAATTTTGTTTTGATTGCTTTTTGATTTTATTTAGGTGATGCAAAATTTATGCAGTTATTTTTCCATAAGACATGTCTATGTGGATTATTTGCACATCAAAGTAACAAATCAAGAGGATTTTTAAAAAAATAATAGTGAGAGTGTCAAATTTAAAAACAACCATTCATGAAATTGGTCAAGAATTATAGTAAAACATTGTCTCGGAAAAAATAGTAAATAATATATGAAATTTCTGTCAACAATTACATAAAAATAATGAGTATATAACCTGAGATATATGCATTTTTAACGATAAAAATTACTTTTTGTACAAAGTAAATGATATGAATTAGACTTATGCAAATGTTTGTAGTCACGATTTATCATATTTAAATAGAAAGATTATTCATCAGCATGGATAATTCATATGAAATTTGAAGTAAGAGTTCAAATTTCATTATTTAGTTATATGCGTTCAAATATATATTGGAATTATTATTGTATGAATAACTTACTCGTTCTCGTTTTGGAAGCTCATTAAAAAAAGACCAAAAACACGACAATTCATCTTTACAATTTTTTAGCCAATTGACACTAAATGTTGGTAATTCGATCATGTAATAGAAGCTTGGAGACATTAAAATTCTCATTAAAAGAGAGAATTTTACAAATTGATTTTATTTTTTTCATCTGCTGAATAAAAATCTAGCATTATAGCAAAATAAAGATTTTTGGAGTCGACTTCTGAATTTTTAGTCGCTGTTTTGTTTGGGATCTTTGGACAAAGGAATAATGTCGCACCAGTTGCTGCCTTTTCTGGTCAAATTAAGAATTACGAATTCTTAAACTATTCCTCGCATAGCTGCAAAATTGTAAATCTATTCAACGAAGTTACACAAAATAAAATTAATTTAATTTTTAAACATAAGATGAAAAGATTGAAAAATAAATTGAGATAAATATATTCTATTAATGGTTTCACTATACGAATGAATAACTTTATCAATCAATTCGAATTGCTGGAATCACTTTTATTTCCTTAAGAATATTTAAGTATTAAAATCTTTAAAAATTGATTTGCCATTTTAAATAACATCTCAGTTTTCTGTGACTGATTAATATGAAACTGTTTACAAGTAAATGCTACAAAACGCTCGCCTCATTCTAAATTGCATGGTTGTCACTAAACTCTCCTGGTCAGAACAAACATATGATTTCAGCACCACTTTACTAATCGCTATTCCATACAGGCCCATTCCTTCTCTAGAATTGTGAGTAACGAATAGTCTCTGAGAGATGCACGCCTCTATCTGATATCTGGGAACTGCTTATTAATGAGTGCAATTCAGAGTTATTGCAAGGATTAGCTTTTGGTGCGGTCCCGACCTGATTGTAAACATGATTTATTTCGTGTAGTCTTGTTGCTGCAATTTTATTTTATGTAAAGATCCGTTTGCAACAAATTAAGATACATTTGAGATTTCTTGACACGCTGTATTATCTGTGGTTAGGGATTGCAATACCGGAGCAAAATTACAATACCGGTATTCGGTATTTTTTAGATCTTAATACCGGGATACCGGTTTTAATACCGGTATTAGAAATTTTAGAAAAAGAAAGAAAACACAGGTGTTTCTTTGTTTTATTTGCCAGTTTTATTAGAAAGGGTAAATATCACAAAAAATAATTTGTAACTTATAAATTATAACAGTATATAAAGAATCACAAAAAAGTAAAGGAACAACATATTATTTAAATCACAAAAAATTATAAATATCACTAATCAGTCGGTGTACTAATACAAATTTGTGAAATGTGATCTTAAAAAACATAATGCTTCGATTGTACTGTCATTAAGCCTGAAAAGTAATTTTGTGCAAAAATTACTAGCTGTCGAAAACGCTCTTTCGGCATCTATGATAGTTAGTGGTACTGTTAGCAATGCGCGATATACTTTTTCCAAGTCTTTATCTCTAAATCCCTCATCTTCAAATAAATCGATTTCTCGTCGGATGGTTTTGGATATAGCCGATTTCTGTATTGTATTTTGGTTCGTTGACATTTTCTTATTTACCGCTAATTCTAATTTTTGTCCAAGAGACAATTCCTTTTCACTATCGACATTAGTGTCATAATCTTCGATAACTGAACAGAATTCTTTTGAATGTGGATAGGTTTGTGGGTAAAAATTTTAAGAAAATTTACAATAAACTTAATCAGATTTGAATTGGTTATTTTCTTTTCTTCTTTTTCATTTTCATTTATAAAATCATTATAATTATGTAAATACCATAAGACATTTTCTATTTCGATATGCCTTTCTTCTGTGCGATTTTTGAATGTAATATAAAATCTTCAGATAGTGATGTGTGCTGTTCTAATGTGATGTTTGCTGTTTGGAGTAAACGGTGCCAACGTGTTTTAAAATCTAATATTAACGTATATTCTGTTTTATTTTCAGTTAGTATGTATTTTAATAATATGTCATCTTTTGTAGAGGAACGTTTAAATATCTTAACAATTTTCGAACTTTATAAATTATAAGAAGCAATTCTTAATGTGTTAATATTTCATCCTCATTAGCAATAACTTCTTCAACAATTACATTGTTATTATCTTCATTGTCAATATCACTCTCACTCTCTTCAAAGTTGGAATCCGAATTTTCTATATCCACAGTATTTGGATTCTTCTGTTCTGTTTTTTTTTTCTTTTGGTATAATACATCTATTATTCCTAACTGAATTCCATGAGCATAGCACAATTGCTGATTTGCACCTATCAACTTCTTTCCAACTTTTTTTCATAACTGTTGCTCCATCAGTCGTTATGGATACAATATCTTCTTTCAGGGATAATCCATGTTTCGCTAATTTAGATTTAAGAAATTAATTAAGCCATTAATTAGTTAATTAATTTCGCCCGTTAGGGAGACATAAAAACAAAAACGTATACTATTTTGCTATGTTGGCGATCCCTGAACATATAGTGGAGACAGTTATAAAAATTTCTAGTAAATACCAAAAAACCGGTATTTAAACTTGTGAATACCGGTATTACAAAATTGTATAAATGGCTGAAAATACCGGTATTCGGTATCCCGGTATACCGGTATTGCAATCCCTATCTGTGGTGTTCTAAATAGATGAAAGAAAGCTAATTTCGAAACGACTGTGTTTAGAGCAAACATATTTTAAGAACCAGAGTTGAGTATTCCGACCTGCAGTAAGGTATACGGGGAAATCTGAATGAACAGTCGCCTCAAGTATGATTGAGTTCTAAGATCTATCACCGGTCATGGTACAATACTCCCGTAAGTGGTACGCCCCATCATCGATAAGGCATAGATACCCACACCATTTTTGTATCCACCAGGTAGCGAGAATCAGTCACTATACAGGGAAATTTCTCATCACGACATGTGAAGTGCCCTTCAGGCGATAACATATTTAGAGAAAATTAAAGTAATATTATTATGTATTTAAAGGAGCATTGCTGTTAATCTTTTCTTTTGAGATGTGTATTCTTAATTTTTTCCTTTTCACAGATGTAACTTTTAACAATTAACCAATAACATGGCACATAATATCAGTCTCAATTACAAATAAATCTTTGAATTAACTAAAATACTTTTGATTAATCATCACTGATGTTTAATTAATAGTCTATAATTCGAATTAGATGACTGTATTTTAAGTCGAACAATTTTAATTTTCAAATTAAATAAGCTGTTATATTTTAGTAACAATAAATTTTATTGCTGTGATGCTTTCGAAAAGAAGGCATTCGATCGACACTGTTTACAAGAATCTCTGTTACCAACTGACGAAGACAAACAAGAACAATCACCAAAATCGGAAAGAAAAAATTCAACATTTGCGTAACAAACAAACAAAAAAAATAATTAAAATATTTAATTTGTTCGTGTTCATTTATTACGGGCATAAATACTTATTTCATTGATATTTTATCTGCACTTCCTTAATATTAACAATAAATGCTGTAAAAAAGTTAAATTACTGGAATTGGTTTCATTTTTTTAACTTGCTTACCTATGTATGCAAAATAGATAAGCAATAATAAAATAGTAATTATTTTTAGACATACATGTGATTTAATTATATGTTTAAAATTCTCGTCTGAAAAAAATAAATCGTAGTCACTTTATTAGAGAAAAAAGGTTTTGTTATAATTGGTTTAGTACCTAATCTAGAAGATATATAGTATTTTTTAGCTTTTAGGTTGATAAAGTAATAGGAATCTGTTGACTAATGGAAATGTTAAAGGGAGTGATTTTTTAATAAAATAATTATTTTAAGTTCCTTTTAATTGAGGATTTCTATAGTGTGGCTTCAACTAAGTGCAATTGCAAATTGATATTTTTGTGACAAAAGAAAAGTGCCTAAATCTTTTATATTGGATTATTCGTTTAGTTAAAACTGTTTATTAAAATCTTGAGTTCTAAATCTCACAACAATTTTGTACAACTTCGGATTTTGATATTTTGCTGTCCTGAGTGAGCTTATAAGTTTCGTTTAACATTTCAAAAATTTTTTGAGGTGTTAAAGATTTATTTTTTTAACTAAATTTTTATTTCGCAATGCTAAATTTTTTAAAAAAAGTTTTTGTTTTTAATTTATGTACAATTTTTATGACTACAGACTGCCTAGCATTCTCATTTGTACACAATATTTTAGAAGAATGTCCGGTGCTTGTGAATATTCTAATAATTAAATGAAATTAATAAAACAAAGGAATCTGATAAATTATTCTCGATAAAGTGTTAATTTTTTAAAAATATTTTATAATTTATAGAGAAATTGAATTCTTACAATATTTTATTTTTGCCGATTAGGTAAATAAAGTTTTTCAATCGATCTGCTAGCGGACATAGGAAGCTGCTTAGTTAGAAATTCGCTCTGCCATTCTTAATAGAAATGTGTTAGATGTCAGGAGACAAAAGAAATTTGATTAATGATCAGATAAATTGTGCTTCTTGAGCTGAATGATATTTTAAAAAAAAAGATGAACCGCATTCAAAGTTATGAATTTATTTTATATCCGAAATCTTTATCCATGCAATTAGTATATGTACTAGTTTTAAAAATAATTCATGTCACAGAGAAGTGAAATGGATGAAATAACTTATTTGTAAAAAGCACGTCACAACTCATTTGTACAATGAATTATTTATTCTTCCTTCTGAACTTCATGCCCTGATTATATTGAAAAAAAAATGGAAAAAAAAATATTGATACTGAAAGTAACGATAAGCCAATTTCAAACAATTTATTTGCTCTTTATGATGTTAATGTACTTTTAAGCATATTTTTTTAAAATGAAATAAAGTAACAAGTTAATTATCTTCAAATTGACGTAATTATTTCATTAATAGAATAATCACGTCAATTATGATGATAATCCTTGTATATATATTTTTAAAATATATACATTAACACCCGAAAACATAATTTTATTATTATTGGCAAAAAATCATATTTCTTATCTAATCAACATTCTTGTAACGGGATTATGTTGTTTTTATTTTGTCATAATCTATATAAAGTCAGTGAGGCGGAATTATGAAATCATGTTTTTAAGATAGGAAAAATAAGCATGAGTTTAAACTGTTTTTGGAATTAAGAAAATTGCTGCTTAACGACACGTGATTAGTTAATTTCTTATCAATAGTCAAAAAATGATAACTATTTGCTTTATCAAGCAAAAAATTTCCACTCATATCGAAGAAGAGAAACTATGCTGAAATGCAAAGGACAAAAAGTGCAACAACAACAAAATTATTTGCTGCATTCAGTAACCCTCTTCTTATTAAATATCTTTTTAAAATTTTTTACTTGAAACATCTGTCTGCCTTATTTACTATTCGAAACAAAATTCTTTAAGTATTCGTCATTTGATATCTCGCTGCCCATCGAGAAAAGTTATTCTTGGAAGTAGTTTCCAACTTTTTTTTTTTTTTTTTGTAGAAACATTTTCAGAAGAAGAAGATACTAAAAAGCTGGAAGAAGAAAAGCAAAGCAAATATTTATCCAGGAAAAAATATTACTTCAAGAATTTTCACGGCGTTTCGTTTATTTGACTTCAAAACTTCAGATTATTTTTTTTAGACTTCCTATTAGGATTTTCTGCATATGTTTGCATTTTGTTTGTAAAATATTTTTATTTATTCATCAGTATTCGATTTAACTTTAAACAAGAGTAGTTCGTTTATGCCACTGTTTTTATTATTTTTGTTAAATTTTTTTAACTGTGTACATTTCAAATTAATGTACAAATATATTAATAAATATATATAAAATAATGGTGCAAAGAGATTGTTCATGGAAATAAATAACTGTAGCTGTTACATAACTCTCTCTTTTGAAACAACAGATCGCGTTACTTTATTAAAATTAAGGTATATTTCCCATGATCCTTCCTGGGGATAATTATTGGATTGTATTCTAAGTGAGTGCCGTGTATTTTCCTGTTCGTGTTTGTTTTGTCTTGTGAAATGTGGAACTCAGAAAATATTTAAATAATTGCTCCTGAAATTCGTCTATTATTTTTATCTGCTTCATAATGAAGTTATAAAGAGTCCCGTTTCTTTACATAGTTTTAAATTTAGCAATGCCAATAATAGAATGATAATTCAATGATCTTTTACAAGAATATTTAATTTTATAAGGAAAAATACTTGTAGCAGAAAGATTCAATTCAGCATTAGGATGCACTTTTAAATAATACCAGATCGGAAATTTCCCTTTTAAGTTAACGCCAAACAGTACAAAATTCTTTTTAAAATCATGCCTACCAAAGAGTAACCAAATAAGGTTTTCCCTAAATTGGCTCTATTTGCTTAACTCTGAATAAAATGTTTTTTAATTATAATATTTTATTAAAAATATTACATGAAAGTGAACGAGAACTCTAATAATTATCTTTATTGCTTTAAATGAAAAGGGAGATTTTGAGTAAAATATACAATGTATTCTATATCAGTTTGAATAAAAACCACATAATGACCTAGAAATGGAACAAAAAATAGCATGTGCAAATTTTCTATTGCGATACTGCTCACCGTTCAGGAGTTCTTGTAACAAGCAGAGACATAAACTAATACAGATATTTTCTGCTTCCGTTTTTGTCGATCGACAAATTTTCTGAGAATGTTGATTTTGTTTAATTCCAATTAAATTTCTTTTGCATAACTTCATGCCTGTAATCGAGCAACAAAGTATTTTAAGCACCAAATTAAAAAAAACACACATTGAAATTAGGTTATTTTACTATTCTTTTACCTGTTCCGTTTATTGCATACATGAACCTTCCAAATGGAAACCATGTCTCATAATATCATTAGAAACATAACTAACTTTCCAGTTAAGTTTTATTTATCTTCGGTGTCTTTGAAAACAATCAGCAGGTCTCAATAACGAACTACGAATTTTATTAAACACGAAGACACAGGCGACGAATACAAAGACGACAACTATATACAGCCGAGACTTACACACAGCAGCACACTACAACAAACAGTAGCCCACAAGAAGTAATCGGTAGTAATAACAACCACAGCACACAAAACGGCCAGACAGAATTCAGCAGAAGGAGGAAATTCACGTAGCTTCACTCTACGGCCTCTCCAAACGTCTGCAATCCCCCACTGTCTCCTCGCTTTAGCTATATCTAACTACCAATTCACTTCTACACGACTCGCTACTCCACAAATGCTGCTTCTGCAATAAACACCAGGACTAGGCACACAGCTCAGTTCAGCAATAGCTTGGACTCCACATAACGCTGGTTTTTCTTCGGACTATTCTGTCGTTGCTTCGTTATCCTCTCGATGGCTCGATACTTGTTTACGACTCCGACTGACTGCAGCTTGAGACTGCCGGCCTTTTATAGTTCCCGGGAGGTGGACAGAGAAGGTTCTGGACCAACCAGGCGTATGTTGGTCCCTATTGGACGGATCGCTAAAATGCTCGAAGTTTCCAGTAATATCTATTTTGTAGCCAATGTCACTAAATTCGTCGCCAAATAGCTGTCACGTTTATCGCCAAGCTCTGAGATCATTGACGCAGCACCGATGAACAAAGCTGATCGTAAAACGGTCTTTCTAGTGATTGAACTAACCGCGCTGGGAAGCAACAGTACAGGTTTGTAAAATTATTTGATTTCTGGTAATAATGCGTTTCCAACGCATCGATCAAACAAAATACATATATTTGACTTCTGTTTAATAAATTGCATGGCGATAACTTTGAATTCGTTTCGTGAAAAAAGACTTTTATGTTTGAGGTGATTTATTTAAGTATATTCAAATGAAAAACTATTTCATTAAGTCTTTCATGGAGAAAATAAAATAAAAAAGGAAATAGAATTCCATGAAAAATATAAAAGTTTTGAAACAATTCAAACTTATATAAAATATTCATTTTAATTTATTGGATTGATTACTAATGGAATATTGTAATATTCATAGATATGAATTTGTTAAAAAAATTTGCTATTAAATATTTAAGGACCTAATTTGAAAGCAATTCATGGGAGATAATTCACTACATTGAATTAATTTAAATAGTTAATTTCAAGTATCAAGTTTAAGTATTATGATAAATAAATGTACACGAATAGTTTATGAGTTAAAGAAAGAAATATCTTTTCATAATTACAGTAAAATGATTACAGAAGAACATCATTGGATTAAATATTTGACACAACAATGAAGAAGTTTGAATTTTAGTTCAAAACTGAAATGCATTGCTGAAATTAGGCAAAACATTATTATAAAAATTAACATTATTATAAAAATAAAATATTTTAAATCTCTAAATGGTGTTTAAATAAATTTTAAGCACTAATATTTTCTGTATCTATTGCGAAAAGCGTCAAAATTTCGAAATGAAAATCTTTCTGAAGTGCCCATTCCACTTTCCATAGTATATCTGTGTCGAATTAGAGAGATTTAATTCTAAAGGACTGTCACATAAAAAGAAAAAACCACACAGATTTACTTTCATTAAAAGGAATTATTAGATTTCTTATTAGATGTAATATATTTTTATTAATAGTATTTTGAATGAATCAATGAACAGAATCCTTGATATACATTTATGAACAAAATATCTCTAATATGAGTAATATAATTTCATTTATGGTTAATATATTTTATTGGAAATAATATTTTAACATTGTTTTTATATTTATTTTGAAATAAAATATTGGATTTTAAATTTATGAGCATTTTCGAGCATAAATTAATGCTACAAACCGTTTTAAAATATTGCAAAACGTTTTTGATGAAGCACACTGTTTAATTCATTCTAAACTTTACGTCAGATCAGTTTATGTATTGCATCACAAGGTAATAGAATCAAACGCTGAATTCTGCTTTAATCTACGAAACGACGAGCACAGATTTGAAATGTTTGCCGGACCTCCTCTAAATTGTCTATGCAGTGAAACAAATCCTTTTGTCAATGGCAGAACAAGTGTTCGGCTCTCATCCTGTTTAGGCTAGCTTAAGGAATAAGGCTGCTTTGCTATATATATATATATGTAATTATTTCGTGAGACAGGGCACAATATCAGTACAATACATTTTGTCACTTAATCCTTTCAGCGAACGTTAGTTAATGCAGTTAAGGATTTTACATCTAAAACTATAAGTAGACACTCTTTATTTAATGTTTTATTTCAGTATAATTTCACTTATTACAGTGTGTTTTGAACAGTTTGATTTACACTTTGAATATTAGGTTGCTTAGTTGACTTCCTACTAAATTATATTATAATAATGTATCATTTATTTGACTATACTTCTCTAGCAGTGTTGCAGTTTATAATCAAGGGATTACGTGTGAATACGATTAATAGTAAGTATGTAAATAATTTATAATGGAAACTATAACTAAGCATTCGACATTTAATAATTTTATTTCAGTATAATGGCGCTTGTTAGAGTGTGTTTTGAATAATTTCAATTAAACTTTGACTATTAAGTTGCTATGCAGAATTAGTGTTCTTGCTGATTATTTTATAATAATATGCCGTTAATTTAACTATACTTTATCAGCAGTTTTGCAGCCAAAATGCTTTTCGACATTCATTACAGAATATATAAGATTGTCCACTAAAATTGAGACCCAACAGTTAACTTTTAGACCTAACAAGGGGAGGGCACGAGGTTGAAATCTGAGTTCGGGACGAGATTTAGTATAATGAAAGTATACATTTAGAATTTCCATTCATTAAAATATTAAAACGCAATGACCAGTCAATTCCGAGAAAATGGTCCTCAAACTTTTGGTAAAGCTTATATACTGATAACTTGACTCCTGTCCGGATGGTCCCAATGCCATGGTTGTCTAGGTAACCATCTCGTATACGGAACGTCAAGGTTCGAACTTGCCTGGGAATTTTTGTCTTTTTTAATAATTCTTATTCAATTAAAAATGTGCAAATATTTTCAATTAATATTCTAATACTTTTAATTAACACACACACACGCACGCAGATGCACACACACACACGCGCGCGCACGCACACGCACACACACACACACACACACACACACACACACACACACACACACACACACACACACACACACTAATCTTTATTATTAGTAGAGATAGATTATATTTTACATGCACAGTTCTTTATTGTAAGCAGAGGCTATTGCTTTAACATTATTTCAAACAATTGAAATTTCTTAAGCTGATAACCTTCAAGAAAACAGAATGTTATAAAAATCGTTATAGAAAGAATATATCTACTGAGGTCATATATAATCTTCATCATGTTATGGATTTTATCTAGAAGCTGGATTATCTTAATTTTTTCTTTTATATCGATTGTTTTTCTATCAACAACAATGAAAGCAAGACAAATTGCAAACAAATTCTCTATTAATAAGAGAGAAAATAATTTGATATGAAATGTGCCTTTGTGGTATAAAATATGTTATAAGTCTCATATACACTAGAGAAGATTCGATCTTAAAGACGCAAGATGATGAATAACCTAGATGTGAGTTTTGACAGTTCTCGAGGAACTTTTCTAGAGAAGAAATTTGCCGTGAAATTATTTTATTCTGATTTTGAGAGGAAAATATCTTTTATCTTTATACGTTTCGATGAAGATATTCAAGTGTGTAAAAATAATGACTTAGGAAACGTCACATTACATTGGAAAATCATCCACTGCTTTTAGGAACTTTTCCTATTGTGACAAGAATGTACAGAATCCTGTAAATGATGAGATTAGTTCACGATGTTTGTCAGAAACTTTTCCAGCAAATAATTGTGATGCATGATTTATAAAAATTTTCATTTCTTTCAACCTTCAAAATATAAGGGTTTCTATTTGTATGGAAAATATGAGATATATACTTCTTGTAGAATATCGGTAATAAAATGGACCACACAGGCTTTCATGAATTGTTTTTTTTCCCTTCTGATTTAAACGAAAGTATTTCATTCGTAACCGACAAATCATTAATTATAAAATTTAGTGTCTATGTGTCAGCGCTCAGTAGAACAGATCTACAATCACCTAGTTTAGTACAAAGAGACTCCAATGATGAAGAACGCGCATACCGGATGAATGCATGAGATTTCGTGGCGAATGGCTACCTTTAGCTGCACTAACGAAGTTGGCCTATGGCGGTACACCCGAGACTTAAGGTAACCCCATTGTCAAAAATCAAGGGGTGTTGTAGACTATTCCCTTAGCGTGTCCATTTGCGAAGAGACATCGGGGGTACGGACTGTTCTTAAACGAGGTGCACCACTGCGTGGCCGATGACACAAACTTCTAGTTTCTTCGAAACGGCATACTAGGGAAACAAGTCCAGCAGGAGTGATCGGACCTGAACCTTTCTTCAATCTTTTCTGGGTCCTAAACTTTCGTAAGGCTTCAGCCGCCGATTCGTTGCTGACATAAAACAATTTTACCAATAGTGCTTTATCCACCAGTGTCAACATCTTAATACAAACCTTATGCAAACCTTTAGAAATGATGTGTCAATCGCTCACTCTGCCTTTCATAAGACTTTAATTTGCATATTTCCACTGATTTGCTTGTGTGCAGCGCCCTCTATTGACAAATTGTTGAATTATTTTTTTTTCTGTATCAAAAAAAATCCCCCTTTATGAGAATAATAGTTTCGCAAACCGCATTCAAATATACCCAGTCCTTCAATTTTTACGAATTTTTAAGTATTTAATTATTAAGTATTTTTAAATAGTTCTTACCAGAACAAATTTTGAACATTGTGGCCAATGAACATGTTCATATTTCTAAATATTATTTTCAATGACTTGAACAATAATCATTATTTGATAAACAGCTTGATAAAATCTTGGTGAATTTATATTTAAATTTTAACTTCAGAATTGGCAGATAAGGCAAAACTGAATGAATTCTTTTCAAAAATGCATTAATATTAATACACAAAAAATTATTATTTATATTTTAACTACAACGAGGAAATTTAGAATAACTTACAATCATTTAAATTTCTAGATGGATTAATACTTGAAAAGACTGATAGGAGAAAAGAGAAATGCATTATGGGGAAAAAAGGTCGTTGATAACTTTTTAAACTTAAAAACGAAAATTTAAGATGTTTTCGAAAATTTTTAATTAAAATGAAATAAAAATTTTATTTCTCAATATTATTGCACGCAAATAATTACTACAATATTTTTAAAATTAAAAGAAATATTGACTGAGAAAGTTTTTATGTCCAAGCCATTTTTCTTAATTTTAATAAAAAATTAAAATTATCTTAATTATATAAACTTTCTTAATTTTATATAAATTTAAAAGAAATATTGACTGAGAAAGTTTTTATGTCCAAGCCATTTTTCTTAATTTTAATAACAAATTAAAATTATATTAATTATATAAACTTTCTTAATTTTATATAAACTTAAAAGAAATATTGACAGAGAAGCTTTTTATTTCCAAGCATTTTTTCTTAATTTTAATAAAAAATTAAAATTATATTTTACAATAATAAAAAGGAAATAAGTAAACCTTTTATTATACGGAAATACTTTTAATGAAATGAAATAGAATTAACCCTTTATGTATATATTATTGCTACTATATATTTCAAGAGCAAATTTTAAAAATAAAATCAGATTAGTTAAATCAAGCTCAAAACATTTTCTTGCTACAATGTCTCTTACTAGAAATTAAAATCTTTTTATTTTACTGTTCGCATAAAATTTTTCATTACTTCGCTTCACATTATTATTGTGCACGATGGAAAATGGCGAATCATAAAATTGTAACGGAAAATGAATGTAATTTTTTAAATTTAATTTTACCCCATTAAAAGAAAATGGGAAAATTTCTGTTCATGGCAAATATAATTAACTTTTTGATTTCAGACGGTTACAAAGTAATTATTTCCCTGTACATGCAATGTAATACAACTTAAGCCCTGACCCCAAAAGATTTAAAATTCCTCAGCACTAATTTATATCTCATCCATTTTCCCAATAAATAACTTTACTTTTCTCTTTTACTGGGTCACCCAAAGTCTGATAACTAGATTTGTTTTCAAGAACAAGAATATCTAAGCCCATGGCGTAACTTAGATATTTTATTTATTGATTCAAATAGAAAGGAGGAAAGAAAGTTTTCTGTTTCGAAACCATAAACAATTATTTTTAGAGGCAGTTTTATAAATTAACTACTCGCATTTTAATGCTTAACTTTTCAGTTTGAAAGTTTTCGAAATTGTTCTGCTGCAATTAATGTAAATAATGTCATAAATAAATAAAAATATAGTATGCCAAAATGCTAATCTTCAATCTAAAATTATTAGAAGAAAGCAGTAGTAGTTTAAAAACAATAAAGGAATTTAAAAAAAATAAAAAAGAGGTTAATAAAAGGTTTTGCATAATGCCAAATGATGGTTAGTATACACCGAAAATCATTTCTTGAAAGTAAACAACATATAAAAATTTCTGGGACATATATGATTAAAAATAGATAAGACATAAAACAAGCCCAACTGATCCAATTTTTAATTAATCAATATATAGAATACGTATTTAATATATCAGGAATGTAATACGGTGTTTCAACAAACACAGCAATTCGCAACAAAACTATTCAATGAAAATTTTATAGCTTAGTTTCCAAATTTCTTGAAGGTGTTAAAAAAGTAAGTTAACAAGTCTTTATTTACGAAGTAAGGCTTTATTCACGAAATCACAGATTGACAAAGGAAAGTATACTACTTTTCTGCACAGTCACTCATGATTGTTGAAGCATTTATACCTTTGATAAACCAATCTATAGAAACCAGTATAAAAGAAATCAAGGCCTAGGACGTGAAACCACCTAACGAGATTTCCTGACATTTCACAGCGGTTCTACAAATAGCAACCTGAGAGGTTTCTTCAACTGTCGATGAGAGGAAAATCACTTGGTTTTTGGTGGTAAGGGCTATAGGGGGGGGAGACATTCCAAATATTTTCATCAAAAACGATGAATTATATTTTGTGAAACTGAGTCATGTGTGATCATGCACTGTGATATAAAAACAGGATACCTTTCGAGACCAGCAATTCCTGTCATTTTAGAAGAATTATTTCATTACATTTTCCAGTTTAGTTACCGACTATGTATGTATCCATCAACGCCAAAATCCGGCAGAAATTTCGGAGCAAAGTGGCTTAATGAGTTTGTGGTGAAAGCTTATAAGCCAGTTAACAGCTACGCTGCACGAGCAATTGCTTTTGTATCGTGGTCATGTTACTGGGCTGTGAACCACAAGGTCTCAGGTTCTATCCTCACTCCGCTACAAGTTCTATCCAGTGGTGGCATTTGAATGCTGAGATTGTTCATTCTATTTTGATACAGAACTTAATTTGCACGTTGAATTTGTGCATCCGTGAAATCTTTCGTTATTTTACTTTCCGAAGCATCTAAGTAGACAAATATTAGTAATTCACCATTTAATTTACCAATGATCGATTACTAATCCTAGAACATTGACAATTTTTTCACGATATAGCATCGAATTTACATACTCCTGCTATTCTGATAAGGAGAAAAAACTCTTGTAAAATAAGTAGCAATGCCACATTTAGTGCAGGATTCCTACGTTTTACAAAAAATTGCGAGTCCTATTTGAAAATATCCCAAAATTATTGTCGTTTAACATTAATTCACCCTTTGAAAGTAATTAAACGTGGAAAAAATATTTTCAACTATGAAAATATTTACATTAAAGACTATAGACAAGAAGAAAATATTGTTGATCTTTTATTTTTCTTTTATGTTACGATTTCAAAGTAAGCCTTGGTTTATAAAAATAACAAGTAAAGATTTTTGGCCCACATAAATTTAGATTGATTCGCAAAATTGGCATAATTTTTGATATTTTCTTTAAATTTCCTAATTATAATAATAAATCACTAGCATTAACTATGTCCAAACTTTCGAAGTATCAATTAATGGTTAATATGTTTTTTTGTTGGCTAGACTAGCTTTCATTTACTTTTAGAAGAATGTCAATGCGGTTTATTACTTCTTAATTAAAGGTTAAAGTTTTTAAAAATAAGCTACATACATGTATATCATTACAACACCAGATGATTTTAAGTCAATTGCGTTTTCCATCATTATTCAATCCAGGCAGTGTCACTGTGATAGTTTTCAAATGATTTTTATTTCCATTTAGAAACAAAGCAAGCACAAGCAAAGCTGACAGAGAGATCTGTTACTAATATGCATTAAATGTTTAATTTATTCATCTGACATAACATTATATAAGTTTTACGATATTCCTCATTAGGAATTTTGTGATACTAATTTTGTAATGATTTAGGATCCAATAATGTTTTAATATAGCTAGAATATCATGGGGCTGCACTCAATTAATGATCTATGCACAAAGTAAAGAAAACTTATGTCAGACATTTAAAATAATTCAACTTTAATATCCAACAATTTGACAGAATCATAGTCACGATGTTATAACTAAACGAATTAACTGAAATTAAATATAATCAACACCCCTGAGAACCAGATATATGTTACAATATTTTATATGTTTAATTGAAGAACATACAAAATTATTTTTCATATGAGTTTCAATAATGCATTTTCAGACAAATTTCTACATGAAAAATTGTAATAATTTTTTAATACTTTCTAAACACTTCAAAAAAACATTATGTGCAATTTTGTATGAATATCGTTCGTGTGAGGGCGCTGCTGATGATTAGAATCAGAAAACGAACTGAAGGGAAGAGTATGGAGGAGTAGAACGGCTTGAGAGACGGTGCCGAGAGGAGAAAAAAGATGGATGTTTGGAGCTCTATGATGTTCTCGTTTCAAATTTTGTGATAGTGTTCTTGTATGTTATGTTTCGTCCTACGTCAATTAAATGTTGTCAAAAAAATTTAAATATGGTGTCATACCAATTATTTTCGTTTACATTTACTTACTAAAAGGGCAGTCTTTGCCTTATTAATTTTTCTGATGAGAAATAAAAATTAAAAATTGAAAAAGCTCGGCAGCGCCGACAGTTCGCATTTATGAATGTGATTTTTGAAATAAAATTTTAACTGGATATTTAGCGGATTATACAAATACAAATATTACTTGAAACACTTAGGAAAAGCATGTTTTCGTTTTCCTTTTTAGAAGACAAATTAGGGTAAAGAAAAGAGCCAAAATAACCTGTCAAAAAGAATTGAATTCTTTTAAAGCCACACATGATTGATGGGCGCTTTGCTGCGAAAGAGATTTGGAGTCGGAAAAAACCTTGGATAAGGGGAAGGAAGAAAGGAAAATCATGATAATCTGATTCACTTTGAGTATTATCATGTCAAACTATACAGTTGTTTTACGTGCTTCTACTTGGTTCTGTCATGGATTAATGAGAGAAAAATCATAAATGATAATCTTGTGCTAAAACAAATGATCATATACTAAATCACTAGATACATGTTAAAGGATTTATCATATGTACAGGAATTGTTAAGCCATCAAAACTTTTCTTCCATAAATATGAAACATTATAATAATAATAAATACGATATTAATACATTAAAAATGATAATAAAATTCATAAATAGTCGAATTTAAGCGAACTGATTAAAAATAGGTTTCTAAGAATAAAGTAATTAACAATCCAATATTTACAAGAAGAATTTTAACACAATGGCCTAAACAGATAAATTCTTAGATTCTTCAATTTAGAGATAAAATGTAAACAATCTTTTATTTTTTAATAATTTGTTTATGAAGTTTAAAGAAAATCAGAAAAATCCAACTGGAGATTTTGACGAATTTTCCCGTTTCAAATCTCTCTGACTTCGAAAAGCACATTTTCGCCAACATTTGTCTGTCTGTCTGTCTGAGAACACGACAACTCAGAACTAGATGAATGAAATTTATTATATGGACTTTATACCAAATTTATAGATTACTGATTCTCAAAATTCTATCTGATTCTTAAAGAAATATATTAAGAGGAAATTTGTCTGTCTGTTTGCCTCGAATACAAGCGAACTCGAAAAATGCAATATAAATAGATCTAGGTATATAAAATTAATTATATAAAAATTATATTATTTTGAAATTTTGAACCATATCTGTTAGAAGGTAAAAATCTAAATCTGTTGGTCTTTATTTTCCCATGCATGTAAAGTGATAATTCAACAATGCGATGACTAAAATCAATTAAATTCGTCACGTGATTTTGTGACCACACTAGAAATTTCATGTCAAATTTTTGATTTAATCGGATGAAAAACATGCGTCCAAAATATATATTCGAATGATAGAATCAGTAAAAATGCGAGATTCACACCAAAGATCTCTGTGTCATAATTATCGTTTACTAATTATGCAAGGATTTCACGACCTTTTAAAAAGTTCATAATATTATCAATAAGAAGGTGGGGGGGGGGAAATCTTTATTGAATAGTATAAAAGAAACTTATAAAAAGATCACTCCGGCTATTTAAATTGCGAAAAGTTTAAAGAATGTTTAGTTAGAAATATTAATTAAAGCAATAACAATATAAAAACCTCCAAATAATTTATACCACAAGAAGCTAATTGAATATTGTTCAGTAATAAAAGCCAAAATGCATGAATTTGAATCTATTGCTCAGATTACACTCTTATATCAGTTGCTAATATGAAGATTGAAATTAATACTTTGTTCTTTTTCGGAAGATGAAACGCTTTGCTTTTAATGAGATAAAACAGCAATAGATTAATTTCTAAGAGTTAAACTCATTCTCGAAATATAAACTCGAAAATTCTTTTCTTTTCTAGTGTTCTAAATTATTGAATTATGTGTAATGAAAACTATTGAGTGTACTTGAATTTAAATGTCTTCTTAAATTGTCAAAGTGAAAGAAAAATTCAAAAAATGATGTAAAAGTTTTTTAACTCTTTAATGCATTATCTTTAAGGCGCAAAAATACATTATCTTTAAAATAGGTAGAAACAATTTTCAATATGGTATACATCATTGTGTTTAAACAAACGCTTGATAATCATCATTGAAGATTACGAAAGAAAAGGTATTCATTAAAATCAAATGCAACGTAAAAATACAGACAGCCAATTAACACATCAAGGAAAAATATCTTAGATAAAAAATTTCGACCGGAAATAAAAGGAATGAACCAAAGGGGGAAAAAATCTTTGTTTTTCATCTTGAAATTTTCTTATTGATTTCTAAGTACTTCAGATTCGTTTGATAAAAACATTCTTTGATAGAATTTCTCTTAAGAATAGAAGAAAAAATACTTTTAAAAAAGGATTATATCTATTATTTTAGAAATTTTTTTTAAATGAATAATAACCATGAAAGTTTTAAATTCTAAAAATAATAGATAGGGCGGATAAAAAAGTTATTACTCAAATAAATACAGTTTTAAGACTTGTTTCACAAAAGATTTTTTTGATATCAATCTTTCAATTTGTTACGTAACATTTGAAAAACGACCGAGTTCCACAATTGAGACTGATTTTCTATTCAAAGGAAAATTTTTCTGATGTTGAAACAATCTATTGTCCATTAGTTTTTATATTTTTCTTGGATGATGTATTTCCATTAATTTCAAGTAGCAACTCTTGAACTGAAAATAAAGTGAAGAATCCCATAAAAATTTAAAGTATTATAATTTAAAATGAAATTAATAAAAATAAATTTGATCAAAACCAATGAATGATTGTTTTTACATAAAAACAATTATTAAATAAATCTCACTGCACTTTGTAAGAGAACTCTGTTTTATTGTTATTGCCATAAAAACAATGGGGGCGTTCCGCTCGGAAATTAGCAATGTTATAAAAATATTAATCAATGCTTTGCAATTAAATAAAGTATCTTTATCCTAAAAAGCTTGACCCTCGGGGGGGGTGTCACCTCGAAATGAGGATGAGATGCTTCCGGCATGGTGGTTGGATCTCGCCACCCTGGAGGGTATACTAATAGGTGGGGGATCTGGCTCCTCCCATCTATGACGGGACGTACTTCCTTCGGGGAGGGTTGTACCGTGGCCGTTGACGGCCCTTAGGACTCAACCACAGTTCCCGCCAATTGCTGTTGCGGCGGTCCGGTCATTCAGTTTTATGCTTTAAATCCGTGTGCCTTAGGGCGGGTCGGAGAGTTAGAAGGTTGACTTATCCTAAAAAGTTGAATTCTACAGTCACTTATAAAATTTATTGAATTTCAGCTATTTAAAATAATTATTATACAATATTAATTCCTTGTAGTTTTGTTAATAAAAATTATGTGATTATTAAAGTGACAATTCAATAGATAAAACCATCAGAGTCTCTCCCCCCTCCCACACACACTTCCATTTTCACCCATTCAGTGTGGTAATTCTTGTCCAAAAATAAATATCACATATGATATGCAATATGATCACCAACATTTATCGTGTTTTACATGTAGTAATAATTAATAATTCATTCGTCATAAAATTTTTCATTTGAATAACATTTTAGAAAATTACCCACGTATCGTTTGTTTTCGAATAACTTCCAACAAAAAAAATGAATATTCTATATTCGACAGAACAAATGGGTTCCTGTCGAGGCTGTAAAAGATTCGAAATCAAAATTCATAAACTTCCAATAAAAGAGACATAAAATAAAATTCGAAATCACCAAAGAATTGGATCGGAGTAAGAAAAAAAAAATATATCAACACTCCAAGCTGTGTCTACTCTGATTTCAGCTTGAGGGTTTCTAAATTCAAATGAAGAAAATGGTTGCATTTTGTCTTCAATTAATCAATCAATCAGATGTGTACATTGTGCGTGTTCATGGATTGCAGGAGAAATATGCGATTCTCTTGCTTGTTGATTCATTTCTGGAAAGGTTTTGATGTTTTTGTTGATAAGTTAATAAAGTGTTTTTATAAATAAGTTAATAAAGAGCATCGAATGGCCGAGAAGTAAGAAAATTCGATAACAAAAAAAGTCACTTTAGAAGATAATTTTTTTTTTTTGCAGATCTCATAGAAGAGTCGTCATTACATTTAAAATATCTTTTTCATGTATTCAAATAATTATATTTTTATATTTCATTTTCTTTTACACTGGATTGAAATACTAATAAGGCCCCATTCTGTGAAGTTTATTCATTCAATTTCCCGTTCATGCTTCCTTAGAATTCATTCAAATGCATTGAATTCTTTTCTGTAATTCTTGACCTTTTATTTAAATGCCAGTACAAGTAAGAATTCATATTTTAAAATTTATTTTATGAATAAATAACGCGCTAATTAACCATTGCAATTGACACATTGACGAGCCTGTGCGTTACAGATTATATGTAATAGTACCAAACCATCTATTTTAATAGATGGCCTCTTTTCTACTATAGTTAAAAGATAGCAAAGAAAATGTCATCTAATTAGCTAGATGACACGAATACCAGGTGAGGGCCGGGTCAGCGAACACTTTTTAAATTTCGTAGACTGTCGAACTCACAGATTGAATATATATGAAGTGGATACCACACATCACTATTGTTCTGGCAATTAAAATCCCAGTAAAGTAATTTTAAGACACATTTTCTAAAAAAATTCGATTATTCATTGTAAAAAAAATATTCACGTAAAATTTTATGGGATGTTTGGATATTACCAAAGTGTGAATTCCCAATACCAGAGAACCAGGCTTATGCAAAAAATAACTTTAGAGAAAAGGATCGAAGGTAAAGTAATACATAAATTCCGGTGTAAGAAAAATAAATTTTATTACAAATCAGAGATGCGGTCATTGCTGATAAAATGATATATAATTACGCAACTGTTCAATATGACTATTGCACATTTCTAAGTATGAATGTACGTGCTAGAATGGCTAATAGTTCATGATCCAGTTTCGAAGAATCAATAAAAGGAAAGACAGCATATAGACAAACAATTGAGTCACTTCTTGAAGCAACTTGTGTTAGACATACAAATTGCTTCAAATATCCTCACTAGAAAGTCCATGAGTCATACTGTTATAGTTAAGTCACTGAATTCCCTGTGACTGTTAAGATAAGTCACTGAATTCCCTGTGACTGTTAAGATAAGTCACTGAATTCCCTCATCCAGCCAGCGATCATGATATTATAGCCGAACAAATAGCGGTTGCTGGTTTGCATAGCAGTCATGTCCGTTTCTTTCTTTTCAAACTAAACCCTTTTTCTAAGCTTGTGGTACAGAATTTTTTAGTTTTGTGAATACTATTTTTTATTAAAAATTATTTTTCTCATTAGTTATGTAATTTTGTGAGATTCAATACGTTTAATCACCCTTACACTGGATGTGATGTAATACTTTTACCTTTTATTTCGTATTTTTTTCTGAACAAGAGCCCTCATTTTAAACAATTTTTCAATAGTAATAAGATTGTAACAGTATCCAAACACTTCTGTACTAGAAAAAAAAATAGTTTTTTTAAAAAGAATGATAAAAAAAATAAATGTTTTGTGTTAATTATACATGAAAAGAATTGTTCTTTTGAATGAATAATTGTTCTTTAATGAAGAATTGTTCTTTTCACATTACATGAGAAAAGAACAATTCTTCATTATTTATAAACAAATTCCAAGTGAATTACGCTATTTCCATTCGAAATGGAATTCGGGTGGAAAAAAAATGTTATTTTTACAAACATAGGCAAGTGTTCCTTCGTCACGAAATGATCTCATCTGACTCAATTGTTGAAATAAATAATTCATTGCGTGTCAGAATTACCACCAAGGATGAGTTTAATCTCCAAAATGAGAACAAGATAATCAGGATGTTGAAAATATATAATTCCAGTTTCTAATTACGTTTAAACTCAAGGTGATTTCATAAGTAATTCTCGTTCGATATTCATTACAATCTTCTAAGCTATCTCAATAACGAGATGTATGATTCGAGTAATTATTGGAGATGAGAATTATTACGAGGATCTTAAAGAGAATATCTCCCAAAATCTTTGCCATTTATGATAAATCTTATAAACATTCGCATGGATGCAAATGAAGAAATTTAAATACAAGAGTAAAGATAAATTATTTGATAAAATTTATAATTAAAAACTTCAATGTCAATTCACAAATGTGAAATGAATACAAAATTAAAAAAAAGAATAATAAAATGTTTTTAATAAGTTCTCGCATGAGATATTCTGAAACAAATCTGATAAACATACAATATTCTTTAAATACAGCTAGAAAACTTACTAGATATTTTAAAATGTTTCATAGAAATTTATCTTTAATATTTTTCTATAAAAATACTCTCAGTTCCGTTACTAACACAAAATGAAAGTTGTGCTGTTCCATATTTTCTCCTCCCATTTCTAATACTTTCCATCTCTGCAAATAATAAAAAAGAAGGTATATGTGCGTGTGTGCATAGGCTTTATATATGTAAGACTGTTTGACAGGTGAAGTGCCTAAAACTGGTACAGAGTAGAATGGTGGAAATAAATACATAGAAACTAGTCTGTCATGAAATTTTAATTTAAAAAATTAAATGTGATTTTAGGATTTTTCCGCAATAATTTTTGGAAATGTTTTTGCATAAAATTGAATATTACATTAATAGCCTTTTTAATAAAATAATTAAAAAATTATTTATTAATGCTAATAATCAAAAAATATTTTTATTGACGCCAATTTAATTGTCTTGGAATATTTTTTTGAATTTTGATTTTTTTAAAATTATTTTTGTATAATTTCATTTCCACGACGAAAATAATGCTGTTTTCATCACTTCAACACTTATTGTGTTTTTTTTTGTTTTGTTCAATTGTTTCATTTTTGATCTTTTCCCATTGTTGAAAACAAAGGATAACACATTCTTCTAATGATTTGTGCAATTGATATGAGGAATCAGAAAGTGAAAAAACCATTATTACGAAAGCCAACATGCATATTGACACTTCAGTTTTTAAATGGCATTGTGATATCTTGCGCCTCGACTTGATTAGGAAAGGTCATGCACACAATAAACAAAATAGATGCAAGGTTATTAAAATAGAAGCATGTTTATCATAATTTCACATTTAAAAATAATATTCCGAAAACATCACGAACAAGTTATCTCTTAGATTTTTTCTTTACCAAAATTAAATGCAAATAATATTCGCGGCGAATCACCCTAGTTGGCAAAGATGGATAACTTAAAATGTTGTTGTTTCTGATGGCACTTGTCATAGACAAGCCCACTGACTAAGTTAGCGAATTTAAGCCGAAATTTTTGTATCTCCTGTTTTTTTTCAGTAACGCCATCTAGGGCCAAGAGTACGACTTAGCTACTCGCGTGTTACAATCCTTTTTACGGGGCGGACTTCATTCGTGCATTTCATTGATTAAACCACACATCATGATTTAGATCTGAACCAGCAAACGATCAACTCTGATCCAGTACCCTCAGTAGTATTACTCTCGACACGGAGGACTTTGTGACCACGACATATTTATACGTGCGCCAGCCATTACCATACACGGAGAGTCTTCGGCTCAAACTCACAACCCAAGGGATGCGAATCCAACTCCCTACCAATCATGCTATTCCGCCCTATATAACTTTAAATTGTGGTACATATCTAAAATTTAGAAATAAAAAGAAAATTGTTAATTTCTGTTAAAAAATTATTCGGAAACAAATAAAATGATCATGTAAAAGGAAAAAAAAAACTCATTTTAACACGCAATTATATAAAAAAAAGTTGATAATGATTATATTAGTGAGTTCTTGATCTTGCTTAGCAAATGACTGAAAGTGTATAAGTTAGTAATAGAAGAGTTAATACTAACTTCCATGGAAGAAGAAATCTCCGATATGTACTCTATCAAGAAAACAGATGGTATTGGCGAGTTTGGCTGAGACCCATTTGAAAAAAATCTATCGATCCATTTGAATAAATGCATACACATTTTGGAAACAGTAGAATCAAATGACCACCTATTTTAGGCCCAATGTGAAGAATAAAAATATTATTTAATTTCAGTACAAACATTTACCTTGAGTTTTTGAATCTAAGTTTGTTAAGTCTATGAGATTCTCGGATTGATCAAATTTCAGCTAAATTAATCAATTCCACTCATTATAGCATTTTTATGCTTTATGTTAAATTTTACATCCATAGGAGTAAAATTGCGCAGTTTATTGCTTTCATGTTTTAAAGAATGTTTACAAAATTAATTAAAAATATTTTCATTATTATGCAAAATTTGGAACAATCTTCGCCAATTTGTTTTAAGCTACCTACATCGATCCTTCTTATCGCATAACTCTGGAGTATTCCTGTATATATCTACACGATTTCAATCATAACAGGAGTTCAACTGACGAAAAGTTATATGAAAAATCAAAATAAGCAAGCAATACGAAAATTAATATATATCTTCCTCTCTTTGCGTTCTATAAATTTAAATAGTTTCCTTTTTTTAAGCCGTTGCTCGCAGAGGTTACAGAAATACAAACACAGGGAGAAAGTCAATCCAATCATCTCAGGTATAACCTCAATTTGTTTTTGTTATGTTAACTGTATTTTTCCTTCGCCAAATGAATCTAAAAAAATATTTTATTCACCAATCTTATTTTAAAATGGAAGCAGTATTTCAATTTTATTAGCTGTCAGTCAAATATAATAGTTGTTTGCATATAAATAAAACATTTGCAACTAAAATGAAGCTTATTTTTTCTCGGCAGTTAAAAGAAAATGGTACATCGTTTGGCCGACATCAACGGTAATATGTTCTCACGATTAGCAGATGGCTTTTTAGTTTAAAAGAATGGAGATTAGACGGCGTATATCATGAATAGGTAAAATAGCAAGTTTGGATTAGGAATGAAAATTTCCATGTAAAAGAACTTTCCATTTCCGAAATGGAAGATTTTCTGATAAATTTTAAAATACATTCCCCTATAATATATTAAGATAGCCATTTCAGAATTGCATTTCTGCGTAATAAATGAATTGGAAAACGAAGAAACTCAAATATTTTGAGATTGGAAGAAATGTATGCAAAGCTTTAGCTTTTCCAAACAAATCTTTTTCTTTTTTCTTATATTCTTTTTATAAATCGTAATATTAAATTCGGTTGTTATTCTGAGTTCTCCAATATACTGTTTACTGATATAAAAAGCTGAAAATATATTTTTTGTTTTGGTTGGATTTAATGATTCAAAAACCTAATCTAATTATGCTACAATGCGCCAATGCATCTGAAATATAGAGAAAAATGATAATTTTAATTCAAATAATTCTTATAACTGATATAGAGAATTGAAAATTATGTTTGAAAGGATAAATTTTATGTGTAACAAAAGCTTATGCTTGAATCGAGTAAGGAACTGTAGTCGGTTTTCGGTTGGGCAATCTGCCAACATATGGAAGCTCAACCATTTAAGATCTTCCCCAAGTTATGTCAAAGGAGCAATCTGTAAACCATTAAGTGATCTAAATTTTATGTAAGTAACATTAGTATTTCGAGAAAGCTTATATTTAAGACATTAGCGACAAATTGAATTAAAAACTTTCAATTGATTTATGTGAAATTCTGTTACATGTTGAGAAAAATTAAGATGTTAATTCAATTTTTACATTTTAATACTTTAATGCTTTTCTAATAGGGTTATTTATTCATACTATATATTAATTTGTTGAGTTTGAATGACTTTCGTAGAAAAGATGTGCCACGTTCTTTCCGATGCTTTTGTCACAGAACTTGTGCTACACATGTCAGCAGGCAATTGTCACTAAAGTAATCAGCAGGTGTGGTCTCCTTAAAGCTTTCTCGCATACTTTCTAATAAACTTGTCATGACAGAGAACATATTAGATGGTATTGGCGTACATTAGTTAACACTAAACTCTCGCGTGAAATTAGCATTTTTGCGGAATCAATCATGTCATTCTAGGCGAGATTTTTAACGATTTATCCCTGGCATGCGGTTAAAAGTGCCCCAAAATCAAATTTGTGTTTTAGATGCGTTTCCACTACGATTGAAACAAATATTTAACACAAAAATACACTTGTAGTCACAAAATCCAATACCAAATTTGAGATATTTAAGCCACTGCGTTTTTGAATGATCGCGTTTGCATGTTTCAGAAAGTACAGACAGACAGACAGTCAGCTCATAGTAGGATCTGGCCCAAAATTTGAGTGTCTATACTATAGATGTTAAATATGTTTATTAAGTATTATCCATCCATCTTTCTTCACTTTGTAGTTGTCGTGTTAACTTATATTCGAATTTCACCTTGAGTGAGTTTAAGGACACTCTAATTTTTTTCAACTAGTTGAGGAGAAAACTTAACACTAATTGCCTCTATTGAATATAATTGCCTCTTATTGCAGCATATAATATCCAAAAAATTTCACATATTTACTAAACTTTCACTCAGAATATTTTGCACTATAAATTTAAAGATGTATTTAATTATTAAATTAAAAAATAAAAATAATTAATTACAAAAATACATAAATTATTTTGTTCGTTCGACTGAAATTCGAAAGTTTATTAAAAGAAAATCGATAGCTTACAATAAAAAGAAAATATAATATCATTTATTTCAGATTACTTGTAGTTTATTAAACTAATTATCTGACACCCATTATAAAATAATGGTTCAAATTATCCCAAAAAATTAATTAAAATAAAAAATGGCTTCTTTAGTGACTGTAGAAACTTTAGATTATTTCATACATCACAGCTTTTTGCAATTCTAATTTAAGTAATGCTCTGATCTGTTTCTGAATTAAGTTTAAATGTCTAGATGGCTACATAATAATTTTTTTATTTAGAGATATTTGCAGCTAAAAGTAATAAGAGGAATGAAACCAAATTTCATATGCAGAAGTAGAATTCAAAAAACAAGAATTCCCAAAATTGGTACTATTTTATACAAACGATAGGCCAGCAAGTGTTTTCGAAGTTTAAAATGTTGCAAGAGATTTTGACTAATTTGGAATAATAAGGGATTATTTCCCGCCAATTTCATTCTACATCATTCATTTCCGTATGTACAATTTTTTTAACACCCAGAAACGATTTAAACTTTGTATTATCCATTTTCTATATGTTTTTATTTCAAAAGCACCGAAGTTTCACCTATCATTAAGCTCCTCATATTTCTTTCCAAAACACCCCTTCTGCAATTTGCATATAAAATTTTGGTATCATTTCATTCGTTAGTTTTAAATGCAGATGACTTCAACCAAAAAAAAGATAATTTATAATTCTCTTATAAAATTTAAGATATTTGTACTTTTAAATATTACATGAATATTCAAACTTTCTTAATGTATATCGGCATTGTTAAAGTAAAAATTTTCTCCACCGATCTCAATGAAATGTTAATGGAGCTAAAATGAATTTTCGTATCCACTGTTAAATTGTGGAATAAAATTAGCAATATTTCAACAAATCACATAGTTAAGAAGCGCTTTCAGCAGCAGTTAAGATGTGTTTGACGATAAAAAAATGTTTTGAGATGAAACGAAGAAGAATTGTAAGTTTTAGTATTATTTAACTGCAGTTTATACTCTTGACGATTCTTCAGAAAGTCTATTTTATGATGTATCATTTTTATGGATTTTCTGGTTATGGAGACGCAGAAACGTATATACATATGAAGCTATAAAAAGGGATTTAATCTATATAACTTATATCAATATACCCGCAGGTGAGTAATGGCAGGGTACTAAAATTATCCTTTATCTTTCAAAAATTTTCACTGTTATTTACTGTCATATCTTAACATTGTATAGAGATGATAACTGCAACGTGCTTCATGTTTCATAGAAATAAAATGAATCAATATTTTGAAATAGCTATACTAAACATTAATAACTTACTATTTCCAATTTTACCTCACGTTTCTTTTAGTAAAGGTTTCGGTATTGAAAATTACACATAATATTAAAAAGTATTTGTTTTTCTAAATTAAAATCTCTTGAATCTCTTGAATGAAAATATAAAATTGTTCCGACCTGTCACTTGTGCTGCCCTCTTGCGGCAAAGGGAAAAACACTTCAGTGTATCGTGAGCGAGTGTGTGTGCGGTAGCAAGGCAGCGTGCTGCTAAGCAATGATGGCCAGAATAAAAGGAAAAAGAGTCCAAAATTATTCTTGTGTGGTGATTTTTTAATAATGTGATAGCAATCGACATAAATTTAGTGTGTGTGTGTACAAAAATAATATATTTAACATATTGCTAGGAAATATAGTCAACTGAAATATTCATGATATACGTTTCAAGGCCATATGTCGATTCTAATTGAAAAAAATTCTCACTTGACTTTCCATACAATGAAAGATAATATTCAGTTAAATTTAGAAATTATTATTATGAGAAATACAAAAGTGCGTCCAGTGAATATACTGTGAAAAATTCGAACAGTTACATTAAGGTATAAAGACGCTTTATTCTACACGGAAGCATGATATACTGTAGCAAAACACAGCTGAGGCGTACACAAAATAGCACTAGTAGTAAATAGCAGCAGACAAGCAGCTAATTGCTATGAAACAACAGCACAATGCATCCAGAGAATTTGCAAGAAATAAACATTCCAAAGAGAAATTTTGCTCAATTTTTTACTTGAGCTTAAATCAACTACAGTCTATCTACTTGTTTACAAATGACTTCAAATTCCGTGATAGAGTATCAAATGATTTGGAAGAAACTATGGACCTGAAGTCCGAAAGGAATTATCTCTACGAATCTAGAATATTCCGGGTCCTTCAGTTTTGTCACCAAAGTCAAAAAATTCGTCGCCAAGCCCTCAATTTTGCCGCCATGGCCTGATGTCACTGACCTAACATCATTTGTTATATCTGTAGTTTATATTTTATTTAGCGGAAATATTTTGTCTTTAGCTTATTGAATAAAAAAATGAGCGAGCAATTATTGTGGACTTTACAGGAAAGTTGAAAGTGATTAACATAATTTCCCCAAAATTTCAAGTTTTTCGAATAAGCAACTAGTTGTGTTAATTCTTAGATACATTTAATAAATCATCATATTTACTTATACATTTTTATGTGCTTCGTTTAAAATGTCTGAAAGATATCTTATATTGGATAAATAACTATTTGCAATGATTCATTTTATAACACGCAATGATATAATAATTAGAAAAACACAAGATTTACATTGTAAAATTTGATTTGATTAAAAAATACAGCTTTTTCTATTGGAGTATCTCTACTGAAATACTGAAAGAAACATTAATTTTTTTCTTCATAACTAAAATTTTTCACATGAATTAGCTAAAAATAATTATATTCCAGGATTTAATATTTTTCATAATTTTTACAAGGAATAAAACTGCAAAACACTTTTGAAAGGGTTTTGATTTCTTCCTGTAAGAAATATTTTCTAATGTTCCTCCTCGCTTTAGACTTCTATCTTTCAGGTTCATACCGCTGCTTGAAATAACAATTCGGAGACATTACTCCCAAACCACTTGATGCCTCCAACTGAAATAATTTTCTCTTCGTTTATCAAAACAGCTGTCATGCTCAGATATCGAATCTAACTATTTTTATATTGGGCTTATTCATTTTGTCAGCAAGTGGCTTTTTTCTTTCCGAGCAATTAGTGAAGATGAGTTTTTTTTTCATTGCATTTTTGCTTTCTATGTGCATATCTCCAGTTGCACTAATTATAATAAGAAACAATTATATTGTGTCAGCGATGTATTATTTAGAAAGAGAATGCTTGATACCACATGAATGACATAAGAAGGGGAAATTCTTAAATTCAAGATGAAATATAAATATCTCCTATTTATTGGCTTGTAACTAGATGGTTAAAATGAAATGTTGGTAGTATTTAATTTTAATCAAATATCTTTTGTACAAAATAATTCTTTTTTTCATGATTCTATACATGATTCTTTGACCACTTATATTAAATCGAACTTTTATCCTACAATTATTTTTTTAAAAAAGAAAGATTATACATAAATGATCAATAGGAGTAATACAGTCACTTACCCATACTCCCTAATAAATATGTTAATCTCCCTACCCCCAAATAAAATTGTGGACCTTCCATTAAACTTCGAATTTCTCGGATGGAATTAGATAACAATAGTTACGAAATATGGATTTTTGGCTTGAGTCTGTCATGCTAAGATGTATTTTGAACATTTTTATTCTGACAGAATAAAAGATAAAATTTGACGAGAAACTGCAGCTGTAGTAAAAAACATAACGTATTAAATTTCATCGATTTAAGTCATTACGTTTATGATTACTATTTTTATACGCATACAAAATTACAGATCAACAGATGGTCAAACCATTCATAAATTACTTCAAAATCAAATACAAGAATATATATTTTAGATTATAAACCCGTGTTTGGTTTGGTTATATTAACGTCCCTTTTGAAGGAACACTAGGGCTATTTTGAGATGGACTTCGTAATTTTGAACCACGGTCAGATGACGAGGACGACATCTGAGCTGGTACTCCCCTCTCCACACCACAGCATACCAGCGGGACGACGTTTGGTCATGACGGATTTAACGTGCAACAGACCCCCTTACACGACGGTTCTTCGGTGGAATCGGGTCACGAACCTGAAATCCTCCGGTTCCGAAGCCGAGACCTTACCACCAGGCCACCGCGGTCCGCTACACCCGTGTGGCAAATTTTTTCTATAACTACTTTTTTATAACAACAATTCATTCATAATATGTAACAAAAATATTTAACAATTTTTTTGATTTTAGGACTCACAAACTAGTCACCTGTTACAACTTGCTCTGGCAAATTGTAACAGATGTCGGCAAATTGCAAGAATGAAAATAAAAATATTTAAAATTATTTTTTATCATTCTTTTATTAATTAAATACATAAGACATTTGGTAATTATAATCATTCAATATAATGATAATAAATGATACCAAGAAATTTATATTAAAATAAGGATAACATTACTTAACTAATCAATATAAAGTCAGCCTGCACCAGAAATGCAATTAACGCAAGAAAGGGATAAAAAATGATAGCTTCCTACCGTATTTTGTGACCGTATTTTTCAAATTAAGCATTTAACCAATTCCCCTTCATAAGAATTGGGAGGTCAAGGTAGACTGTTTGGAATTTCTTGGATTTGGGGTCGGAGAGTTCCTGGTTTGAAATCTGATTTCGCAGAAGAACCATTGTGTAAGCGGATTTGGTGTAATTTAAAATATAATGGACACGGTTTTAATTCTTATATTTTCAGTTAAAACATGAAAAAAGCTTAAAATATTTAATGCATATTATAAAAAAGAGGCAATGTTTAATTTTATCAAAATGAAAGAAATTAATTTTTATTCAGACTTTGAAATATACAAAATTAATTCAGTTTGATTGTATTTGTGTTCCATTGATTCCAGTTTGATTGTAATTGTGTTCATGAGACCTATTTGTAGTTTCGGAGTTATTCTTAATTTTAAAAGTGCAATTTTGAAGTAGTCTGGGAAAGAACATTTGCTCTCCACGGATTTATAATTCAGCGGATATGCTTAAATGGCTATTTTTCATTGAAATCGGGTTTCGAAATTGAAACAAATCGAACCCGAATTGCGATTTTACTATCATAACCTTATTGTCCTCAGATATCCAGGAAACTCAATGATAAAATATGGATACAATTTTGAATTAATATCAAACTTAACAGTAGTAAAATATATTTAATATTTTAAAAGAATTTTCCAGTCATAATTATTCATTGTTTGCTTATCATGAAAAGTACATACCATGAATGATCATCAATACTTTTACATTTAACAAGGGACATTGTATTCTTCGAAAGTTAGCTGAATGTTTCACTTTATTTAGAAGACAGTGTGTAAAGAAAATAAATTGTGTCTTTCCATACCAAACGATTTGTGCCCGAGGAAAAATGTCAAAGAAGTCAAAGATTGAATCGAAATCAAACTATTTTTCTTCTCAAAATACTTCTATTTCTTTACAAATAATGGAAAAGACATGAAAAATGTCCAAAATGAGAATAAATGGAAATAAAAGAAAGTTTGGATTATGCTTTGAGTTTTGGGAGAATAGACCGAGAAAAGAATATTCTTAAATTCATGGAATAGCCTCATTTTTTTGCTCTCCACAAAATAGTATATTTCGCTGCTTTTGCCGCCAGGTATTTTTTTATGATTACTCAAGGGCAGCTAAATCTTATGTATTCATTTTTTGGTTTCGCCTGTCAAAATATATGAAGCATTCACTGGAGATAGGTTTTTAGGCTTTATCCTAGTGAGGAATTCGAATTTTGTTGCAGATGCTGTACACTTTTCAATTTTGTTGTAGATGCTGTAGGCTTTTCAGTTTTATTGTAGATGTATTGCAGATGGGCATAGTTTCAAAAATTTCATGTTATTATAACTTTTGAAAATTTCGTCATATTTTCCTGCGTATTAATATCCATTACAATTTAATGCCACATAAATGTATTGTTTATTATTTGTCTGGCAAAAAAAGCTTGGGAATGTTAATGAATTCTCAGTAATAATACTATGGAAATAGAAACTAGCCGAAAAATGCTCTACACATTAAAAATTTTCATGTTGTTATTTCATATTCCATAGTTATAATGAAAAAAATCCTTCATTAAATCTCATTAGTGAGAAGATGATTCTTTTGTAATTATTTCAAAATCATTAACATTCCAGATATTCAAAACAGTCCGAAACTTGTCTGCATATTTTTAGAAATATAAAATAACTAAGAGATATATAAGAAACAGCATGTTAGATGATTATTCGATTTGGACTTTTTTCCTTTCCTAATTCCTTGGAAATCAAGGTTTTATTAAAGTATAACATATTAAAAATAAAAGTAAAATAAAATATTAATTTAAGACAAAATATCATATTTTATTTTTATCAGCATCAAAATAAATTTCTAGAAATTAGAAATCCCAACTTCAAAAGTTCGTCTACTCACCCGATTCTGAAGGATTTAGAAGAAAAGGAATGCAAAAGAAAAAAAAATGATACAAAGGATAATGTTTGCGAATATTAATGTTCTCTTTCATAGCGTTACACTCAGCCCTCTTCATTAACATGTCCATTTATGCCTTTGATTCGGATCTTCGATTTAATTCGATGACTTCTTCGTTGCTATCTCTGCTCTGTAGTAGAGAAGGAACCATCTAATCAGATGTCTAGAACTAATTAGATGGTAGGTGTTACGTGATGGCGCCGAACGTGTTTAAACATTTTTACCAAGCTGTAATACTTACCTTGTCTTTATCAATGTATTGAGAATTTTGCTAGAATATTAAACTTGATTTAGCATCAGTTGATGTTTTCTACATTTACATATTTTATACATTTATTTCTATATTTATATTTCTATACTTGAGGTCCTCAGTCCTTGATCACTTTTGATCGCCACCATCGATGTTATTCCTCGAATCATGTATGTTTTCTTGCATTTTTTCTTCATATGATATTGCTAGAAGACTCATTGCCATTTAAAAAATAATGCAAGGTTAATATATATATTGCTTAGACATTCAGACGATTGGTAGCTGAGAGACAAAAAATTTCCATTACTCGAAAAAGGTAAACGAAGCGGAAAACAGTCATCAGTATTGCCACAAACAGTGTATCATAAAATAGAATTAACAAATAATATTGTTTTAAGCTCATTTGCTGTAAATTAAAGCTTTAATTTTCCTTTTTGTCATCATTTCTCCGTCAAATGCAGTATAAATACTACGATGTAATAATAATTTCCAATAAATATTTCAAACAATACTGATGAAACAAACCTCAAATGTCATGGACAGATGACTAGTTATCTACCAATCACAAAGCGAATAAAACGAAATGTTTACTTAAAAAAAATATTTCATATATGATAGAGAAAAATCAAATAACCCCTGTATATAACGTAAGGTAACTTGTTAGCGGGGTTTGCCATTCAAAACTAGTTGTTCAGTAAGATCAGAATGGTAGAAGTTCTAGGTATTCCAATCAAATGTAACGTCATAATTTGATGATTAAATCTACTTTGTTGAAGGAACCATAAGCGATGTAATTGAAATTAAATACAGCAAATATTTTGATTTAATAACTATTCGACAAAGGATGTTAGTATTAAATAAGAAAAAATAATTCCATCGACTTCGATGTTATTCATAAATATATCTAAAATTGATATTAATCAAAGACCAATTGGAAATAGAAAGGTATCAATGAATTGTTTTAAGAAAAAATATGCAAATCGAATCATTCCAATAAAGCGACCAGTATTAAGCAATTATTTATTGCTCAAGTATTGCTTATATTAGATGAAAAACGCATAGATTGTTTATTAATTTGGATTTTTGTTTTTAGCTTAAAATGCAACAAAACTGTGAAGTTGTAGCAGATTCCATTAAGTTTGGATACATTCTAACTGAGCATGATTTAAAAAAGAAATTTGTTCCATAAAATCTGAAGAGATTGCAGCTTATGTTTTCATGTAAATGCAAAGAAGATTATGAAATATATAAAGTATAGATATATCCCTTTAGAAACCCTACAAATATAAATCAAAAGGCACATAAATTATAATACATTTAGCATAACATTTCGCAAATAATTTTACTAGTAAAATGTGACTGCATTCAAAATAGACTACTTTTTTACAATTTGCTACTTTTTAACGCCAATAAAGATCTGATTCAGAGATAAGAAATTCAGGTTTCAAAATAATTGGATAGAGCACACGTAAACACGTATTAAAACACATATTAAAAAAGCTGTTTTGTAACAGATGTCAGGAATTCACTGACTTATATCAGTAAAAAGAAATTTAAATTTTTCAATCCTTATATCCGCAAAGAACTTTTAAAGAAATTTCAGGAAAACTTGATAAATATTACATGGATATACTGAACAAATAACTCAAGTTCTTGAAGCTACTACTAAACTAATTAACGTTTCATAATTTCTATCCTTAATAATAAAATAAATCTGCTAGTTTTCCTTAAATACGGTTGTGATGATTCAAAGATTCATTGCACCTGGACCTGGAATACACAAATTCGGTAGATTTGTTTTTAAAAAAATTGAGAAAGTATTTTATATAAGAAGAGTTATCCATTCAAGAAACTATCCAAGTATTATATTGAAATATTTAGCTGAAATCCAATATCAAAGATAATCTATGCAAATCCTCTGAAATTTTAAATAAAAAGTAATAGCCTAAACCATGTTGTTGTTATTATTTATGGCACTTTATTTAAGCCCGCTGACGAACTGTCACCGATTTAAGCCGAGTGTGCAGTAGCTTCTGAGGTCAAAGTCCTCTGAGCACCCGAGGGCAGAAGTCTGACTTCTAGCACATATGAAGATTACACACACATTCACTTACACAACCCCTTCTTATTGGGGGGCTCTTTCACATACCTCACAGATAGAACACAGAGTAGAGAACCCGAGACGCCCAGATCACAGGGAAGACGCACTACCCTTAGGCCAGGTCGCCGGTGCATAAACCATAGAAAAGCCCATTTTTACGGATCTGCAAGCATATACTATCAGACTTAAACCCATGTTAATATACCCTTTTGTACATGAACTTGAATTTATAATATGATTTCTATACTTATTTTTATAATTTTACTTATAAAAAGAAAACGATTTCAATCAGGTTTCGTATCGAGGATATTTAATATGTTGTCCATAAAAATGAGTTTATAATGTGATTTATTGTATTCAAAGAGATAAATATTTAACAAAAAGAAATTAATCCACAATTAGGAAAACTCAAATTATATTCTTGAATTATTATAATCAAATTTATATTGAAATTATTATTGTATGAACACGTTTCTGTATTTGTTTTTCGTAGATCCATAAATGAGAACAAAAATAAGGTAATTCATTTTACCAATTTATCAACTAATAGATATAGAATTTTGTTACATTTCTTCAAATGAGAAAATGTAACGGAATTTTCGAATTATAAAATTCTCTCTTTCTCATCAATTTATCTAATAGTTTTTTTTTACAAGATATAAGGTCACGAGTTCCACCTCAAAATATTCCTAGCATAACTTCAAAATTGGAAGATGTCGAATTAAACAAAGCAAAGTAAACCAGATTTAACTCTTTGCCATCGGAAAAGTAACTCGATGCATTATTATTCATCTAATACAAAGACATGTTTATTGCTCCGAAAAATTAAAATAATTATTTTAACTTGAATTTCCTTGAAAAATTAATCTATCTTCTAACCCCTCTGTAGGTAATTTTATCAATCGAAATTTAAAAAAATAAATAAATAGAATATCAAAATGATGCACTGTCTTGAATGGTGTTATAGAGAAAACATCCGATTGCAAAAGGTTAATTTTTAACTATAAAATGAAGAGTTTGGGATATACATTGAAATAAACATATTCAATGAATGAACTCTCCATATGATTGAATACATTTCTTAATCGGTTTGAATTTCAAAAACTATCTTTATTTGCTTAAGATAAGCTACATATTAAGATTTTAAAACATTGTTTTGTAATTTAAAGTACCGCGATAGTATTCTCTGACTGATTGTTATTAAAACCGTTCACACGTAAACGCTCCAAAACACTCTGTCTGTTCTGAATCGCAGGATTGTCTCAAAACTTTCATGGTTAGAAGGAACATGTGATTTCAACATCAATTTAAAGATCGTTCATCCATACAAGGTTATTAATTATCCAAAATTGTCAACAACGTACAGTGCGTGAGAGATGCATGTCTCTCCCTAATATTTTGCAAATGTTTGTTAAGGAACAGAATTCAAAGTTATTCTATGAATCAGGTTTTGACTTGATTCCACCATGGTTATATCCATACTTCATTTATTTATTTTAGAGGTTAAATGTACAATTTTACTATACAGATCGATTGCAATAAATTATGAAATATCAGTGTATTCTTCACAGGTAACATTTTTAGGATTCTAATGAGGGAAAAGAATTCTCTAAGAAAGAGCATTTTTAGAGAAACTACATTTAAAGTGATGCTAATATCAATAAATATTTAAAAGAACAGAGATAACCTTTGCAGTTTGGATGACTTTTTTTAAAATTTTAAATTGCAAGTAACTTAAACAACACGAAATAAAACTAGACTGACAAATTAAACGGTAGCAAATAAAATTCATTAAAAATCAAACACCATAAATAATTTTGTTTTATAAAATAAATGGTAGACTAAATTAAATAATGGAAGAATCATCATAATTTGTCTTTCTTTTCAGATTCATCATAATAAAATATTTTCCTGTAATAAACTGTGCTGTATATTACTGTAATAAACTTAAAAAAATAATATATTATTCTAAATTATAATTTAAACGTATTTTCTTCAATAGTTTAATGATATTCTAGTGCAAAACTATCAACGTAAATCGTTTCTTATACTAAAGAAAAAATAAATATTAAAAATAGTATTAGCTGAAAAATATAAAACTTATCAACTTTTTTTTGTTTCTGGAATCAAGTTTGACCTAAGTTAGTGGTATATCTTTAGACCCAAGAAACTATCATTTATTTATTATCAGTCTTTGACTGTTTTTCCCAACCCCAAGAGAAATTTCTATTTTCTAGATGGCCTCGCTTCAGTTAAATTTAAATATATTTCAACGCATACGAAAAATTAAACGGTAGCAAATGAAATTAATTAAAAATCAGACACCATAAATAATTTTGTTTTATAAAATAAATGGTAGACTAAATTAAATAATGGAAGAATCATCATAATTTGTCTTTCTTTTCAGATTCATCATAATAAAATATTTTCCTGTAATAAACTGTGCTGTATATTACTGTAATAAACTTAAAAAAAAATAATATCAAAAAATCGTTTGGAACTTTGTAATATTCGTTAAAAATATACTTACTTAAGTTTCAAGTTTTTTTTTCCATATTTTATGTATAATTAAATTGCTATTTTTATTATTTATATGAAATTATAAAGTGTTTTCGTAGATCCCAGTGATTTATGTATGTCCACAGACTGTATGAATGCAAATAACTTTGCAAATCATATACGCTTCTAAATATTTTCTATTATATCTTCTCAATTATAAGTAAACGGGAAGAAATTAATATATTCCTATTCTTAATTTGTCTAAAATCGACCAAATGATTAAATAACCCCCATTTTGGTTTGGAAGTAAATTAAATGGCAATAATTTATGGTATGGAATTAAGATCATTTCATTTTCATTGCAGTTTAAGAAGTGTAATCTTTTTACTTTATTATTACCTTTCTTATTATTTTATTATCTTATTATTATTATTATCTTTATTTTTTGTATTATTACTATAATTACATCACTTCAGCCTTATTTTATAAAAATATGTTTAGAAAATTCTGGATTTATTTACTTTATTAATAAAATATCTACAAAGAAGGTATTTGCAATTTTTAACATTAGAATTTCTTATAAAGTTGAATATTTTTTTATTTGAATTAAATTTTATTCTATATCGAAAATATTATTATTCATTTGCTTTGCAGTTACTTAGACGAAATGAATATTTAAAAAAAATATCTTTGCTCATCTGACAATGTTATATTATATTTTAAAATGACTGAAAAATAATTAAATAAAGATAACCCTTCGATTCAGTCATTAAACTTTGTCCCACATCAATTTATGCAATACGGAACAAGGAAATAGAAAGCTATTCTAAAACTTATTTTAATCTAGAAAGTGACAAATATAGGCTTGGGATATTTGCAGAAGCCTGTTTCGAATGTGTATATTCCTAGCAAATACTATTGTGAAAGTTAGTACAAGTGTTCGGATTGTAGTCTATTTATGCTACCTGAAGGAATAAAGATGCCTTGCTGAATGTATTCATTTAGTTATTTCCTCAGGCATAGAATAGGATCAATACAATTTCATCCCTTCATCCTTTCAGAGAATGTTAGTTAATGCAGTCCAAAGATTTTCCATCTGAAATTGTGACTAGATATTTCCCATTCAATGATTTTATTTCAATGCAATGGCGCTTATTAAAGAGTGTTTGGAACATTTTAATTAAAGCTTTGAATACTATGTCGGGAGGTAGACTTATGCACCTCCAACCTTTTTTATTTTTTATATCATAACAATATTTCATTTATTTAACTATACTTTCCCAACAGTTTGCAGTTTAAAGCAACTAGACAGAGTAGGAATAACTATGAGACAAATAGTTAAACATGTCTCTTAATTTGTGTTTGCTTAAAAATATTTACTACCTAAATTTTTTTTTTATTGTTTGTATCACAACAATATTTCATTTATTTAGATATATTTCCCCAATAGTTTGCTGTTTAAAACAACTAGAACATGTAGGATTATCTATGAGACTAATTTCTAAACATGTCTCTGAATTCTAGCACTGACTCAAAATAACTATTACCTAAAAAGTTTTCATGGAATGATAGATCTCTTAAATAAAATAAATATATTTTAATGAAATTGATTAAGAGGATATGTACGAATTCAGATTCCATAATTTTTTTGACTCATATTTTTGGAATTAAACATCATAAAAGTAATTTCTCAAGGCTACTAATATTTTTATGACAACATTTTACTTATCACAAACGATTTAAAAATTTGGTTTTGTACCATGATTAGGAATTACAGCAATTCTTTACGTAATTGATAAAAAAAAAGATATATTTTTATAGTTACAGCAATTGAGTTTTTTTTTTAATTCTTAAAAAATATTATAAGCATCTATGAATTACATTTTATGATGCATTGAAATTCGCAATTTAGTTTGAAACTACACAAGTTTTTCATCTGTTTTTATGACATAGATTGTTCCGTAAACATTTTTTTTCTTGTAAGTAAGGAACATAAAATTATTTCATAAAAATTATATGTGATTATTCAGTGCTATCGTCATAAACTTGTAATATCGTTTTCCCGCGCTGTAAGTCTCATGATAAGGAAGATAGTTATGTAAATTATTGTAGCGAATGCTGAATGCATCCTGGATCGATGATATCGCAGTTTTAGTCAGAAACCTCGAGTCCCATTTGACGACATGGCAATGAATTTGATTTTAGTGAGGAAACTGAAGAATCCAAAATATTCGAGAATCTTTGGACTTGACTGAAACATGGAGAGTTGTTGCGACATCCCCCCCCACAAGCATAAACACACACATGCACATGCACAAGCACGCACGTTTTTATTGTAGGTAGAAAACTGACGCTTTGATATATATTCAAAACATCTAAAACACATTAAGTGATGTGTTCTGTAGCTGTAAGCTGGTATTCTTTCAATAAATTGTCTGTAAAAAACGTAATGCAAGAAATACAACGACTGATATAATCAAGACTAAAATTTAATCGAGTTATTTTGTTTACAAATGGGGCAGAAATATTTCTTTATAATAAATATGTGTTTTTGTTAATAGCAATGGGGATAAAGAAAGGACTAATTGAGGAAAAGATATGCTTTAACAACAGAAAAAAATGCTGATCTTATGAACTGTAACTTTGTGGCAAAAAATATAGGCCTCAAATCTATTACAAAATACTCGACCCGAAGATGCAAGTTGATGAATGGCCTCGAAGTGAGTTTTGGCAGTTTTCTAGGAAGTGCTCTTGAATAACTTCTCAGGGGAAGAAATCTGCCATGAAACTATTCTATTCCAATTTTGAGTTGGAAAAAAAGAATGCACCTTAGTAATTTCTTCTATTTTTTTCGTACCATCATCTTTTCGATGAAGTGTGTAAAAATAATGTCTTAAGAAGTGTCATATAACATTGGAAAGTCATTCGCTGCTTTCAGGAACTTTCTCACTTTGATAAAAATCCGCTGCATCTTGTAAATTATGAGATTAGTCTGTAATATTTTTCAAAATGTTTTTTAGAAAAAAAACTGTTATCAATCAGTTCTAAAAAATTTTTTTCAAGAAGAAACTAAAAGAATACATAAATGAAATTATATAAATCCGCTCGATGAAAAGAACTAACTATTACTTTTGCGGAATAAAAGAGATATATATTTCTGTTGGAATATCTATAATGAAACGTACCATACATTTTTCATGAAATGTTTCTTTTTTCATTTTAACTATGGAACCACTGGACCAGTAAAAATTATTGGCTGATCTCTAATAAAATCTATATCTATATCGATCATTGGTAATTCTAGTGTTAAATAAAGAAATTTCATTTTTAGTCAATAAATCTGTGTAAATAAAAGGAAGCACTTTTTTTGTATTCAACTGGATATGCTTGTCGTAGCAATAAAGGACTTTCCACATATAAACTTTAGAAAGCGAAAATATGTATTTCGAAATAATATTTTTATAATTTGAAGTGGAATCTTAATTAAAATTGTAGCAAAATTGCAATTTTAAATTTCCGTCTAAAATTTCAAAAATATTATAGCACAAAGTTAATTTGATATCAAATTAAGCAGATAAAAGTTTAAAATTGATATATTTCATGGTGCTTCATTCATTTCTAAGCAAATTTCCATGAATTTTGAAAACTTTTAAAAATATTTTTTTGCAATCGTTCCTTCATCAATAGAAGACGTTTGTCCACTGATATTCAATTTGCTTTCTATGTTTCATAAACTAAGCTAATAAGAAAGATTCTATTAATTATTTGCGCAGTTCCCGTGAGAAATTAGAAAGGGAAATAAAACTGCTGCAAAAGATAAAGTTCAATTTGAAACATATTATCCGGACACTTGCGTTTTTTTGGTGCTATGATGTCATGGGACTAAACTGCATTCGGAAACTTTATTTACACGACAGCTTTAGAAAAGAAACTTTATTTAACAGAGAAGTTATTAAATAAACACAGCATTAATGCTTGTAATGATTTGTTGCTTAAAAATACCGTTGTTGAAGAATTAAGAATGTCAAACGACGTATAAAAGATTTAATAGAGATTGAATGCAACCAATATTCCAGGTGAGCTAGGCGAAATGTGGCAGATGTCACAATATATATATATATATATATATATATATATATATATATATATATATATATATATATATATATATATATGTAATGATATTTTAAACTCTTAATTTAAACCAAATTATTTTCCAAAGATTACCTTAATTTAGCCCATAGTAATTTAATTCTCTTATTTCTTGATCCAATTCCACTTTCGGTTTAATTAATTCCTCTGTAAAATTAATGCGCCATCAGTATTACGTATCAAATGAAAGTGATACTTCCGTTACCCTTGTCAAAAGTCAACATATGTATTCCATTGGCACGTGGCCGGAAATCCTATTTTATATAAGACTAGTGATCATTTGTTTCGTCCTTTTTTGCCTCTCTTTCTTATAGATAAATTGCTTTCACGAAATGGATATTAAAATTAATTAAAAAAAACCCTGTCTCTTCAATGTCATGTCTTCAAACCTACCTTCTGCTGCAAACAAAATAATGTTGCATATTATTTAGCCGACAGGATTCGAAATCTGTTACATATATATATATAGAATGAAAGAAGATACTTGTATTTATATTCATGACTGAAGATGTTATAACAAAAATTTTTCCTAACAGAATGAATTTTGTGTATTGGCGCCATTGATCTTGTTCATGTATCTAAATACTATTTACAACAACGTAAAAAAATCAATTAATTTGATAAGAAGAAAATTGTCTTTCATTTTACTCATAAATAGAAATAATAACTTCAAAATTCATAAATAAAAATAAATTGCATAAATTATTTTCTTAAAAGCGTTAATATTATTGAATTTCACAATATATAACTTTACTGTAGGATAAAAAATTGGTTTAAATAAAATTATTGTCATTTATTTTAATCCTTATTTATTACATATAAATTATTAAACTGACTTATTTCTTGGAAACAGAAATTGGATATGCATAATGGAAAGAGATAGGAGGGGACCAGTTGAAAATGCTCTGCAACTCTGACCGTTAGACTTCGAGCCACCATATTTGTGGTTAGATGCTCAATAAAGAATGTTTTTTTTAATTGAAATTTTTATTATTTTTAATGAAATTAAATACAAAATTTATCTTTCTTATTTAATGATTCTTACATTTTACTTTAAATTAATTCTTACATTTTAAAATACGATAAAGTTATTTTATTAATATGGGTTTTCATAACTCATTCATTTCAATTTTAATAAACTGTGTCAAAGTGTGTTTTACAATAATTCCATTCATCCTTTTAGCAACATCCTTTATACATATGTTCATTGATATAGAATATTAAGTACACTTTTTTTAACAATATTTCTTCTATATATAGAGAGTAAATTTAATAAATAAAATTGAGACTATACCAAAACATTATTATGCTATAAGTTTTCTTACATGATGTTACAATCTTCTTCTTATATTATTATCCCAAAATTTCTATTGCTCCATCAAATATTAGAACTGTACACAATGGTCAATATTAAGACAAGATAACATAATAGAAAATGCATGTAACATTTCTATGCAGTAAATACTTTTTTATTTTCGATTACAATGAAGGGGTCATACCTCATACAAAAAAAAAAAAATATTCTACTCTTAGGCGAAATTCGTAAATCGCCTTGAGATAAGAGAAGATGACTTTTGACGCTCCACTTCCTCTATAAAGTTGATCTGAAAGCCAAGCTAAGAATTTCCCGAAATATATTCACTACATTAACTTCCTTCCAAAAAGGTGAAAAATGTAATGATATACAGGTCATGGAAAAATGGAATAAAGAAAAGGATGCATTTCCATTAGGTATCAGATAGTGTTTTGAAATCCAAAAACTAATATCGGCAAAATTAATAGAAATATTTATATAATACTTCGATTTTTTTACAAATGTATATTTTACCAGAAGCAATATATTTTTATTGTTTCTAAAAAAATAAGGTATGTTAAAAAATAAAATTCCTCAGATACCTTGTATTATAAGCCTAAGCGCGATGTTATATCATTGCGCTTCCGTTTTAAAATTAAAACAGATATGAGTAAAACTTACTTCAAAATAGGAATTATTTTTCGTAATATTCCTCTAATAAAAAACATCAAATAAATGATGCTGCTCACACAAATCCATTACGCATAAAAGTGTGCAACAAAAGTTTTTAGTAAATATATGTTTTAAAATCTGCAATTATTAATAATTAACAATATAATTTGCTAATACCCGATTACAAATTGTATTACATAGACATACCATTTTTATCATTAATAACATACAATTCGAGATTCAGTGCTATTTTCGTATGAAGGAAGAAAAGTCAATGCAGAATAAGCAGCAGCTCGGCATTCAAAGCAGGATTCCTGAGCAGGAATTTTTACGATAAAAATTTGCTGTTCATGTTAATAAACATTCAAAACCTACGAATGGAATTATTTTCCTGTTTCGAAGCACTTATATGTGCAAGCAAGTATTTTCATTTTGTGGAAAGTAGAATGAATGACATTCAACCTTGTGTTCTATATTTTGAAATCATTCACTATGAACAATATGTTTGCTGAAGTGCAGAAAAATGGTATTAGAAAAGAGATGGCTACAGTAAGGGAGAAAATATTAACTGATCTGTTTAGCTTGTTTTTTTAATACTTTGAATTCAAAATAAACCTAGGCTTACCTGAACGTCATATAAAGATGAAAGCGTATGTGATTGTGTTATCGCAAAACTGTCCAAACTGTTAATTTAAAACATCTGAAATTTACTCACTTATATTTTGGAGAATGAAAAAAAAAAAATCGGATTGATTTGTTTAAAAATTATTTAATAAGAATAATGAATTGAAATTTTGGCCCTTTTTTTGCGATATTAAGTATAATTATAAGATTTTGTGATCTTTTCAAATTTTAAAGCTATTAATTCATTAATTCTGTATTATTTATGGCAAATCCGGTTACATATGTAGAATATTCATGGATATGACAAAAATTAATCTAAATAAAGTAAATAATTATATTTTATGTACTTTGAGTTAATAAATTTTTCCGATGAATTATGAATTTCAAATTTTTATATGCGCCCTCGTTCGTATGTCATAAATAATGAAATATTCTTAAGAATTAACATTTTAATATTTAAAAAAATCAATAAAAATGCGTATTTTTTAAATAAAAAAATATTGTTGAAACGTTAACATTCTTACTTAAAAAAATCGATAAAAAATTTCGAATTTTTTTTTTAAATTTAAAAATTACAATGCAATTCCCAAATTAGGAATTGCATTGTATTTGAAGGAAATTATGGGAACTACATTTTGAAGGGAATTATTGGAATATGAATATCACTATTTTATAAAAAAAGCAGGAAGTTAGACCTCTGCACTGGACGTTTGCTAGAAATGTGAATAAGCGCTCGGAGTTTATTCAGTAACGATGGTTCTAAAATAATAATGGTCAAAGTTTCATAACTCGAACTGAAATGGTCGCAGAAGGTTAAAGTGTTTTTGTTTATTTAAAAATTCGAGAGTCAAGAATACATAAAGAGTGTCGTGGCTGGTTCGTGAGTGCTTTGAAAAAAATTAGGCAAATAGAAAACTTAACAGATTTATTTCAGATTCGTTCGAGTTACTCTGTTCAGTAACTCCTTCTCCACCAAGAGCCAACATTCGAATGACATCACTCTTTGAATTACACTCGCGCTAGTTGCCTAGCGCCATCTATGAACGTTTATTTTCTTAACGCTTCAAAATCCAATCACTACAAAGAGTATCATTCATAAATCGGAAAAATTCAAACTTCATAATTTTTCAGAAATATAGAATTCAGTTTTTCAGAAATATATTTATTGTCTGAAATAATATAAACTATTATTAATAATATTTAAATTCGGTCGAAAGCAAAACAAAAAATTGAATTTTATGTTGAATTTGAGAAATTTTTATTAAATAAGCTATTTTTATTAAATAACTGTACTTATTAAAATATTTCATAAACTATGAATCATATTCTGTACTTATATTTAAAAAAAAACGCATTTTATTTCAGAATTTTTTTTGTATCAGTTAATATTTAATCATTTTCATTTCAAGTTGAATTTCAAATTTTAGAAGAAATGAGAGAAAAGTCAGTAAAATGAACAGAATAATGAACAGAACGATATAAAACTTCTAAAATATCATGAGATACATTATTGTTAAAATTTGAAGCTTAAAAGATATTTTGCTGAAGAAGGCATGAAGACCAAGTAAAATATTTAATCGAAAATTTTAGCGACTTTTATTCTAGCGAATTGTTTAATTACCTAATAAATATTATACATCTTTTTTCGCGCACCAGATAATCTCATTGCGTGGATTTGACACTTTTCCCTAAATGATTTAATAATTGCACTGAAGTTCAATAAACCAAATGTATTTCTTAAGGAGAAGCTTTTGAAATAATCAATAAATGACTAATATATTTCTGTACGCCACTTCACTTGCAGACTTTTAACAGCAAATGATCGTTCACTTGCTGTTAAAAGAAGAATGTCAGAGCAATTATTCTTTCTTCGTTCAAATTGAAATTTTTCTAAAATAAGCTACATACATATAACATTCTACATCTACAACTTCTTTTTATTTTAATTTCATTTTAACTTTTGTTGTTCTTGATTTCCGGTACCTTTATTGCCTTATTTTCATATGAGTTCTTTTTTCATTCAGAAACAAAATCTGCGAAAGCAAAATTTATGGACTCCGGAGTTAATCTGCATCAAAATAATTTTTCATTTGATATAATATTATAAAAATATTATGATATATCTGTTTTTGAATTTTTTCATATCATTGTTGTAGTGATTACGGATAAAATTCGAAAGAGAAAGCTAATTAATATGAAGTAAAAAATTATATTCAGTAATTAGTATTTAAACTTGTGTATTGTGTGCAATCTCCCCGCAGTAAGGTCTGATGTTATTAATAATTTTGTTTTATTTCTTATTAAATGCCGAGTGAAATAAATTTTATCTCTGAAATTTTCTCTCTCCGTAATTTACAGGTAATGAGCGCAGCACAATTGTTTGTATTTAAACTTGTTAAGAGTAATTCATGGTGTAATACTGAATTTAAAAGGTATATTCAAATAGGTCTGACCAAAATGTTAACAAAATGATTATTATATTTAATTCGATTAAATTACTTGTAAATCACAAATATTATACAGAATATATTTTTAATGTATCTCAGTATGTAAATATTCTATTTAAATGCTTTATAAAAGGGCTCAAAATATCATCATGACTCGGCTTTTATTTTTCACAATTATCGACCGTTGACTTGTACTTACAAAATTAAAAAAAAAAAAAAAAAAAAAAAAAAAAAAACTTTTGAAATGACTTAAGAATTCCTTTTACAAAACAATAACAACCCTGTATTACAAAAATTACGAAATTTAACTTTTTATGTGATCTCCCTTTCTCAATTGCTATATTCAGTAAAAATGCACACTTTTCTCAGGAATACAACAAAAACGGTTTGATTGCTGTAAGTCAAACACGGTCACTTACCTTACAAAAAGTCAAAATTTTGTAAAAAATTAGATTTTATAGTTTTTATAAAATTAATTTTTTACTTTCAAAAATTAACACATATAAAAAGTATTTGTAATTGGATGTATTTGTCTACAGCCAAGGATTTGAAAAATGAAAGCCTGGTAAGATCACATGTTCCACACAATACATTTCTTTTGTATTTTGGTGTGTGCTATCTCTCTGAAAAATTTCCTCCTATTTAACTGATTTTTTTCCTTCACCAAAATTAAATTCTTGCAGTTCTTCGAGTTCAATAAACAATTCATTTTTGATCGATAATCTGACATAAAGAAAATTTTGTTTAAGCAAAATAATTAAAGGGTATGCAAATACAATCTTTTTATGATATTTCTGGAATGTGCTTCTGTAGAAATTTTTTATGTGAAGAAATGTATAGCCCTGACGACCTTAAAAGATTCTGTGTAATTTTGCGTTAATGTTATTCACATTCTTGTATGTGTTTAGGATTGGAATTTAAACTGATTGGTTTCCGCAGTTTTCGAATTTTACGTAAGATGCGTTTGGAAGCATCTACATAAAAACTTCTTTTGCTCTTTCAAAGACAAATTAGGAGAAAGAAAAAAGAGTAATATCCCTGTCATACAAGAATTGAATACTTTCGACGACGCACATGATTGAGCACAATTTGAAATGGGAGAGAGATTTGGAACATAATTTTTTATAAGTGGAAGCCAAAACGAAAATATCGATAATCTGATTTATCTTGTGTTTCTTTTACAGTGAGTTTATTTTTTATTTGAATATATATATATAACCAATCTAAAGTAAGAAAAAGTTTGAAAACGAAACTAAAATGAAAACGAAACAAAACAGTTTCGAAAACGCAACTAAAAATTTATTACCTATTTAAACTAAAACCAAAAAAGAACTTCATAGTATTTAGAGAGCGTAATTGCAGCTACTTCTAAAACACAGATGAATTGATACAAAAGTATTAGAATCAAGTTAATAGGAAAAACAAAATCAAATAAAAATGAAACCAAAAAAATTATTAAAAAAATATAAAAAAAGAATCCGGATTAAAAAAGAATCATTATTAGACAATGTCTGTATGTCCTCACAGAAAAAATCCCTTTCTTTGAATCCCTGCCTGAGGGTGACCCTTGAAAAAGTCTTCAGGCCGGATTCTTTTTTTATATTTTTTGGTTTAATTTTTATTTGATTTTGTTTTTCCTATTAACTTGATTCTAATACTTTTGTATATATATATATATTTACATGCAAATTTGTATAGATTCATTTATGATAGTCGCGATTAAACAAACTATCGTACATTCAATCACTGTAAAATTTCTTAAGGATTATTTAAACTTATAAGGATTTTTAAACTATATAAATTGTAAAAGCTTCGTTTCCCCGTAAAAAAAATAAACATTTTAATATTTTCAGATCATTCAGATTAAATTATAAAATATAAATATTTTTTTAAATAGAAAAAAAAGACGGCGGTATGGAACTTTAAGAAGCAAATCAGAAACATTGTCTAGAATCGGAAAATTGTATTTTAGAAATACTAGAGTAGGTGAAAATAATGTAATCTTTGGATGTATTTTGTTTTGGAATAAATACTTCTGTTGAATAAAAGATTTTAAATAGAGAAGGCTAAAATAAATACTTGGTAACAGATTTCAAAATGAGAAATTATACAAAATATGAGCTTTGTTGTTGAAAATCTAAAAACCACTTGTTTAAGATTTCTACAATCGGGAAAAGACAGACAAATGTTCTATTAGGAAAACTTAAAACTTATAAAAGACATTAAAAATCTTCAAAAATGGATTCAATTCTTTCCAAACCAATGCATATGTGAGTAAATTTGGGTAAATTATTATGGCGTTTAATAAGATATGGATTCATATAAAAATGATAATTATTAATTTAATAAATATATTAATTTAAGATAATTTATATAACAATAAGTCACACAAAGAAAAGGTTGTTAATAACGCAACATTACCATAATAAATTTTAACAAAACCATCAAATATATCAATTTTTTAAAGTTGATTGATGGATAAAATGTAATTTATTTTACATTTTTTTAAACGAAAGAAAAGTTAAGAGAAATTTGAATTAATTTGAAATATCTACGAAAGCAATGCCAGAAAAAAATCAAATAATTTGTTTGGAAAGAAATACAATCTTCAATTATAAGAACAAATATATTAGAATTTGAGTCTCTTGTTCAAATTACACACTTTAATCAGTAATTAAATGCGAAAATAGGATTAATTTTTTTTTCTTTTTTGGAGATGAAATGATGTTAGATATGAAATAAAGCAAAAATTGATTAAGGCCGTTCTAAGAGTCGATTAATGTCTAAAGAATCGAATTCATCTCTTAACATAAAAGTTCTAAATTTGATATTCCTCTGTATGATAATTTTTTAATAATATATAATGATAATTATTAAGTATACCTGAACTCAAATTTCTTACGGAGTTTGTGAAATATAAGATAATTTTAAAATTATGAATAATAAATTATTTTTAAAATAATGTGAAATAATTTTTATTACGGAATACAATATTATGCTTACATAAATTATAATATTAATAATAAAATTATAATAGCCTTATTGAGATTTTTAAAAAAATTGTTTAATGAAGCTCAAAAATGTAGAGTGCTTTCAACTTACCAAGAAATAATAACTAAAGTAATAATTTATGATCAAATCCATAAATTAGATAAACCAAAGCATTCTTATTTGCTAATGCGTGTTTTGTTTCATCTTATAATTCTTAACTCTAATTTTAAACTGCTTCAGATACTTTAGATAAAGAAATGCTTTGGAATACTCTTCTTGAAGATCAGGTTATTACTTTTCAGAAGTGTATATACTTATTACTTTAGAAATTATTTTTAAATAATATAACGAATTAAACAATATTACTTTTTTTTTCAAAAGTAATTAAGCGCACATGGATTAAAATTTAATAATTTGAAGAGAAATAATCAATTATATGAAAGTAAAGGAATTAATATATTTTTTGGTGACATCATTTAAAAATTTTAGAAAATTCCAGGAGTTACCCGTGTAATACTTCTTTTAATTGCATATGTAATCTTTAAAAATAACAGAATTATTTACACAGACACACACAGATGTATGTCTTGTATGATTTGTATGAATACAATTTTAATTATAAATCAATACAAATGATCAATACGAGAGATGTGTTATTCCCCCGTCATGTTTAACCTCTTTCCAATCACTAAAAACTAGTATAATTTGTCTCCATATTTATGCAGTTACTTGTAGAAGACACAGAGATACAAACATAAAAACCAAAGCCGAAATACGGATTTTTTTAAAAAAACAATCATTTCTCTTGTTATTTTAACTGTATTTCTCTTTCCCGATCGAATAGAAAAAATATTTTAAAAATCAAACAATTATCCAAAGCGAAGGCGCATTTGTATTTTATTAGTTGTCAGTCAAATGTAATAGTAGTTTGTAGTTTGCATATAAATAAAACATTCATAGAAAATATATTCTTTATTTGCCGAAGATATTGCAGTAGAAAATTCAGATCATATGTAATAAGTTATACCAAATAATCTGCCACTTCAAATATAATAGAATTTCAAATCAGACATTAGATTGGCAGAAATTTTCCTACTTTAAAAGTATGGAGATTGGGTAATTTATTTTATGAATATATAAATTAGCATTAAAGTTTGGATAAAAATGGCAGTTTCAATGTAACAGAAATTGTTGTTTCGAAAATAGGAATTTGTTTGATAAATTTTAAAATAGATTAGTCTGTTGTATTCTTAGAGAATCAATTTAGAATCGACTTTATGCTTAAAAATGAATTGTGATTCTGGAAATTTCAGTTATTTTTTTATACGGAAAAGAATATGAAAAGTTTTTGAAAACGAAATTTTATTTTTGAAGAAAAGAGTAAAATCTGCTTTTTATTACAATAAAAATGTTTTTTTTCCTTGTTCGTCTTTCCTCATAATATACCATATCGCGCTATAAGGTTTCGAATGTGAGGAATTCGTGCTCTTCAAATTTTATTGATATGCACAGATTAAAATTTGATTTCTTTATTGGATTTTATGTGACAAACTCCAAATCCGATTAGGCTTTAATAAACATATTTATGTAAATTGTGAGCTAAATTAATAGGAAAATCTTTATCTTTGTTTTAATAATAATAATAAAAAAACTTCTGTACCTTTAACAAGATCTTTATATTAAAATATGCTATATAAACCCCAAGCAAAAAAACTTAAAACTTTTTTAAAAAATCAACGAAAGACAAAAATTTAACAAATTTCAAAAAGTTATAAATGAAAAATAAAATTGATACTTTGTAAAATGTTAATCTTTCTCTATGGATTAATATAAAAATATTGAGAGAGACGGTGACTGAAAAGCTAACAGAATACTCTTGACTGATACACAAAATAGTTGCAAATCGTGCAAGTATAAATGGTTCCTGAGTATAAAAAATGCAAAAACTTGAATCTAGTTCAGCCAAAATTTTCAATAGAATGAGAGCCGTTATTTTGTTTTCAGTGGGGTAAAATGTCAATATGAAATTTGAATCAAGCAAACTCATTAAGCAGTTTGTGCAACTTATCAAGCTCTATGTTATTTAAATTGAATTTGTTTCTTAAGCCTTGTATAACCCAAGTTTCATGGAACAAATTTAAATACCTCTTATACTATGATACATAACTATAAAGAATTCATTGAGCACTTAATTTTTCATTGATCAAATAAAATTTCAAATCTATAATAAAATTCTATTTAGAATATCTCGGCTTATATATTCAGAAAATATAAGTTATATATATATTATTGTTTCGGAATTTGGAAACTTTGTATGAAAAAATCAGTACCTAAATCTGTAAAAAAAAAAAATATGAAATCGTTTTTGTTTTTCAGATTTACCCGACTTGCAACTAATTACACTTCAACTATGTCAGTCACATTAAAAATTAAAATACAATAATGATTTAATTTATTCAAAAAATGTAATATAAGAAAAAAGAAAACAATTAAACTATTTTAAGGATGTTTTGTTCTATGAGGAAATCGAAAATTTTGACCAGTATTTCTTAGATAACAGCTATTTTCAATCTCGATTAAAGAAAGTTACCTGTTTTTGAGTTTTTGCTTAAAAATATAGGTGGCTATGAAATAATTCTCAGTTATTTGATTTATCTGCATTTAAAATGGATGTAACTTCTGAAACCAAATTTCATATGAAAAGTTGAATATTTTAAATATGTAAAAAAAAAGTTATAGCAATTTGTTTTACAGAAAGAAAGTCAGCACGTCGAAATTGTTGCATGTCCACTAAGGACGTTAATGATGATTACTAAAAATATATTCTGAAAGTTTCGCATTTTATAACAGTTATTTCTGTTTTGTATATTTTTATCAATCGAACACCAATGGACCTTTTTCGCATCCATTTTACACGTATCTCAGTTAGGAAAACTTCGAAAATTCACTTATCAAGAACTTTTGTTTCATTTTTTCTTCAAAATTCGTTTCCCCAGACCTTTTACAGTTTGCATATACAACTTGGATTCCTTTTTTGATTTGCTGTTGATGTAAAAAAAATCAGGTACTGAAAGTTATTTGCTATCCTTATATTTGAAGTTATTCGTGTTTTCAAATATTGTATAAATATAAAAACTTCCTATTACGTATATCAATTGATACACGAATAAAATTATTCTCCACCAATCCGAATGATATCTTATTGCCGGTACAATAAACTTTTATATTCACAGATAAATTTTCGAACTTGATAAATAAAAGTTTAACGCTATTACATCAAATAATATAGTTAAAAAGCGCATTTAGTACCAGTTGAGCTATATTAGACGAAAATAATATTTTAAAATCAAACGGAGATTTTTTTTGTAACTGCAGTTTATGGGCCTGACGGGATTAAGTAAGTTTATTTTATGATGCACCAATTTTATAGATGTTCTGGTTATGGGAAGTTAGGAACTATATAGATATAAAACACCATGTAAAGGGATTTTAATTTATCTTATATTAAAGGATCGTATAAAAGCAATAGAGATGTAATAAAACTATAAATTTCTTTAATTCAATTTCAAGATCATTTCTATCATCCTCTAACGTTTTACAGAGATGATAGTTAAATATGCGTCATGCTTGAACTAAATGAAATGAATAAACGTTTAAACAAATTATCGAATATTAGCTCCATTGTAACAAAATTTCATTTTCATTGATAGTAATTGTTTCTTAAGGATTTTAACTCTAAACATTCTTGTTCTGCTCATTTTTATCCTAAAAAAATTTGGTAAAGAGAATTTTATAATTTGAAGAATGGAATCACGCAGAATTTAAAATATTACGGTAATGTAAAGGTAAAAGTAAATCAGATACCTGATATATGCTTATGCCTTTCCCTTAGACGAATATATATAATTTTTTTCATGACTTTTGCTGTATTACTATGATTTTTTTATCCGTAAAGTCACACTATGAGAAATATCGAATCTTTTTGGTATTCTCCACCTTACCGATTAATATACTTTTCTTAAAAATTCTCTTCTTCTATTCACATTTGCATTTAAATGGATTAGAAGAGTGTGTTCTTAATACTATCTGATATTTTCAATAACAAGAAAGTGGTTATAAACCGGCTTGTTATCTATAAACTGCATGATGTGTCATGCGTATTACAGAATTCATTGAAAACACTCTACACAGCCGATCATGAAATTGAGAACTATCACATTTGGGATGTTGTTACTTATTAGATTTTAGTTCGGGAGATTAGCTTCTTAGGTAGTCATTAAAAACTATTTTTTAAAATATTTTATAAAAATTTCAATTACTTACAAAAATTTTTTAATTTAAAATTTTTTATTAATAACTTTGTTATATCGTTAAATTCATTTTTTTAGGATGATACAAACCTTTGTAATGGTTTTTTAATGCATGAAATCATCTTTTTGATCTTTGGTTTTTGTATCTTCCAGCTGAAGAAGCATTTTTCACAAAGCAATTCGGAAAAAATGACAGCAATTTCAAAAAATTGTGTTTTCAAATTAAAAGGAAAGGCGAAATATAACGGATGAATCCATTATAAATATACGGTGAGAATGGTGAGAATACATAAATGCAGATGGGCAAAACACTATTAGGACAATGTCAAAAAAGATAGAAGCAATTTTTTACTTTAACCAAATTTTCAGCACCATGGCATTTTAAAGGCTCATTCCACCAAAGTTTTGTCAAATGCTCTATGTGTTCTTGTAGGAAAGCAGTTATTACAATTTCACGCATCGCCAAAGTGCCTACGAATTAGAATAATCAACATGCGCAGTTTCTTTCTGGCTAGATGAAGATGGAAATGAAAACCTTACTGGAATTCTAACTTATCAGTAACTCTGTCATCCTGATTGTTGATAAATTATTGTATATAAAACTGAATAATGCTTAGTTTACAATATTTATGGATTTTATTTAGTTTAACTCGCTCATTATAATATTTTATGTCTTTTTTTTTTACCAGATGTTTATTTTTCTCAATTCTATATTTGTATTCAGTTTTTTCGTATCTACTATTTGATTCTGTTGTTTGTATTCTGAAGAACATTAATGTAAATGAGCCAACTGTTGGCCTTCGAGTTTACCCTTTGGCGCCCTGCAATTTCATTTGATGTCTTCTTACCGGATGGTTGCTCCGCGGCTTTCCATCTTTTCCCATTTGGTTTCGACTTAAGCGGGATTTGGTATAAGAAGAATTGTTTAAAATGGAAGTTCTCAATAGAGTGTTCCTTATTTATTTTAGAAACTGTATTGACATCAGTACTTTATTTAAAGGTATATACAGTAGAGTATCATGAAAAGTCTTTCAATAGACTGATGTAAAATAAAATACAAACTAAATAAAATGAAAAGATATATAATCAAAATACTAATAAACAACTTTAATCGTAATAGATTCAGATCTAATAATAAAAATTCTTTAGAAGAAATTATTTAATAATTTTTTTAAAGATAGCGCTGTATAACATTGGAACCTGTAATTAAATTCCTAAGTTGAGCATTTATCATAAATTGGGGAAAAATAATGACTTTTTTTAGAATCTTACTATATACTGCTTATACCTTCATACAAACCAACAATATCAACAAAGCATACTAAATTCATACAATTAATGTGACTATAGAAAAAAAAGGTTTCTAAAGGTGACCAGTTAGGAGCAAAAAATTTTATTTATTTTGTTGAGATATCTCTATGTAATGACGATAGTTATAACGTCTCTATTTGTAGTAAAAGGTTTTTTCTGTAGTGCAATTGGAATTCGTAAATTCCAAAGCTACTTTTTAAACTTTTGATTTGAAGACGATATCTATACTCACTGATATATCTTCAAATGACATAAATTTTCTCATTAGATGCAAATAATATTAAATGCAAGAAAGATTTATTATAATAAAATATCCAACTTATACAATAATTTGATCCTCCACATATGCACGAAGAACGCTGAACATGCAAATTTTTTTCCAGTTCTTGCCTTCAATATTTTGTTACATAAAGTAGTTAAATCTGAATTTAAATTATTTATTTATGAAATTCTGAATTTAATTCTAAACTGAAATGAAGGTATAATTAAGAAGGAAATATTTATGTAAATTGTAAAATATCGTTTGAACGAAGTGATGAAATGAATGAGTTTAAGATATAAATGCAGATATCTAACTCTTTTTTAAAATTATTCTTTATTACATACCATGCTGACATTCCGCAATATATCTTGGAACATTTTAATTCATTTTATGAAATCATTATACGGAAATATAAAATTTCAACTAAAAGAAAAGAAAAAAAAATACAAACTAGAAGTACCAGTGGTTCGAATTAAATTGTGATTAAATTGAAAGAGTATTTTTAATTTATTCACTGTAAAGTATTCCAGTTTTTCTTTCTTGTTAAAGCACAGCTGGGACAATTTTGTCATTTCTTAAATGAATGCCAGTTTCACATAAAGTTTTTATGAAAAATGTATGGAACGATATGAAACACCTCGTTTTTTTTATACAAAAGAGAAGCCTCTGGTAGGAGGGAAGTAAAATTCCAGTGTTTTTAATTAAGGAGCTTAGACTCAATTAGAAATGCAATGCTGTATTTTCTCTTTCCAAAGAAAAAGAATAGCATTAAGAAACAATACTACCCAAAACATTTGCAAAAGTTTGATTTCTTTCTGATAAATATTTTAATTAAACATGCTGTGTCCATCGGATTTAGTAAATATTTTAGTGTTGTGGTTCATAACACTAAAGTACTTATTTTGAAGCAAAATATGTCTATTTATTTTTTTAATAAAGATATTTAGTTGTTAAGAAAGCTTCCATGGAATTCCGATTGCTTGATCTGATGTCTCTGGAGACGAAGAACAGCTGATATAAGAAAATACAATTATACGATTTCTGAATAGTTGATTAGAGAGTGCTTCCAAATATTACTGTGTATTCTACCACCAATGCGTTTACTATTTTCTCTTACCATCATTGTTGAAAACTATTTGCCTCTTAGTATCATTGTTGAAAATTATTTGTCTTTTAGTATCATTGTTGAAAATTATTTGTCTTTTAGTATCATTGTTGAAAACTATTTGTATCTTAGCATCATTGTTGAAAATTATTTGTCTTTTAGTATCATTGTTGAAAATTATTTGTCTTTTAGTATCATTGTTCAAAACTATTTGTCTCTTAGCATCATTATTGAATTTTTTTCTCTTAGTATCATTGTTGAAAACTATTTGTCTCTTAGTATAATTGTTGAAAATTATTTGTCCCTTAGTATCATTGATGAAACACATTGAAAGAAGAATAACATTCTCGAAAATTATTGCATTTTTATGCCGCATAAACATTTAAGCTACTCATAAAATGTGTTATTCCATTTACGGAGACGTTATATAAATGAACAAATGGTTTCTGGAATTCAGACGGGCAGACTTCATTTCTAGGACTGACAACAGTTTGGCAGGCCATCTGTGCTTGATGGGAACAAAAGTAAGACATTGATAGTAGCAAATTATTAACGTATTATCACTTATGGAATAGTGTAAATCAAATTCTGCATTTTAATTCTACCATTTATGATGCACCTTGGATTCAGCAGAATCTTTAAATTTTGAGTGTCCCAAAAGTTAATATAAAATTTAATTTCTTTTATTTCCACAGGCGATTTGTTGATTAAATAAAATCGGGACGATTAACCCTTATCACTTCTAGATCCAATCTGACGAAATATGTCCTTTTCATATTCTTGTTGGATGATGATTATTATAAAAGCTGTATAATAGCAAAGACTATCACAATTTGTAAGAATTATAATACGCCTACAACTATTTTTGAGATTTCTATGCATTAAAATTAATTCTTATGTATAATAATGCATATAAATATAAAAATACACATATGTAAAATAATACATCTTCTTATTTTTTGGAATGCAAAGGATTGATTTTCATTTGGATAATAGAGTGCGATGAGAAATGGATAATCCTACATAATATCGAGGGAAAGATGGTGCAAGTATATTCGTCTCAGCCACCAATATTCATCTGAAAGGTTGGTATCCATTTCTAGAATGCTATGCATCGTTGTAGATGGGATTGAAAGAACCTTGTCTGTTATAAATCAGCGCAGTCTAAACCGAATAATTAATTCCATTTATTATTGTAATAAAGTGGGCTATCTAAAACAGAACATTGACCAAAAGCCTTTAGAATTTATTCTTATGTATAATAATGCATATAAATATAATAATACACATATGTAAAATAATACATCTTCTTATTTTTTGGAATGTAAAGGATTGATTTTCATTTGGATAATAGAGTGCGATGAGAAATGGATAATCCTACATAATATCTAGGGAAAGATGGTGCAAGTATATTCGTCTCAGCCACCAATATTCATCTCAAAGGTTGGTATCCATTTCTAGAATGCTATGCATCGTTGTAGCTGGGATTGAAAGAACCTTGTCTATTATAAATCAGCGCTGTCTAAACCGAATAATTAATTCCATTTATTATTGTAATAAAGTGGGCTATCTAAAACAGAACATTGACCAAAAGCCTTTAGAATTAATTCTTATGTATAATAATGCATATAAATATAATAATAGACATATGTAAAATAATACATCTTCTTATTTTTTGGAATGTAAAGGATTGATTTTCATTTGGATAATAGAGTGCGATGAGAAAAGGATAATCCTACATAATATCTAGGGAAAGATGGTGCAAGTGTATTCATCTGAAAGGTTGGTATCCATTTCTAGAATGCTATGCATCGTTGTAGCTGGGATTGAAAGAACCTTGTCTGTTATAAATCAGCGCTGTCTAAACCGAATAATTAATTCCATTTATTATTGTAATAAAGTGGGCTATCTAAAACAGAACATTGACCAAAAGCCTTTAGAATTAATTCTTATGTATAATAATGCATATAAATATAATAATAGACATATGTAAAATAATACATCTTCTTATTTTTTGGAATGTAAAGGATTGATTTTCATTTGGATAATAGAGTGCGATGAGAAAAGGATAATCCTACATAATATCTAGGGAAAGATGGTGCAAGTGTATTCATCTGAAAGGTTGGTATCCATTTCTAGAATGCTATGCATCGTTGTAGCTGGGATTGAAAGAACCTTGTCTGTTATAAATCAGCGCTGTCTAAACCGAATAATTAATTCCATTTATTATTGTAATAAAGTGGGCTATCTAAAACAGAACATTGACCAAAAGCCTTTAGAATTAATTCTTATGTATAATAATGCATATAAATATAATAATACACATATGTAAAATAATACATCTTCTTATTTTTTGGAATGTAAAGGATTGATTTTCATTTGGATAATAGAGTGCGATGAGAAATGGATAATCCTACATAATATCTAGGGAAAGATGGTGCAAGTATATTCGTCTCAGCCACCAATATTCATCTCAGAGGTTGGTATCCATTTCTAGAATGCTATGCATCGTTGTAGCTGGGATTGAAAGAACCTTGTCTGTTATAAATCAGCGCTGTCTAAACCGAATAATTAATTCCATTTATTATTGTAATAAAGTGGGCTATCTAAAACAGAACATTGATCAAAAGCCTTTAGAATTAATTCTTATGTATAATAATGCATATAAATATAATAATAGACATATGTAAAATAATACATCTTCTTATTTTTTGGAATGTAAAGGATTGATTTTCATTTGGATAATAGAGTGCGATGAGAAAAGGATAATCCTACATAATATCTAGGGAAAGATGGTGCAAGTGTATTCATCTGAAAGGTTGGTATCCATTTCTAGAATGCTATGCATCGTTGTAGCTGGGATTGAAAGAACCTTGTCTGTTATAAATCAGCGCTGTCTAAACCGAATAATTAATTCCATTTATTATTGTAATAAAGTGGGCTATCTAAAACAGAACATTGACCAAAAGCCTTTAGAATTAATTCTTATGTATAATAATGCATATAAATATAATAATACACATATGTAAAATAATACATCTTCTTATTTTTTGGAATGTAAAGGATTGATTTTCATTTGGATAATAGAGTGCGATGAGAAATGGATAATCCTACATAATATCTAGGGAAAGATGGTGCAAGTATATTCGTCTCAGCCACCAATATTCATCTCAGAGGTTGGTATCCATTTCTAGAATGCTATGCATCGTTGTAGCTGGGATTGAAAGAACCTTGTCTATTATAAATCAGCGTTGTCTAAACCGAATAATTAATTCTATTTATTATTGTAATGAAGTGGGCTATCTAAAACAGAACATTGACCAAAAACATTTAGAATTAATTCTTATGTATAATAATGCATATAAATATAATAATAGACATATGTAAAATAATACATCTTCTTATTTTTTGGAATGTAAAGGATTGATTTTCATTTGGATAATAGAGTGCGATGAGAAATGGATAATCCTACATAATATCTAGGGAAAGATGGTGCAAGTATATTCGTCTCAGCCACCAATATTCATCTCAAAGGTTGGTATCCATTTCTAGAATGCTATGCATCGTTGTAGCTGGGATTGAAAGAACCTTGTCTAATATAAATCAGCGTTGTCTAAACCGAATAATTAATTTTATTTATTATTGTAATGAAGTGGGCTATCTAAAACAGAACATTGACCAAAAACATTTAGAATTAATTCTTATGTATAATAATGCATATAAATATAATAATAGACATATGTAAAATAATACATCTTCTTATTTTTTGGAATGTAAAGGATTGATTTTCATTTGGATAATAGAGTGCGATGAGAAATGGATAATCCTACATAATATCTAGGGAAAGATGGTGCAAGTATATTCGTCTCAGCCACCAATATTCATCTCAAAGGTTGGTATCCATTTCTAGAATGCTATGCATCGTTGTAGCTGGGATTGAAAGAACCTTGTCTATTATAAATCAGCGTTGTCTAAACCGAATAATTAATTCTATTTATTATTGTAATGAAGTGGGCTATCTAAAACAGAACATTGACCAAAAACATTTAGAATTAATTCTTATGTATAATAATGCATATAAATATAATAATAGACATATGTAAAATAATACATCTTCTTATTTTTTGGAATGTAAAGGATTGATTTTCATTTGGATAATAGAGTGCGATGAGAAATGGATAATCCTACATAATATCTAGGGAAAGATGGTGCAAGTATATTCGTCTCAGCCACCAATATTCATCTCAAAGGTTGGTATCCATTTCTAGAATGCTATGCATCGTTGTAGCTGGGATTGAAAGAACCTTGTCTAATATAAATCAGCGTTGTCTAAACCGAATAATTAATTCTATTTATTATTGTAATGAAGTGGGCTATCTAAAACAGAACATTGACCAAAAACATTTAGAATTAATTCTTATGTATAATAATGCATATAAATATAATAATAGACATATGTAAAATAATACATCTTCTTATTTTTTGGAATGTAAAGGATTGATTTTCATTTGGATAATAGAGTGCGATGAGAAATGGATAATCCTACATAATATCGAGGGAAAGATGGTGCAAGTATATTCGTCTCAGCCACCAATATTCATCTCAAAGGTTGGTATCCATTTCTAGAATGCTATGCATCGTTGTAGCTGGGATTGAAAGAACCTTGTCTGTTATAAATCAGCGTTGTCTAAACCGAATAATTAATTCTATTTATTATTGTAATAAAGTGGGCTATCTAAAACAGAACATTGACCAAAAGCCTTTAGAATTAGCCAATCGTGAAGGGATGATTTTTCACAAGTACAGAACTAGACCGCATGAATGTTTAACCACCAAGCTGATAGTTCTGAATCTTTGTTGAAATATTTTAACACGTCCTCCTTATAATACTTATATTATATGTTATATATACTTTATTATATCAAGACTTGATATCGTCCCATTTTCTTTTGTTTTATTCTTTTAAATTCTTTTAAGAAAAAACACTCAGTTCTCACAATAATCACAAAGCAACTTGACCTGTTATCAATAAACCAGAGAAATTTTATAAGAATGAGATATCATAAATTATTAAAAATAGCAAATCGGTAACAAATAAAACGTATCAAAAATTTGATGAAACTTCATGGAAAATGCTGAAGTAATATATTCTTTTCAATTTGTTCTAAAAATCAACAGAAAAATAGCAAAAAAATTTAGAAAAGAGAAAACGCATCACCATTTTTACATTTAATCATATCACCTAAAAAGATTATGAATTTTGTACGTGATAGGAAAATTTGATTGCTACATTTCTTCAAGATAAAATTTTCAACAAGAAAAAAATATTGTACTTAGCATTAAATTGCATTAAAGAAGACTGATATCCAATTATACAAGTGAAAATCTGGTGTTCCAAAGATGTTGCCAAAAATTATTGAAATATTAAACAAATGAATAGTTGACCGGAGAGAAGTTATTATAAAACTGATGATTGCAGTCACATATTGAATGTGAATTGATTTTGCTCAATTTTGAAAGTCATATGTTTTGTACCTTTGGCAAAGAGTTTTTCGTCTTTTCCATACGTCAGACGTATTTTTTCGTATTCATCGTACCATTTTAATATTTAAGATGAAATTCTGCTCAAACCATTTGATGCTTTCATCCGAAGTAATTTTCCTTTCATTTTGGCAAATGAAGAGAAATAGCTGTCATCTTCAGACATCGAATGATCTATTTATATACCTCTTATTCTTTTTGTCAGTAAAGCGTTCTTTTTTCCCCCTTTCTAGTTGTAGAAACAGATTTTCGTTGCATTTTCTTTTCTTTATTTGCATGCATATAGCCGTAATATTTCTATCGTGCAATCTTTATTATATAACAATCACGTATTACTTAGATATAGATTATATCCTTTTTACTTGAAACGACGTAAATTTCATGAGAACAATGTGTTTTTGATATTAAGAAGATAAATAAATGTCTGCTATTTATTGTATTGCTTTAAAAGCATATTGGGTGGAACTTTTACCCCTCAATGAAGTCAAATCTATGAAAGATTGTTATGAATTTATGAAGGAAATAAGAAAAAAAGGGAATAAGTCTGGAATTGTCATTAAAAAAACTTTTTTACTTACCCAAAATGGTCATGTGTACCCTTCAGAAATTCATAATGAGTGGCCAGAAGTCCATTTTCAGCATGAATTCTAAAGAAGAAAACGAAAGTTATCTTAATAAATTATAATTATGAATCTAATTTACGAGTTAAAATTACGTAAAACCAAAGTGTGAATCTTTGAATAACCATATTGATTTCTTTGAAATCTTTTGATTGGTGGTAACTGCGCCCTGTTTAAAGATATATGGATAAATTGAAGGATCGGAATGCCATGACAACATAGGCGGGAACTATGGTTGAGTATTAAGGACCATCACCCGGCACGGTACAACATCTCTTGTAGGAGGCATGTCCTTTCATCGGTAAGGGTAGCCGACCCCACACCAATTCTGTACAAATCAAGGTGGTTATAACCAATCACTAAGCCGATAGCTTTTCATCCATATATCTAAGATGCCTTAATGCGAAAAAAAATCTCTATGTAAGAAAACATATATGACAAGCTTATGGAAATTAAAAGAATTTTTATTTACGCATAATCTAAATATTTTTTTTCCAATAATTTGTGGATAGATACAAAGAAGACTTTGCATTTACTTAAACGTAAAAGAAGAGGGCTTAAAGATTCCCATGCTTTTGCCTATGACGAGAATATATATATGTTTTTATTTGTGTATCTGACTAAAGAAAATAATTATTCGGCGTGCCATGCCTTTTTTCTATTTTAAAGGATGTTTGGAAACTGCTTAAGATTACGTTAAATACATGCATTAAATTTCGTTAAATATATGCATTAAGATATTAATAATACTGTACTGTTAATATACTGTTAATACTGTTAAATATATACTGTATCTTATGTCTGATTTGAAATAAGGCAAATGATTAAACAATTAAATGAATAATATCAAAAATTGAACAAAGTGTAACTTGACAGAAGGAACGAAATAAAATAATTCTTTATGATTTGAAATATCCAATATTAGTTAAGCTTGATTATATTTATGGTCAGATTCAAAGTAAAACAAAGACTATTTGTAATTTTGGAAGACAATTCGAAAGTTTCTAACCATAATAATTTATGAACCGAGGTCAGGTGATGGGCACGACGACACCAGCCAGCAACCCCTTCTCAAAACCTTCTCAATCCCATCTGGGCTTCTCCGATGAATTATTGTGCACCGTGCTTCGTGAAATCGGTTTGAAATCCTTAACCTCCAAGTATTGAAGCAAATATTTTACAATCAGAGTTCAGTGGCTCTCTAGTGTCTAAGAACCTCAATGAATAAACGAGGTGCTATATAATAAATTATATGTATTCATCATTATAGTTCTATATAATCATTCTAAAGGTTTTAAATAACTTGGAAAAATGTTAAACTTTGCAGTTCAAAAAATGCAATTAGATATTTCAAAAGCAGTTTTAAATCGAAATCATATCATAAATGTTTATAGTTGAAAAGGCATAGGATAAATATACATTGTTATTTTCACACTTAACTAGGAAAATTTTAAAATTTCTGTTGACAAATCATTCTAATGAAAGTTAGCAGCAGCAGAATATTTCACCTAGTTTAGATAGCTGTTTTTCAACAAAGTCAAATACGTTGAAAAAAATCCTTCTCCCAAACCAGACGACTTGAATCCAAAGAAAATAAATCAAAAAAGTTGAAATTTGAATCGAAATCGAAACTATTTTTCTTCTCAAAAATCTTCCATTCTTTACAAATAATAATACAAAAAAAAAAAAACAAAGAATGTTCAAAAAGCGAATAAAAAGAGGAGAGAAAAAGTCAGGAATATGTTTTGAGTTTGTGTAAAACATTTCGAGAAAGGTGTATTCTTAAATTCATGGAATATCCCCGATACCTCGTTTTTCTGCTTCCTGCAAAATATTATCTCGCCGCTCTTTCCGTCATGCGTTTTTATGATTTCTGAGGGGCAAGTATATCTGATTTATTCATATTTCGGTTTCATCTGTCAAAATGATGTGAACCACTATCTAGAGATACGCTTATATGCACTGAACTAGCAAGGAATTCTGATTGTTTTTCCTACTTTTCCTATTTTGTCGTAGATATTCTACTTGATATTTTTCAAAATTTTATGCTTCTGTAGTGTCTGAGAATTTCAAATGACGCTTTCCAGTATATTAGTCCAATCTAATGTCACGTCACTACATTGTTCATTATTTGTCTGGCAATAAAAGAGGTGTAAACTTTACTACTATCATAAATGTGAAAGTTTGGATGGATGAATGGATGGCTGTTTGTTAGTCAATCACGTCAGAACGGCTGAATAGAATTGGAAGAAATTTAAATGAGAGATAGATTATAGTCTGGAATAGGAGATAGGCTACTATTTAGTCCGTTTAATTGAGTGGTTAATTTTTTATTAATTTAAAACTAACTTTCCCACCAAAAATCGCCAAATGAGTAAAGCTTCAGGGTTTTTTTTAAATTTTTTTTCCCACGCCAATGAGATTAGGCTTAACATGATTTTGACTATTATTTCAAACGATTCTGTTTATTTTCTTAGTGTTCGATAGATTTAAAATTAAACATTGTTAATGAATCGATCTTTCGGATTCATTCTGAGGTACTTTTGAATTTAAATAAAATAGAATAAAGGAAATTAAAAATTTATAATCTATATTGCGTTACCGCAACTGGCGTAGAAAATTCATACATTTTTGTTGCCCTAATTGGCGTTGGAAATTCACGCATGCGCAGGTGTAACAAACGATAAAGCCATTGATGCTATAAATTCCAATCTATTTCCACGCGTACGAAATCGCGGGTAAAAGCTAGTTCATAATAAATTCACAATAAAAATAATTAAAAAAATAGCTGAAAGATCTGCTGTAGATTAAAGAATTCTTCTGGTGATAAATATTTCATACTTATTTCGAAACTAGTAATAATCCAAATGTTTAAAAATTCGCCACAGTTTAACTGTATCGGTTTAGAAAGTAATGAAGGTAATGAAATAATTTCAGACAAGAAATAGATTGATTAGTTAATTAATTATATTAATGTACCATAGCATAACCCTAAAATTGTTTTGAGATGGACCTTGCAATTTTTAGCTCAGTCTGATGATGAAGACGACACTTGAGCAGCCCACTTGTCTCCAAATTTCCGAGCCTTACCAACTGGTGGACATTTGTTCGCGATGTCAGATTTAATATGCACCATTCCAACATACATGAAGAATTTTTGTTGGAATCGTGTTTCGAGGCTTAAGTTTTCTGGTTTTAAGATCAAGACTTTTACCAGTGGCTTATCACAGCTCATGCAAAAAATGGTATTTTAAAAGATTATTTGATTTGATTTCACTTTTATTTTTCTACTACTTTGATAAATTTAATAACATTAAAAATAAATCAATAAGAGTAGTATCCCTAGAATCTAGTCCTGCGATGCACAGATTTTCCAAAGAAATGCAAGTCCATTGTTTACATCAGTGCTTGTTAGTAAAGTTTAAATTTTTAGATATCTTACAATTTTATTTTATCAATAAATAGTATCATTATTAAGTGTGATATCAACTTTTATTCGACATACCTATGCAGTTTAGTAAAAATCCAGAGTGAATACCATAATTAAGCGAATAATAATATACTTACTTATACAATTAAAGTTTAAAAAATGTGGTTCTCAAAAGAGATTCCAGCCCTTGGACTGTTGATTCATGAGTTTGCCGATCACTGCCCTAGACTATCTCGCATATTTATATACATTTTTTTTTATCTTCTCTGCCGTATAAAATTGTGAAAATTGGATAAGGTTGCGAATAACTTGCACGGTATTAATAAATGATAGTTACGAAATATAGACACTTCGCGCGAATCTAACATATTTACTGAATTTCCAATGAGAAAATGTATTTTATATGCTTTTCTGCTGACCGATAGACAGAAACATTTCACACGAAATTTTATTTCTAGTCGCAAGATCACATACAAAATTTATTGATTTAAATCACAACCATTTAAAAATTATTCCGTTCACACGGATAATTCATGTGGAAATACATATTGACAGAAGGATAATTGTTTTGACTTACAATTGAATCAGAATCTATATTTAAGATGTTGTTATTGTTTCTAATGGCACTTGCCATGGACAAACTCGCTGACGGAGCCAAGGGAGCGTCTCTTGTTTTATAGCGCCACCTAGGGCCAAGAGTACGTCTTAGCTATTCACGCATCACAATCGTTTGCACAACCCCTTTTTACAGGGGAGCACATTCATACATTTCACAGATAGAACAGATGAAGAACAACCATGCCCGAACCGGGACTCGAACCCAGGACTCCCAGATCAAGGGGAAGACGCGCTATCCCTATGCAAGGACGCCGTCATATTTAAGATGTTAAACCTGTGAATCAAATTTTATATATTTAGTTTTTGATGTTTTATTGTTATCGAGTTCCTTCTACTCAAACTGCCAGCCAGACTCACTTCCGGTGTATGATTTTTCGCTGAAAATCTGGGTGACATCTACAAATTAGATCATAAGTCAATATACTAAATTTAATACTTCTAGATCACAGCATTTTATAATTATCGTGTTTGCAGGAAGGCAAACTGACATAATGCCAAAATTGTGGTTTTCGGCCTTGAAAAGGTTTCAAAACGTAAAATTTCCCAAAATCTTGAGTTAAAATTTTTTGACGATTATAATAGTTTCTTTCTGCTTCGTGTACGAGGAAGTAAAAATTGGTTTAAGATAAAACACCAAATATTAATTTCATTAATAAAGAAATTATGTTTTTGAAATTTGAGTTATTTTTATAAATGAAAAATCGTACGAAGGTTTCTTTAAATTTGTTTATGCATGAAGTAAAATGCTATGAAATGTGTAGGGTTAAAAATTAACACAGCATGAGTTAATATCTCAGATTTTCAAAGAAAATTAAAATAATGTATAAATACAGGGTTAAAAATGTTACTAGTTTTAAAGATTAACAAAAATTCGATATTATATAAAAACTTATTTTAGCAAAATCTATGGAGAAATTTTGAATCAAACATTGCTACTTTTAATAATTTAATTTATTAATTATATAAAATATTGTTGAAAGCATAAAAATACTGGGAGTAATGAAAATCTATTTCCAGTCCTACTCTTGGCGATTGCAATCTCATTTAGGATCGTTGCTATGAAAATAAACAAAATAGAAATTCTAGTGTAAATACAATCTATATTTAGCCATTGTTCGCATAACAAAAAAATACTTTTCATTTTCATGATATAGATATATATATATTCAGATTATGTAGATATATCCTGTGTTGTGTTTATAATATGTTGTGTCGGCGTAATATATGTGTATCATATTCCCAGTTTGAAATACCGACACAAGTTGTTTTTTTATGTTCCGTTTTGTTTTAATAAAACCATCAATAATATGTTTGAAATATTTTTTGACTGTGATGGCGTACTAAGGTCTACATGTTTGCTGTGTCAGCTAGAGGGTTAGAGTTAACACATTAAACGAGAATGTGTTTGTGAAATTTGATGAATTTTATAAAATTTTTGATATACTTTCTGAAGAACTTGATAATATTTTTAATAAATCTATTAGTGATCAGAAAATCAATTACCAACAACCTTTAAATTCCTAAATGTTTTAAAGGATTGATTGAATTCGAATTGTTAATTTCTTATGCGTTTTTAAGTTTTTGAAACTGATCATATTAGGCTTTTGAATTCTTAGTATTTTAACGTTTTTGATAAAATATATTTTTTGGGTTTTTAATTCATTTTGAATGCTTTTGTTGTTGAATCTATTGAATTTTTTATTTATACTTTTAAAAATATTTCTATCTTTCAATCTCTTATTCATATTGTGTTTTTTAAGTTTTTTAATAGACAGTCTATAATACTATACACCAATATGCTTTTTAATATTTTTATTATTCTCAATCCACAGCCATAATTTTTTTTGTGGTCCATTTGCTACAGGTGACTTTTTTTCACCAGTTGTAATATGCATTTTCTTTTTAAATAAACAAATATACAAAAGTACAGAAATGATAGATAAAATGAAAATAATCGAAATCAAAACGTAGAATAAACGTTTAAAATAATAGTGCTACGTTTTTTTAATTCTCGAATAGATAGTCTATTTTTCATCAGATACAAACATTATAATTTTATACCTTTGTAATCCATTTTCGTTCTCTGCCAAATAATGGACAAAACTCTGGATATCATTCATGAATCGAAAATATTTACGATTCTATTGTACCACATGTATGTCTCATTGTTTACTAATGATTCCGTGAACTACGAAGAATCTGGATGAGTTCGATGTATTATGCATAGAATCACCAATACATCCACAAGCATATTTGCTGGAATTTCAAAGCTGGAAGCTTATGAAGAAAGACTGGGAAGGATAATTTTTGTTCCGGAACATAAATTCTGATCTATCCCAAAGATATAAATTCATGATTTCATCATTAAATATTTTACATATCAACAGGCGACATCCTCGATGTATTTATTAATGTGTTGGGATTATGATGGTATATTAAGTTTGATTTATAATTAATTTAAATTTCACATTAATATTTTTATAAATATGATATAATTCCTGAGGATAATAGTTATATAAATTATATAGTTATATGGTATTTGATGCAGTTCCTTAACATAAGAAATAGTTCGTGAAAAAATAAATGCTCATTAAGATTAGGACAGTAAAAACACTAGTAACTAAAAAAAAGATGACCCAAAGTACATTCTATCATTAATATATGAATTGTTAAGTTGTAAGAAAAATATAAATAGCCATAATTCACAAGGTGTTAATATATCAGAATTTAAGAAACAAATTTAATCTTTGATTACTAGAAGGATATGTAAGTTTCATTCTCTTTAAAAATACTTAGTTAAAGGGTTTAATACCTGTTTTATGTAATCGATATTCAATTTCTATTTTAAAATTGAATCAAATTTATAACCTCCCCAATAATATAATTCTAGCAACAATGAATATGTGCAATTGTAAGTCTAAAATATATTTACTTAGATATGAATGAATTTCTCTTATGGTTTTCAGTGAATTTACTTTTATTATACCAAGAAGAGCAACTCTCAGTTAAGTGCTTTATGGAGGAAGAATCGGACTTAGCTATGCTACAACTAATACACAATAATTACAACGGGAATGAAATGTTCTCAGAATTCACCATTTCTTCAGATATAAAAGACCATAATTAAAAAGAGAATGAAAAGAAATGAGCGCACTTATGAAACTATAACAGACAAGTAGCCGGTAATCAATATAGAATGAAAAAAAAAAAAATGAAACATATGCTACTGTCTGTCGATTACAAGAATAGCTCCCGCCAAGAAGTCTATCTAATGGCGGTCGCTGTAGTAACAAGACTAGTTCATTTCTAATGGGGATTAAGTGTGTAGGGAATTGGCGGAATTAAAGGTTACATCACGTCATTTGTCTTCTCGGATTTAAAAGAGTTGCACGCGTTATCTTATCCTTGTGTTTATTTTGCTTTTGCTTTTAAAATTATTTGTTCCTTACTGGTTTAATTGATTTTGCTAATTTGCTAAACTTGCAAGATGGCCTTTAAGTTAAGGAAGGGTGAAATTTTGAAATCGCAGGCACATAAAATTGTATATAATGTTGCGGAATTTTGTTCCAATGAAGCTTCATCGAAATCTGCGTTAATTCCACTCCCACAAGCTCTGAAAAAGGGCTTCTCAAGCAACTGGAATTTCTGAAGCTACAATAAAAAAAATAAGAAAGGAAGTTTCATCATCGGGCTCATCGACAGTTTTAAAATCACCCGGTAAACACCGTAAAAGACCTAGTGAGCGAAACTGTGAAATATGACTTTGACAAGTGTGTTATACGGCAAACAATTCAAGACTTTTACTTAAAAAAAAGGAAAGTACCATCCCTCAGAAAATTACTACCCGTGTTGAAAGAAAAAATTGGATTTTCGTGGCAAAAAGACACATTGTGCAAAGTCTTAAGTTCAATGAATTTCCGATGGAAGAAGTGCGTGAATAATAGAAAAGTACTCATGGAAAGACCAGATATTGTTTTTTATAGACACAGATATTTGAGAGAAATGAGATGTCACAGGAAAGCTTGACGGCCGATTGTCTATATTGATGAAACTTGGGTAGACAGCAATTTGACATTTAAGAAATGTTGGCAAGAAGATACAGTTTTGGGAGCTACAGCAAATGTTAATTCGAAAAATAGACTTATAGTTGTTCATGCTGGGTCATCAACGGGTTTTTTTACGGGTGCTTTACTAGTATATAAAGCATCAACAAAAAGCGGCGACTATCACGGGCAACTATGAAAACTTTAAAAAATGGGTGTTGGAAAAACTTTTTCCAAATTTGCAACCAAACAGTGTCGTATGCATGGATAATGCACCGTATCATACGACTGTCGAAAACCCCACTCCAACGAGTCTACAAAAACACTTCTACAAAAAAAAGTTATGATAGACTGGTTGAAAAACAACGGAATACCATGCGATCAAAAAATGCGAAAAGCGAAACTGTTCTCTCAATAGACAGTAATCGTCCAAAGAAAATTGCCTATAAAATTGATAATTTAATAGAGAAAGAAGGACATGAAGTTATCCGAATACTCCCTTATCATTGCGATTTGAACGCAATCGAATTTGTGTGGTCCTCTGTAAAAAGAATAATAAAAGAACGAAATATTACTGGCGATTTAAGTTTGGACAATTTGAAATCTCTTCTTCAAACAGCTATCACTGAAGTTACTTCGGCAGAAGGGGCAGCGAATTGCAAACACGTAGAAAAGCTTGAAAATAATTATTGGAAGAAAGATGGACTGTTAGAAGATTTAGTGGACGAACTGTCATTTCAAATTAATACCAATGATGATTCTGATTCAGAAGAAACCGAAACTTGTGAGAGTGATTTAGAGGGTTTTGAAATGCTTGAATGAACTTTATTTTTGAAATTTAAACGGTATTTTATTTTATTTTACTTTTAAAACTGTTTTGCCTTAGAAATTGTTGGAAAATACATGCTGAAAGTTTAATAATCAACGGAGTTCTGTCATTGTATTAATAATCTGAAGTCCTTGATAATTACTAATAGTTATGAAAATATTAAACAATTATTAAAAAGTTAAATAATTAGTTTTTTACTGTAATAATTTTCATCTTTATTGCATATTCATTAATATTTCATTTTTAAGTCTAAAAGTTTAAATATTATTATATAATTATTATATTAAACAATTTTTTTTTCACTCTTTATAAATCAATTTTAAAAAAAATCGCCAATACGTCATCAAGGCAATCAGTAAGCCAACATGGATGCCTTTCTTTTTAAATCCCCTATTGAAAATAGAGCAGGTCTTGTTTCCACGGCAACAGACAATCGTAGACATATTGGTGGGAGCTATTCTTGAGGTAGACAAACAGTAGTTATTACTCTGTTTATTAACAATGCAAACCCTAAAATCAAATATATTTTCTAGGGTTCATTCAAACTATACTCTAATTTCTCTTTCAGATGAAATTAAATCAGTTCAATGCTATAGCCATAGCGTTTGAACAATATTACACATGTTCACACATTATAATGTCGAAAATTCTCGTATACAGAGTAAAAGTATTTCATGAAAACTTTAATGACTTCTTGGAAAGAGAGAGAATTTGAAAACTTTTGAATCGACAAAAATTATATTATTTCATTTCGAATACATAAACACACATGAAATGATATTTTAAAAATTAAATCTTAATTAATTCTCTAACTAATTTCTCTTTCAGATGAAATGAAATCAGTTCAATGCTATAGCCATAGCGTTTGAACAATATTACACATGTTCACACATTATAATGTCGAAAATTCTCGTATACAGAGTAAAAGTATTTCATGAAAACTTTAATGACTTCTTGGAAAAAGAGAGAATTTGAAAACTTTTGAATCGACAAAAATTATATTATTTCATTTCGAATACATAAACACACATGAAATGATATTTTAAAAATTAAATCTTAATTAATTCTCTAACTAATTTCTCTTTCAGATGAAATGAAATCAGTTCAATGCTATAGCCATAGCGTTTGAACAATATTACACATGTTCACACATTATAATGTCGAAAATTCTCGTATACAGAGTAAAAGTATTTCATGAAAACTTTAATGACTTCTTGGAAAGAGAGAGAATTTGAAAACTTTTGAATCGACAAAAATTATATTATTTCATTTCGAATACATAAACACACATGAAATGATATTTTAAAAATTAAATCTTAATTAATTCTCTAACTAATTTCTCTTTCAGATGAAATGAAATCAGTTCAATGCTATAGCCATAGCGTTTGAACAATATTACACATGTTCACACATTATAATGTCGAAAATTCTCGTATACAGAGTAAAAGTATTTCATGAAAACTTTAATGACTTCTTGGAAAAAGAGAGAATTTGAAAACTTTTGAATCGACAAAAATTATATTATTTCATTTCGAATACATAAACACACATGAAATGATATTTTAAAAATTAAATCTTAATTAATTCTCTAACTAATTTCTCTTTCAGATGAAATGAAATCAGTTCAATGCTATAGCCATAGCGTTTGAACAATATTACACATGTTCACACATTATAATGTCGAAAATTCTCGTATACAGAGTAAAAGTATTTCATTAAAACTTTAATGACTTCTTGGAAAAAGAGAGAATTTGAAAACTTTTGAATCGACAAAAATTATATTATTTCATTTCGAATACATAAACACACATGAAATGATATTTTAAAAATTAAATCTTAATTAATTCTCTAACTAATTTCTCTTTCAGATGAAATGAAATCAGTTCAATGCTATAGCCATAGCGTTTGAACAATATTACACATGTTCACACATTATAATGTCGAAAATTCTCGTATACAGAGTAAAAGTATTTCATGAAAACTTTAATGACTTCTTGGAAAGAGAGAGAATTTGAAAACTTTTGAATCGACAAAAATTATATTATTTCATTTCGAATACATAAACACATATGAAATGATATTTTAAAAATTAAATCTTAATTAAATCTCTAACTTCTATTTTAAATTAATCCATAATTTCACTCTGAAAAGTTCTCTTATTCCTTGATCCAATCCCCACTTTATATTTAATTAATAAATTATATATGTTCTCTAGAAAGATGATCATTGAACCGAAATCTGCTTATCATTACATTTATCTGCTTATCTTTATTATCATTATTATCTGCTTATCTTTATATCATTATTTCATTATTATTATCATTATTATCTTTATTATCATAATTATCTGCTTATCTTTATATTTAATTAATAAATTATATATGTTCTCTAGAAAGATGATCATTGAACCGAAATCTGCTTATCATTACATTTATCTGCTTATCTTTATTATCATTATTATCTGCTTATCTTTATATCATTATTATTATCATTATTATCTTTATTATCATTATTATCTGCTTATCTTTATATTTAATTAATAAATTATATATGTTCTCTAGAAAGATGATCATTGAACCGAAATCTGCTTATCATTACATTTATCTGCTTATCTTTATTATCATTATTATCTGCTTATCTTTATATCATTATTATTATCATTATTATCTATATTATCATTATTATCTGCTTATCTTTATATTTAATTAATAAATTATATATGTTCTCTAGAAAGATGATCATTGAACCGAAATCTGCTTATCATTACTTCCCCCCTCTACAAATTATGTCTTCCGTAGTGAAATAAATCGAAATAAAAATTTCAAAAGTTTCTTCTTTTAGGCTAAGCTTCTACAAAATAATGTTTACATATACACATGTTACATGCGTGTGTGATAGTTCTCAGTTACGAAATGAAAGCAAAATATATTCGATAGCAGGTCGCATAAAAAAGAAAGAACTTAAGAAAAGGTTGCGAAAAGCAGATTTAATAAAATGTAAACAAGAAAAGCAATAAAAAAAATACAGACAAAATAAGATTCTGAATATATTTAAATATGTATGGTTAGTAATAATAATTTTTTTTCAAAATTTCATTTTGAAAATTTCGATTTTTATATATGAATATATTTAATATATTTAAATAAATATGATTAATAATAATAAATTTTTTTCATGATTTCAATTTTTCAATTTTTTAAAGCAGGAGCATTGTTTAGTTCAAGTAATACATGTTCAGCTTGTGCCAAAATAAATAAAATTCATAAACAAGTACGTTAATTCATCAATATGCGAACTTAAATTTTAATCTATATGTCTTTTGAGAACTAAAAGTAAATTTTGTAAATTTTTATTCATGATAGAGCAAAACAGAATTATATTCACTTGGGCGCATTTCTATTTTGGAAAAGGAGAGCAATCAGCGCTCTTAAAATAGGCAAAGTTAAGCAATATATATATGTAACATTATTTTGTTTGTGAAGCAGGATGCAGTTTGAAGACAGTAAAGATACTTTTAACATTTTTAAATTTTTTTTAATCCATCGGAAAAGCATAATTATTTACAAGCAGAGACGCGGACAAGACGTCCGCCACAGCGCAGTACTAAAGCCGAAGTAGGGAAGAAGGGACGAAATAAATTATCCCTCGTCTTATATAACCTTAGATTTTGATAGGGAAAATATTTCTTTACAGTTCTAATATATAATGAGATTTCGAGAGGGATTTTCGTTACACACGCGGAGAAAGCAGGGGAAACACAGGGAGATTTAAAAAAAGAATTTGCGTCTTCACGCGGAATGTGGGAAAGTTAGACTTTTAGCTTATTCAGGAATTTAACAAAGCTTCTCTTGAATTAATTAAGTAGAGACAGTGGAATTGGATCACGAAATAAGAGAATATTTTAGAATGAAGTTACTATGAGCTAAATTAAGATAAAATCTTGGAAATTAATTAAATTGAAATTAAAAGTTTAAAATATCATTACACACACACACACACATATATATATATATATATATATATATATATATATATATATATATATATATATATATATATATATATATATATATATATATATATATATATACACAAAAGTATTAGAATCAAGTTAATGGGAAAATCAAAAAAATCAAATAAAAATTAAACCAAAAAAATTATAAAAAATATAAAAAAAGAATCCGGCCTGAAGACTTTTTCAAGGGTCACCCTCAGGCAGGGATTTAATGAAAGGGATTTATTTCTGTGTGGAAATACAGACATTTGTCTAATAATGATTCCTCGTAACCCGAAAATCCCCTGAAATTATGCTCAAGAGATATACCATTTTAACAGAAAGGAAATACAAAACAACAAATTAGAAGAAAATAACCACTACAAAGTAAAAATACAATAACAAAAATAACAATAAAAACAAAAAATAGCACTAAAATTAAAAACGAAAAGGCCAGAACATACTATCAACAATCAAGGAAATTTTAAGCTATCGACTGTGATTCCCGCATTTTAAAAAACTAACGGTTAATTATGTAAACAGATGTAGGCTCCCAGCGCCATCTATTGAGTGATCCAATATGCAAGGAAAGTTCTATTTTTATTTAAGCCAAAGGATTAATCCCAAACCATACCTTGTTTAATTAAAAAATTGACATTACAGTAATTTCTAGGAAATTCATTTTTAATTAAATTTTTAAGGAGGTTGTTTGATGCTTCAATATAGGAATTTTTATTATTGCAAACCCTTTTGATCCTGTTAACTTGTGAGAAAATTAGATTTTTGAAAATTTTAGAGTTTAGATTGGAATGGTAGTAACATAGTTTTGTTATTTTAAAGTTGAAATCATCCCTTTTATCGTATATACCAACTATTGTTTTATCATTAGCAATTTCGATTTTTAAATCCAGAAAGGTAGCCTCAAGTTGATTTTTATTTGTATCTTTTAGAATTAAATCTTTTGGATAGCAATTAGTAATAATATTAGTATTGTCGAAGTTAATCAATAGTAGGTCATCAATATATCTCCACCCGTTTATTAAATTATATTTAATTATTTTTTTCTCATAGTAATGTAGGAAAATATTAGCTAAAGCACTTGAGAAAGCTGTTCCCATTGAAATGCCCTTGACTTGTTTATAAAAATTAATACCATTAAAAACGTAATTTTCAGTAATATTAAAATTACATAACTCTAGCCAGTTATTTTTAGGAATGATATTTTCATTTAAATATTCGTCATACATAAGAGTGCAGACCTTTATTAATTTTTCATGAGGGTATATATCTTGAGCATAATTTCAGGGGATTTTCGGGTCACGAGGAATCATTATTAGACAAATGTCTGTATTTCCTCATAGAAAAAATCCCTTTCTTTGAATCCCTGCCTGAGGGTGACTCTTGAAAAAGTCTTCAGGCCGGATTCTTTTTTTATATTTTTTATAATTTTTTTGGTTTAATTTTTATTTGATTTTTTGATTTTCCTATTAACTTGATTCTAATACTTTTGTGTCAATTCATCTGTGTTTTAGAAGTAGCTGCAATTGTGCTCTCTAAATACTATGAAGTTCTTTTTCGGTTTTAGTTTAAATAGGTATAAATTTTAGTTGCGATTTCGAAACTGTTTTGTTTTGTTTTCATTTTAGTTTCGTTTTCAAACTACTTCTTACTTTAGATTGGTTACTTATATATATATATATATATATATATATATATATATATATATATATATATATATATATATATATATATATATATATATATAGTTTAAAATAAAAATGAAGTCAAATGTTAACTATTGTTAATTATTCACAAATAATACAAATTATTTTCAAAAATATATTTTCTATTTAAAATTTTTTACTATTATATATATATATATATATATATATATATATATATATATATATATATATATTATCAAGTGCTTCATTGTCTTTTATTCTCTTTTACCATTTAAAGTGTCTGTAAAATTCCGAAATATTTTAGGATACACTTCAGAGGTAAAATTATGGAGCATTAAATTTAAAACTGAAACAATGAATTATATGAAATGATAACCTACCTAATAAAAACCTTGCTACAACATTTAAGAAATTACAAAAAAGGAAAAAGATTGAAATTAATTCTTTTAACCAAACCTAATGCCGTGAAGGATACAAATATTTCAAATTTATATCTTCTGATAATAAAAATGAATGAGCGCGTGTGTGTAGGGGCACTATGCAAATATTTTGACGTATAATTAACAAATTTCCGCACATATTTCATGGAAGATAAGAATGCGTGCCTCAGAAGCCCTAATTGATATTGAATTTTGGTGTTTTTTACGATAACTTACAAAAAAATAAATTTAACCCCAAAATTTAAAAAAATGTATTTTTAATGACACAATTTAATATTCGCTGAAATGTTTCCTAAATTTTAGACAACATTAAAAAAAAAAAAAACTATTTTTTGAGAATTTCCAACAATATATTACATTATTGCTTTGAAGTACAAAACATTTTTATTGTTTTATCCAATATTTAATCAATATAATATCCCATTGCTCAAAAATAAAGACAAAGGTCCTGTTTTAACATTGGCGTAGTTTACAAGGTGAAAAAAGTTGCTTTATCAAGGAATTAAAAAAAAAAAGAAAAAAAGATGAATTGCATATATACGTATTTAATAGCGATTGGATGTCATGGGACTAAGGACCATTAGAGAAACTCACGTACATAATGAGAGTGATATAAAATAGCACGGCTTTAATGTCTAAGAATTTGACAAATTAAAGAACATGGAGCCGTATTTAACGATTTCGCTGAATTGAAGTCTGTGCAAAATCCCCGGAGAACCAGCTGGTTGCCACTGACAGCTAATCTTTAACAATAATAACGACATAACAATATTTACATTATTAAAGGAATTGCTGATGAGAAATTGAAATTTGTGGAATGCTCTTTCTTAAAATTAAGCTAAATTTTGAATTTGATGCATTAATTCTTAAAACAGAAAATTTGACCAAATTGAGCTTGCCGAAGCTAGCAATATTCTCTTGATAAGAATTCTATGTTCAAAATGCTTCTTAAGGTTCTTATCTTTCCTTCTCCCCCTCCCCTCCCCCCAAATTTAAAAAATAATAAATATAAATTAATCTAAATAATAATTCAGCTTTTATTTACATTAAAAAACTTTATAGAAAATAAAAACTAATTTACATTACAATGTTCATACGAATAAGCTACAAAATACTTCACTCTCTGATACTCCCTTATTTGTAATGAATCGTCGATATTAGCGCAAGTGATCGCATGCGCTGTAGAAATTAGATACCGAATTCGATCGACAATTCGATACGAGCATTAATTTAATTATCGCTTTTCCAAGTATAACCATTAATTTCCTAGAATCGTCGATTTACGAATAATTGTTACATTTATCTGACACTTGGAAGCTATTTAACAATGATCACGATTTGGGAATGACTCCTCTGATAATTATTAGCCGGAATTTTCGACTTCGCTTATGTGGCAATATTATAATTTTACCTTGTTTATGGACGAATTTGAAATATATTAAAACAGACTAATAGTTATTATTCATAGTTTCAGCAATTAATCAATGAAAGGTAATGCCATCCATTTTATTTAGGATTGTTAGTGATCATACCTGAATTGAAGCATGCTCGGTATTCTTGTAATGGTAACATTTAAGTCAAACTAGAATGAACAATTAGTTGTAATCATTAATTATAAACCTTCGCTTTGGTCGGATGAACCTCTCCAGGAAAGGGAAAATAAAGGATTATCATTTCATTGAATTATATTAAATAACAGATCCCAGTGACTTCTAGCAAATAAATGTGTCGATTCGCTTGCCAAATTGACAGTTAATAAGACGAAGTTGACTCTAATACATAGACACCAAACATCAGTTCAAGGACGAAGCTAGAAAGAATATTGGAAATTATGATACGTCGAGGCATAGTGGTTAGATCTAAGTTTTCCCACAAGGTCATCTTCAAAGGAAATCAGCGACAATGGTTTCCCCAAATCTTTCTCGCATATTCTCCTTCTTTTCCCGCATAAAACCTGCGAATCTTGGGTAAACGCCACGAGTTCTCAGATTTTTATTTTCACACATCAGAATTGTGGGCTTTGTAGTACAGTAAAGAAACTCGGCAATTGTTTGACTACTTGCTGTTGGCGGAAGATAATTACGAAAGATCGATTTATGGCATGAATCTAGCATTTATACTGAAACTAATATGTGATTATTAGTAATTAATCTCTGCCACAAGTATAAAAATTTGATCAAAATTGAGGATACAGAGAATCGACAGGCTGACGGATGAGTCATGGAGGATCTCCTTATTTAAGAACTTGGAATTTAATATAAAAATGAAAGTTTCTTTAAAATATCTGGTATTTTCTATGAGTATATAATAATTTAATTTAATCCGTGTTCATAAATTCATTTTCGAAGCACTCAAATTCAAACCACTTTAACTTCTGAGTTGTATGGACTTTTATTTCCCCTGTTCAGAACTTACACGTCACGAGCTTAAAATCCCTGCTTAGTTTCAAATTCGAGAAAACTCCATGTAACACTAGAATAACCATAAGGGGACCCTAATTTGAAGTGAAGGTTTAAAAGATCGAATTACGTCTACATATTCTGCTCCTTTTCCTATTCAGCCTATGTTCATTCACTAATCCTGATTTTAACAAAGGTATTTTAACCAGAAGAAAATTGAATTCTTTCCTCGATAATACAGGGTGGTTAGAATTAAACTTCCCCAATAAACAGCATCCTATAACGCAAAGGGGCGAACGGATTGCTACGAAATTTGGTATATAGACTATACATGAGATGCGCTCAAGGAATTTTGGAAAAAAAAAAAAAAAGTTCGAAAATGTCCATTAGAAGACGCATTTTCCGGAAAAACATTAAAATAAAGAAAAACATTAAACGACCAAACCGGAATACAGAAACAATATTAACAATCCAGAATAAGAATTATGAGTAATAAAATATAAATCCGGAAAAAATTGTCAGTTCTAGGAAAAAAATGTCGAAATTTGCATGCTTCCGAAGAAGAGGAAGCTTTATGCTAAACAGGTCAGGGTATGAAACGTTTGTAGACGTTGTCATGTTTTATGTTCGTGCGGTTTCTGGTTATGGAGTCACTTAAAATGTCTGGTGTATCGAGCAGGTGTTGTGATGTTGAATGCCTTAAAGTTTCCATAGCGCTTCATGTGCGAAGCATCGCAACTGATCAATTACGATCTGCTATTGAACACACTGTCCATTGACTTGAAATTTTGTAGAGTGGTCACATGGAGCACCTTTCCCTACATCATCCTGGACCCGTTTAATAACTGCTCCTCTTGTGCAATTTCGTCCTAATCGGTTCTTGTTTCTGCAAACTGATCTGTTTTTCCCCCCCGTACTGTTAATTTTTCCTTACCTTTACTTAATATGGTTCGAAGACAAGGTGATCAGAAACTAGTCAATAAATGTTAATATTGTTTCGGTATTCCGTTTTGGTTGTTTATTGTGTTAAATATAATGTTTTCTGGAAAAGGCGCCCTCTGGTGGATATTTTTGAACTAATTTTTTTTTTTCGAAATTCCGTGAACGCATCTAGTGTATAGTCTATATACCACATTTCGTAGCAATCCCTTCATCCGTTTGCGTTGTAGGATTTTGCTTATAGGGGAAGTTTAATTATAACCACTCTGTATATAAGACAATAATTTATAGAGCAAGCGCCTACTTCCCTTTAAAAAAATAGTACCTCCACCATCTTATATAGATTATATGTACAAGTAAAAAATTCATTACAAATTTTTAACCTGTTTTTCTGTTATTGTCTTCACACATATTGAGGAAGTTTCTGAAATTGATACTTGAAACATTACCTGTCTTATTTATCAAACGCAACCTGATATTTCCTGACACTTTGGAAGAAGATATTTTGGGAAAAAGTTTTATTTTTCTTTCTTGTATAAACAAACACCTTCGGTGCCAAATGCTAAAACGGAGAGGGAAAAAATTAAAGGAAAAATAAAAGAAATCAAATATTTGTCTAAGAAAGAAAGTTTTGTAGAGAAAGCTTCGTCAGCGATTTTATCTGACTTTAAACCTTAGATTAATTTACATGTCTTAATATCAATATTTTAATCAGAACTTCTTGGAAACATTTTATGATTATTTGGATAAATTACATTTAGCTTTATAAATTTTTTTAAACCAACAGAAAAAATGAGAACTGTATTTAGTGAAAAAATTTCCCTTTTAACTTGATGTAGGTTTAAAAAAGATTAATGCTTCTTTATAAAATTCAAAGAAAAATGTTACAATAATAGAAAGTAATTTTCCAGTTGGTTCAGAAAAAAAACGCAAGACCACTTAATATTATTCTGAACTAAAACAATACTAGTCTTTATGGGCTGCTTTAATTTTTCTTCTGATATCACTCTATAATTAGAGAAAAAACACATTTAAAAATCGCATTTTACTTTTCGTTTCTATTTCATACAAAGTCAAAATATTATTTAAAACTACAATTCTGATTGCATCTTTTAAACAAATAAATGTCAATTATTGATTCGAGCCTTTTATCAAATCCTTCTGGGGAACATATATTCATTTTTGTAGAACATACCCTATCATATCTTCATGCTCATATATTTTTTGTTGAACCTATATTTAAAATTATATAAAAACTGATTGAGTTTTGCAAAATGAATGACATAGCTTTGAATAAATAAATAAATTGATCACATAGTGAAGTCTGAAATTTTTCTGCAATGCAATTTTTTCTGGAAATACAGGTGCAGCCAGGAGCCAGGACTATATCTAGCAAAGGCATCAGTGTTTTGTTGTCAGTATGCTAAAAAGCGACGATCTTTGGATAATTGTCCAGAAGAAGGAAAATAAAGTTTTAAGAAATACAGAAATTGCAACTATAAGTAATTAATAGGTCTTTCATAAACTCATTTACCATTTATATCATAATAAGGCTAGAATATAAAACTAAAGTATACATTTGCGCTATGCTAAAAATTAAAATTACAAATATTTGGATTCGTATTATCTTGTCCACAAGATGGAATAATTTTGAGGAAAAAAACTTTTAGAGATAGACAAAAAATGAATTCCATTTTTGAAATGATTACTGAAAATAATACAAAAATCCGTCATTAAATTTCATTTATAAATGAGTGTTTTGTATAAACCTGTATAAATAAAAAAAATTATCGATTAATAAATAATTTTGCTTTGTTCGAATATATCAAAATTAAATAATCGATAGTTTTATCGATGAAAAAAAAAATGAATTCCTTTTTTGAAATGACTGAAATAATACAAAAATCCGTTATTAAATTTTATTTATAAATGCGTGTTTTGTATAAACCTGTGTAAATAAAACATATTATTGATTAATAAATAATTTTTCTTTCTTCGAATATATCAGAATTAAATAATCGATAGTTTATCGATGAAAAAAGAATGAATTCCATTTTTGAAATGATTACTGAAAATAATACAAAAATCCGTCATAAAATTTCATTTATATTGTATAAACCTGTATTGTATTGTATAAGTGTATTGTATAAACCTGTATTGTATTGTATAAGTGTATTGTATAAACCTGTATTGTATTGTATAAGTGTATTGTATAAACCTGTATAAATAAAAAAAATTATCGATTAATAAATAATTTTGCTTTGTTCGAATATATCAAAATTAAATAATCGATAGTTTCATCGATGAAAGAAAATGAATTCCATTTTCGAAATGACTGAAAATAATACAAAAATCCGTCATTAAATTTTATTTATAAATGCGTGTTTTGTATAAACCTGTGTAAATAAAACATATTATCGATTAATAAATAATTTTTCTTTCTTCGAATATATCAGAATTAAATAATCGATAGTTTATCGATGAAAAAAGAATGAATTCCATTTTTGAAATGATTACTGAAAATAATACAAAAATCCGTCATTAAATTTTATTTATAAATGCGTGTTTTGTATAAGCCTGTGTAAATAAAACATATTATCGATTAATAAAAAATTTTGCTTTGTTCGAATATATCAAAATTAAATAATCGATAGTTTTATCAATGAAAGAAAAGGAATTCCATTTTTGAAATGACTGAAAATAATGCAAAAATCCGTTATTAAATTTCATTTCTAAAAGGAAGTCTTATATAGACCTGTGTAAATAAAAGTGATCGATTAATAAATTAACTTGCTTTGTTCGAATATATCAAAATTGAATAAATCGATAATTCCATCGATTTGAAATAAATATCATCCATTTTCGGAACAATTTCTTAAAAAGAAAGTTGTAGGTGATGGGAAATTTGTCAATCTGAAGTGTGTCTTTGCGATCTGAAAACGTTATAAACCTCAGATATATCAGAAAAAATTTGACGTGAGAATGTAGTTTGATGGATGAACTGGAAGAAGGTTTTGACAGCTTTGGAGGAGGCATCCTTTAACAAATTCGAAAGATAAAAATATTTCCATCGAATTTTTTTTAAATTTTATTTTTGAGGTGGATGAAAAATTATATAAAAAACATCAGCAATTTTTCTTAAGTCTTTATTTCTTCTTCAGGAGATTCGTAAATGGTGGGATAATGGCAGAGGAAATATTACGTAACACAAGAAAGCTATTCGCTGTTTTCTGGATCTTCTCAATTTTGATAAGAATGAATTGCAATTCTAGTGTTGCGGGATTCTCGTGCGATATTTCTCAGAAATATCCCTTAAAAAAATTGTGAATAATGAGGTTATTCAGTTTTTTTTAAGGAAAAGAAATGCCAGCTTGATGTAAAATACCTTTCTTGATGCGAGATTTAAAATAAGATATCTATTTTTTTATAGAATATGGAAATTAACATGAAAAATAAATTTTTTCTGGCAAATAATTCTTTTTTTTTTCTCAGTTAAAAGTATTCTTAGTTTACACAATAAAGAAATGCAGCGTATTACTAAAGAATATGTCTTTGAAAAAAAATTTCGTTTTCATATTAATTTTTAAGAAAGTCACTATTAATTTTAATCGTATGTTAAAAACATTCGAATTTCGAAATCTATTGATTGATTTGATATTAGGAATTAGAAAATATTAATATAATATTAAGCTTGTAAAATGTTTGTTTTTATAATTTTTCATCATTAATTTACTTTTAGGAAATTTTATATTTACAATATTCATCATTAAGCAACCTTTGTATCCGTTCCATTAAAACTCATTATTAACCTTTGTTTAATAATGAATTTTAATATATAGGAATTTGGACAAAAACTTCAAATATGAAAAATTATTTTTATATATAAAAAACAAAATTAGTTTTTATTATTCATTTTTAAAATGGATAAAGCAATCTGTTATATTAAAGGTGTTTTATTTCTATCTTTCTACAAACTCTGTGAACATTCCATGACACTTAAGAGTTTTTAAATTCTGATTTACAAAATCAAGAGGTTGGTGTACATCAATTTTATACCCAATTTATGTAAATCAATATTATAAAGGTGACTCAAAATTAATGTAAGATTTGAATTTGCTACCATTCGTGCAGTAAACTGTTGACAACACTATTAAATTAACCATTTGACAGCTGAACATGAAAGTATGGCGGCTACAGTTCCGGAAATTTGAGAATGACCGCCTAGATCAAGTGATTTAATGCCATTGGTTTTGTTTTTATGAGGTTCATTGGAGTCCAAATTTCTATGCCAACAAGCCCACAAGCATTGAAAGTGGAAATTCAACGCTGCATCAATGAAGTCAGTCACATTTATGCAAAATGGTCATGGAAAATTTTGACAAAAAAAAATGTGTATGTGCCAGCAAAGCCATGGAGGCCATTTTCCCTACGTGTTAGTTCATGCATAACCCTATACTATGTACTTTATGATTCAATAAAAATATAAAAATTTAAAAAAACTGCGTTTTTTTATTTAATTAAAAATTTTGCGTTAACATATTGTTCCATCATATAACGCTCCATTTTTACTAACCCTGAACTATCAGCTATCAAATGTATTTTTTTATGTCTATTCAAACATGACTGGAACAGAAGTAATTGAGCTCATATGGCCCTGCTCACATTTATATCTATATTTATCAAGTAAATTTATTAAAAGAAGATTTATTCTTTTTACCAATTCCAATTTGTTTCCGATTTCTTTTTGTTTTTAAGAGAATTTTATTAAAGCCAATTTATTTAGCAGAAAAAATAAAATGTATTAATAAATAAATGAAATTTTCTAAAAACTGTTATAATCATCAAACAAAATATTTAAATTTGTATTGAAGATATTCATATATTATATCCACATTTTTCGTAAAGTACAAAATGCTGATTTTTGAAAAGTAGCATTTCAAGCGTAAAATGTTCTATTAAGAAAAATACTAGAATTTCGAGAATTGCTTGAGGAACTCGGATACATTCATTGTTTACTAAATATGGTACAAAAATAGATTCAAATTAATATTTCGAGACTTATGTTTGGAAAAATAAATATATAGATACAATTTTCAAACATATTTAAAGTGGATGATAAAGATATAGCGAGAGATAAAGGTTTAAAATAGTTTTGAATTTCTGAGATATGAAATTGGTTTTAAAGAAATTCATTTCAGAAGCGAAGATTGAATTTTTGATTTTATTTCGATAGAGTTCAAATATAGAATGAAAGACCCCAAGAAGCTCTTTTTTCACTTATGTAAACTTTAGATATATTCCAGGGATTTTTATTTATTCAAACATTAATACTTGTAAAGTTGTTTACTTTTAATTTTCCAATATTTTTACCAAGGCTGAAATTAATTTGAAGTATCTGATATAAATTCTTCTCTTTAAAATTCTGTATAAACCCTGTATTCTGAGCGATAATTTTCCAAAAGTAAAATACTAGAGACAGGTTAAAGTTAATGAACACAAAAGAATAAATTTTAATAGGTAAAGCACTTTTTCCATTGATAATCCTGAGGTATTCAAGCAGTAACTGGCAAATAAGTTACAAAAACGCTTTTTATTGTAAATATATCGTTAACTCTTTCATTTGAAATGCACAAATCAATAATCTTTAAGAAAATAAGATTATATTTGATGATAGATATTACGACATGTGGATGAAATAAGGTAGAAACGAAAAATAAGAAAAGATTAAATTATCTTACAAGCGGGGAATTTATGAAAAGAGTTCATGAATCTAAATCCTAATATGATAAATATGATATTAAATATATATTTATTTCTAATGAAAAGTAGCGTAGTTGTTTGCTTACGAGAAAATGGTGACGATTCAGTAAAAGTCGTTTTGTGTAATGCAATGTTTTAAGAGTGAATACATTATTGCATTGGGGCATGCTTTTTGAAGTCATCACTAGCTCTAAAAATAGAATTACAGTCCTCCACTTATACCTATCTATTTTTACCTAATCTGCCCCCACCTCTATAAATCTATTTATAGACCTCACCTAGGTCTTAAAAATCTACCTCTGTATAAATAGATTTATTGTTGGTACAGGAAATTCGTAGATGATGTTTTGCATACACAAATAGAAATAACTAGTCGTTTTCGCATGTCAGATGAATACGCTGAGCCTATAGACTTGCCTTGCAACTTAACCGTAGGAAATCCACAAGCAAAAGAAGTAGAGAGTTTTGAATTTTGCATCCAACAGTATAATGTATGCTCGAAACCTAAGCCTGTTTCTCTTTAACATCTGTCAAGATCAGATTGTTGAAGTAGGGAGCTTAGTAACTTGAACTAGTAATTTCACTTGTGGCAGGATCTTGTCTTTATATTCGATATTTGGAGCAAAACAAGATGAATTTATGTTGAATACATTGTATAAAATTATGAACTTTTCTTTACCTTGTGTACCATAAATATCTCTGTTATAGCTCATAAGGAATAAATATTTTAAGCCTTCTTTTTGAATAATTTTGAATATGTAAAAGACATACCATACATACAAGACATCCAAGACATACCATACTGAGAAATTCCTCGCTGCTCAAACGTAAGGGCATATGATGATTGAAAAATATAAGTCCCACTATTAATGAAGTAGTCGATTGAAGATTAAAGAAAAACTTAGTTTAAATTATTAAAAATCTCCTCCTTGGCTCTACTTCGTAAGCCGAAATTTAAAAAAATCCTTTCCACTTGTTTATTCTTACATAGATTAAAATTAATCGACAAAAATTTGTTTTACAATAATTAAAATGTATGAATAAGATTTTGGATCAGTTTTGAAACAATGAATTCTTTAAAAAAAAACCACTTTTGGAAAATTCTTAAATTTTCTGTAATCAGATAGTTTTTCCCCCCGCTAATTATGTCTAAGTTTTCATTCATTAAAATAACACGTTTATATGGCTTGTTATTATTCTGCACTTCAGAAGTATATCACAAGTCTAATTTTGGTGATTTTGAATGTTTATGGTATTTTCATTTATGCAATTGCATTTCCTATGTGCAAAGCGCCACAGATGTACACTGAGAAAATCAGCTCTGCTAAAATAAATGTATTGCGATCTGGATTTGGTTTTGGAATTTCTGTAAAATATTAGAATCGTTGCATACAACGATTTATCTCTGTGCTCAAATTTAAGGAATGATATAGCTTTCTTTAGTCCATTGGATCATGAATATTTTGTTGCATTAAATACCACCCAAAAGTGATCGGGGCAGGGTGCAAGCTGAAGACGGATCCTTACTAAATTTAATCCGTTCGGATCCAGATGTACTATAATCTCTATACTAGAGGCAAGCAATTTGATTTTAAAAACTAGTTATGAAAAAGCTGATATAGAATGATGGGCTAAAGCTTCCTGCCCCTTGCATGGAATTTCAATAATCTCATAGCACAACCCAGTTGCATCAAAGGTGACAAAAGAATATCTTAAGAAACTTTTTATTAGGACAAACACAGGTTTGGAACATATTTACAGTTTCCACATTACAGAGCGAATTCTTGGCCGATTATACCTACAGTACCTTTTAAGCTTACCTACACAATACCTTACACTGCCTAACATACAGCACAATTTCATACATGTAGTAAAGACAAGCATATATACTTTGCAAACATCCGATACAATTCTTTTTAAAATCAATAGGCTAGTATTTTTCGACGAATATACTTTGATAAGATATGGTACGCAGAAAGATGAAAATTAATTACTTTTTGACGAGTTTACTTTGTTAAGAAACGGCACGCAGATATATGAGCGGTTATGACTTTTCGTACACTTTTCTAAAGAATGGTAAGTAGAAAGATGAGCGACAATGACTTTTCGACGAATATACTTTGCTAAGATATGGTACGCAGAAAGATGGAAATTAATTACTTTTTGACGAGTTTACTTTGTTAAGAAACGGCACGCAGATATATGAGCGGTTATGACTTTTCGTACACTTTTCTAAAGAATGGTAAGTAGAAAGATGAGCGACAATGACTTTTCGACGAATATACTTTGCTAAGATATGGTACGCAGAAAGATGGAAATTAATTACTTTTTGACGAGTTTACTTTGTTAAGAAACGGCACGCAGATATATGAGCGGTTATGACTTTTCGTACACTTTTCTAAAGAATGGTAAGTAGAAAGATGAGCGACAATGACTTTTCGACGAATATACTTTGCTAAGATATGGTACGCAGAAAGATGGAAATTAATTACTTTTTGACGAGTTTACTTTGTTAAGAAACGGCACGCAGATATATGAGCGGTTATGACTTTTCGTACACTTTTCTAAAGAATGGTAAGTAGAAAGATGAGCGACAATGACTTTTCGACGAATATACTTTGCTAAGATATGGTACGCAGAAAGATGGAAATTAATTACTTTTTGACGAGTTTACTTTGTTAAGAAACGGCACGCAGATATATGAGCGGTTATGACTTTTCGTACACTTTTCTAAAGAATGGTAAGTAGAAAGATGAGCGACAATGACTTTTCGACGAATATACTTTGCTAAGATATGGTACGCAGAAAGATGGAAATTAATTACTTTTTGACGAGTTTACTTTGTTAAGAAACGGCACGCAGATATATGAGCGGTTATGACTTTTCGTACACTTTTCTAAAGAATGGTAAGTAGAAAGATGAGCGACAATGACTTTTCGACGAATATACTTTGCTAAGATATGGTACGCAGAAAGATGGAAATTAATTACTTTTTGACGAGTTTACTTTGTTAAGAAACGGCACGCAGATATATGAGCGGTTATGACTTTTCGTACACTTTTCTAAAGAATGGTAAGTAGAAAGATGAGCGACAATGACTTTTCGACGAATATACTTTGCTAAGATATGGTACGCAGAAAGATGGAAATTAATTACTTTTTGACGAGTTTACTTTGTTAAGAAACGGCACGCAGATATATGAGCGGTTATGACTTTTCGTACACTTTTCTAAAGAATGGTAAGTAGAAAGATGAGCGACAATGACTTTTCGACGAATATACTTTGCTAAGATATGGTACGCAGAAAGATGGAAATTAATTACTTTTTGACGAGTTTACTTTGTTAAGAAACGGCACGCAGATATATGAGCGGTTATGACTTTTCGTACACTTTTCTAAAGAATGGTAAGTAGAAAGATGAGCGACAATGACTTTTCGACGAATATACTTTGCTAAGATATGGTACGCAGAAAGATGGAAATTAATTACTTTTTGACGAGTTTACTTTGTTAAGAAACGGCACGCAGATATATGAGCGGTTATGACTTTTCGTACACTTTTCTAAAGAATGGTAAGTAGAAAGATGAGCGACAATGACTTTTCGACGAATATACTTTACTAAGATATGGTACGCAGAAAGATGGAAATTAATTACTTTTTGACGAGTTTACTTTGTTAAGAAACGGCACGCAGATATATGAGCGGTTATGACTTTTCGTACACTTTTCTAAAGAATGGTAAGTAGAAAGATGAGCGACAATGACTTTTCGACGAATATACTTTGCTAAGATATGGTACGCAGAAAGATGGAAATTAATTACTTTTTGACGAGTTTACTTTGTTAAGAAACGGCACGCAGATATATGAGCGGTTATGACTTTTCGTACACTTTTCTAAAGAATGGTAAGTAGAAAGATGAGCGACAATGACTTTTCGACGAATATACTTTGCTAAGATATGGTACGCAGAAAGATGGAAATTAATTACTTTTTGACGAGTTTAATTTGTTAAGAAACGGCACGCAGATATATGAGCGGTTATGACTTTTCGTACACTTTTCTAAAGAATGGTAAGTAGAAAGATGAGCGACAATGACTTTTCGACGAATATACTTTGCTAAGATATGGTACGCAGAAAGATGGAAATTAATTACTTTTTGACGAGTTTACTTTGTTAAGAAACGGCACGCAGATATATGAGCGGTTATGACTTTTCGTACACTTTTCTAAAGAATGGTAAGTAGAAAGATGAGCGACAATGACTTTTCGACGAATATACTTTGCTAAGATATGGTACGCAGAAAGATGGAAATTAATTACTTTTTGACGAGTTTACTTTGTTAAGAAACGGCACGCAGATATATGAGCGGTTATGACTTTTCGTACACTTTTCTAAAGAATGGTAAGTAGAAAGATGAGCGACAATGACTTTTCGACGAATATACTTTGCTAAGATATGGTACGCAGAAAGATGGAAATTAATTACTTTTTGACGAGTTTACTTTGTTAAGAAACGGCACGCAGATATATGAGCGGTTATGACTTTTCGTACACTTTTCTAAAGAATGGTAAGTAGAAAGATGAGCGACAATGACTTTTCGACGAATATACTTTGCTAAGATATGGTACGCAGAAAGATGGAAATTAATTACTTTTTGACGAGTTTACTTTGTTAAGAAACGGCACGCAGATATATGAGCGGTTATGACTTTTCGTACACTTTTCTAAAGAATGGTAAGTAGAAAGATGAGCGACAATGACTTTTCGACGAATATACTTTGCTAAGATATGGTACGCAGAAAGATGGAAATTAATTACTTTTTGACGAGTTTACTTTGTTAAGAAACGGCACGCAGATATATGAGCGGTTATGACTTTTCGTACACTTTTCTAAAGAATGGTAAGTAGAAAGATGAGCGACAATGACTTTTCGACGAATATACTTTGCTAAGATATGGTACGCAGAAAGATGGAAATTAATTACTTTTTGACGAGTTTACTTTGTTAAGAAACGGCACGCAGATATATGAGCGGTTATGACTTTTCGTACACTTTTCTAAAGAATGGTAAGTAGAAAGATGAGCGACAATGACTTTTCGACGAATATACTTTGCTAAGATATGGTACGCAGAAAGATGGAAATTAATTACTTTTTGACGAGTTTACTTTGTTAAGAAACGGCACGCAGATATATGAGCGGTTATGACTTTTCGTACACTTTTCTAAAGAATGGTAAGTAGAAAGATGAGCGACAATGACTTTTCGACGAATATACTTTGCTAAGATATGGTACGCAGAAAGATGGAAATTAATTACTTTTTGACGAGTTTACTTTGTTAAGAAACGGCACGCAGATATATGAGCGGTTATGACTTTTCGTACACTTTTCTAAAGAATGGTAAGTAGAAAGATGAGCGACAATGACTTTTCGACGAATATACTTTGCTAAGATATGGTACGCAGAAAGATGGAAATTAATTACTTTTTGACGAGTTTACTTTGTTAAGAAACGGCACGCAGATATATGAGCGGTTATGACTTTTCGTACACTTTTCTAAAGAATGGTAAGTAGAAAGATGAGCGACAATGACTTTTCGACGAATATACTTTGCTAAGATATGGTACGCAGAAAGATGGAAATTAATTACTTTTTGACGAGTTTACTTTGTTAAGAAACGGCACGCAGATATATGAGCGGTTATGACTTTTCGTACACTTTTCTAAAGAATGGTAAGTAGAAAGATGAGCGACAATGACTTTTCGACGAATATACTTTGCTAAGATATGGTACGCAGAAAGATGGAAATTAATTACTTTTTGACGAGTTTACTTTGTTAAGAAACGGCACGCAGATATATGAGCGGTTATGACTTTTCGTACACTTTTCTAAAGAATGGTAAGTAGAAAGATGAGCGACAATGACTTTTCGACGAATATACTTTGCTAAGATATGGTACGCAGAAAGATGGAAATTAATTACTTTTTGACGAGTTTACTTTGTTAAGAAACGGCACGCAGATATATGAGCGGTTATGACTTTTCGTACACTTTTCTAAAGAATGGTAAGTAGAAAGATGAGCGACAATGACTTTTCGACGAATATACTTTGCTAAGATATGGTACGCAGAAAGATGGAAATTAATTACTTTTTGACGAGTTTACTTTGTTAAGAAACGGCACGCAGATATATGAGCGGTTATGACTTTTCGTACACTTTTCTAAAGAATGGTAAGTAGAAAGATGAGCGACAATGACTTTTCGACGAATATACTTTGCTAAGATATGGTACGCAGAAAGATGGAAATTAATTACTTTTTGACGAGTTTACTTTGTTAAGAAACGGCACGCAGATATATGAGCGGTTATGACTTTTCGTACACTTTTCTAAAGAATGGTAAGTAGAAAGATGAGCGACAATGACTTTTCGACGAATATACTTTGCTAAGATATGGTACGCAGAAAGATGGAAATTAATTACTTTTTGACGAGTTTACTTTGTTAAGAAACGGCACGCAGATATATGAGCGGTTATGACTTTTCGTACACTTTTCTAAAGAATGGTAAGTAGAAAGATGAGCGACAATGACTTTTCGACGAATATACTTTGCTAAGATATGGTACGCAGAAAGATGGAAATTAATTACTTTTTGACGAGTTTACTTTGTTAAGAAACGGCACGCAGATATATGAGCGGTTATGACTTTTCGTACACTTTTCTAAAGAATGGTAAGTAGAAAGATGAGCGACAATGACTTTTCGACGAATATACTTTGCTAAGATATGGTACGCAGAAAGATGGAAATTAATTACTTTTTGACGAGTTTACTTTGTTAAGAAACGGCACGCAGATATATGAGCGGTTATGACTTTTCGTACACTTTTCTAAAGAATGGTAAGTAGAAAGATGAGCGACAATGACTTTTCGACGAATATACTTTGCTAAGATATGGTACGCAGAAAGATGGAAATTAATTACTTTTTGACGAGTTTACTTTGTTAAGAAACGGCACGCAGATATATGAGCGGTTATGACTTTTCGTACACTTTTCTAAAGAATGGTAAGTAGAAAGATGAGCGACAATGACTTTTCGACGAATATACTTTGCTAAGATATGGTACGCAGAAAGATGGAAATTAATTACTTTTTGACGAGTTTACTTTGTTAAGAAACGGCACGCAGATATATGAGCGGTTATGACTTTTCGTACACTTTTCTAAAGAATGGTAAGTAAAAAGATGAGCGACAATGACTTTTCGACGAATATACTTTGCTAAGATATGGTACGCAGAAAGATGGAAATTAATTACTTTTTGACGAGTTTACTTTGTTAAGAAACGGCACGCAGATATATGAGCGGTTATGACTTTTCGTACACTTTTCTAAAGAATGGTAAGTAGAAAGATGAGCGACAATGACTTTTCGACGAATATACTTTGCTAAGATATGGTACGCAGAAAGATGGAAATTAATTACTTTTTGACGAGTTTACTTTGTTAAGAAACGGCACGCAGATATATGAGCGGTTATGACTTTTCGTACACTTTTCTAAAGAATGGTAAGTAGAAAGATGAGCGACAATGACTTTTCGACGAATATACTTTGCTAAGATATGGTACGCAGAAAGATGGAAATTAATTACTTTTTGACGAGTTTACTTTGTTAAGAAACGGCACGCAGATATATGAGCGGTTATGACTTTTCGTACACTTTTCTAAAGAATGGTAAGTAGAAAGATGAGCGACAATGACTTTTCGACGAATATACTTTGCTAAGATATGGTACGCAGAAAGATGGAAATTAATTACTTTTTGACGAGTTTACTTTGTTAAGAAACGGCACGCAGATATATGAGCGGTTATGACTTTTCGTACACTTTTCTAAAGAATGGTAAGTAGAAAGATGAGCGACAATGACTTTTCGACGAATATACTTTGCTAAGATATGGTACGCAGAAAGATGGAAATTAATTACTTTTTGACGAGTTTACTTTGTTAAGAAACGGCACGCAGATATATGAGCGGTTATGACTTTTCGTACACTTTTCTAAAGAATGGTAAGTAGAAAGATGAGCGACAATGACTTTTCGACGAATATACTTTGCTAAGATATGGTACGCAGAAAGATGGAAATTAATTACTTTTTGACGAGTTTACTTTGTTAAGAAACGGCACGCAGATATATGAGCGGTTATGACTTTTCGTACACTTTTCTAAAGAATGGTAAGTAGAAAGATGAGCGACAATGACTTTTCGACGAATATACTTTGCTAAGATATGGTACGCAGAAAGATGGAAATTAATTACTTTTTGACGAGTTTACTTTGTTAAGAAACGGCACGCAGATATATGAGCGGTTATTACTTTTCGTACAATTTTCTAAAGAATGGTAAGTAGAAAGATGAGCGACAATGACTTTTCGACGAATATACTTTGCTAAGATATGGTACGCAGAAAGATGGAAATTAATTACTTTTTGACGAGTTTACTTTGTTAAGAAACGGCACGCAGATATATGAGCGGTTATGACTTTTCGTACACTTTTCTAAAGAATGGTAAGTAGAAAGATGAGCGACAATGACTTTTCGACGAATATACTTTGCTAAGATATGGTACGCAGAAAGATGGAAATTAATTACTTTTTGACGAGTTTACTTTGTTAAGAAACGGCACGCAGATATATGAGCGGTTATGACTTTTCGTACACTTTTCTAAAGAATGGTAAGTAGAAAGATGAGCGACAATGACTTTTCGACGAATATACTTTGCTAAGATATGGTACGCAGAAAGATGGAAATTAATTACTTTTTGACGAGTTTACTTTGTTAAGAAACGGCACGCAGATATATGAGCGGTTATGACTTTTCGTACACTTTTCTAAAGAATGGTAAGTAGAAAGATGAGCGACAATGACTTTTCGACGAATATACTTTGCTAAGATATGGTACGCAGAAAGATGGAAATTAATTACTTTTTGACGAGTTTACTTTGTTAAGAAACGGCACGCAGATATATGAGCGGTTATGACTTTTCGTACACTTTTCTAAAGAATGGTAAGTAGAAAGATGAGCGACAATGACTTTTCGACGAATATACTTTGCTAAGATATGGTACGCAGAAAGATGGAAATTAATTACTTTTTGACGAGTTTACTTTGTTAAGAAACGGCACGCAGATATATGAGCGGTTATTACTTTTCGTACAATTTTCTAAAGAATGGTAAGTAGAAAGATGAGCGACAATGACTTTTCGACGAATATACTTTGCTAAGATATGGTACGCAGAAAGATGGAAATTAATTACTTTTTGACGAGTTTACTTTGTTAAGAAACGGCACGCAGATATATGAGCGGTTATGACTTTTCGTACACTTTTCTAAAGAATGGTAAGTAGAAAGATGAGCGACAATGACTTTTCGACGAATATACTTTGCTAAGATATGGTACGCAGAAAGATGGAAATTAATTACTTTTTGACGAGTTTACTTTGTTAAGAAACGGCACGCAGATATATGAGCGGTTATGACTTTTCGTACACTTTTCTAAAGAATGGTAAGTAGAAAGATGAGCGACAATGACTTTTCGACGAATATACTTTGCTAAGATATGGTACGCAGAAAGATGAGTGGCAGTGACTTTTCGACGAGTAATCTTTGTTGAAGAATGCTAGGCAGAAAGATGAGCGGTTATGATGCCTCCTACTTCTGAGAATAATACGTGTTCACCCCAAAGGAGATGCAAAATGCTAAAATCGCTTTCCAATTTTCCTTTCACCCATTTTTTGGCAAAATTAGCGTTTCCTGACGCATGCACGAAATTGTGGAGGATTTTTGTATCCGAAAATGAAAATTAGATCTATATATCTGCTGAAGTTATCATATAAAGTCATATGATTTTAACACGTTCACTGCCACGGTTCAAGCCTGATATCCGGGCCTTCTGTCTAATTAGATGATCCCTTCTTTGCTATCTTTTAACTGCAGCAGAGAAGGTGTCATATAATAATATAGATGGCTTGGTACAATTATATATTATCTGCGACGCGCCAGCGAATGTGTTAATTAAAAGGTATGACTATCTCTGTCCAATGAAGAAAATATCTCAAAGAAATGACCTGGGAAATTGAATATTACAATAAAAAAAACGGGATTCAACAAGAATTTAGAAAGGAATGCTAGTTATATTATAACTTAAAAGCTGAAATTCCTAAGAGAAACTGATATATATTCGTGTACTTTATGCGATTTTCTTTTCAAGTGTGAAGTACGTAGAAAGCATTCTTTAAGCATGTATAACTAACTCATTATTCATTTTAAAACAATTATATCTACTTTAATTGCAGAGATAAACAATTCATCACATATCAAAGCTTCCATCGAACGTGATCTAAAACCCAAAATTTTGACTCGAGATAATTAAACTACTAGAAGTATTTCCTCGCAAATTCTCAATAACATTTAAACAGCTAAATATTTCGATCTCGAGTGTAATGCGTTTTCACTTCTCATCATATCCACCTAAACCCTCTTTATATCGAGATGTATTTGTGCATAATTGTTAGAGAAGAGATTCATTACGGGCATATTAAACAGAATATTTCCAAAAATATGTCGAAATTAGGATGCACTTTATAAACATTCACTTAGACACACATAATATTCAAGAGGGCGAGTGAAGTTGGATTCAGAAATATTTCCAATTAGTCTCTTAAAAATACCCTCGGGATTTCGAAATTAACGGAAATGTTTTAAGTCGTCTTAAATTAATGCAGTCTATTTCCAGTAAATAAAGTACTACTTGTACGACTGTCTGTTTTTAATGATTAGTATTAAAAATAATTATCAAGAACCCAACATTTTGTGGGATTCATTTTAAAATAACATGTTTTAAATAATTGCGGTTATTTTATTGAATAGTGTCATTGTTTGGAATCATTTTTATGTAATTGGAAAATTAATATTTATATGGTTTGCTTAGTTACGACGAAAAAAAGGATATTAAATATTATTTCTGCTCTCAACTTCCCTTTTTCCCAATTTGTATAAAGTCTTACATGCACAGACAAACCAATATATTTCTTTTTCAATGAACAATCCGGATTTATCACCATGAGATTATCACATGCTTGGGCATCTTAAGAAAAGTTTGCAAAAGAAATATTCTCATTCTGACTCAAAAGCAAAGAAATAATACACTATTTCTTCAAATAGTGGCCTTAACCATTCTACTTAAAAGTATTGATCTGCAGTCGAAGTTGTTACAGAAGGTTGTTTAAATAATAATGGTGATTTCTGTAAAATTTATAATAAAAAGTGCAATTTTTCCTTCCTTATCCACTTTCTATTTGTGCATCACGTATATGTTCAAACGGACCACTCTGTTTTGGAATAAGATTTCAACACTAAATTTTTTAAAATTTTTAAAATTAAAAAATCAAAGTTTGCTTAAATTTCAGCTGGGATTTTGTTTTTGGAAGAGGTTTCTATCAGTTTTTATTTTTTAGTTACCTATAAAAAATACCAATTATTTAGTAGTAAATATAATTATTAAACATAAAATAATTATTATTTTATGTTTAATAATTATTTATTCATTTAAAAATAATTATTAATAATTATTAAACATAAAAATTTCCTCAGATTTTGCCAAAAATTATGTTTTGTTGTTAGCTTCTCAGTCATAAAAACTTCTCAAAAAGAAAGAGAAAAGTTCAAATATTTTCCTGCGCCTACCTGGTTTTAGACTCTTTGGATAAGCTAAGCTAGATTGACATAGAAAATTAAAAAAAAAAAAATGACACAAAGACTTATTACTAAAATGCAAAAGGGATATAAATGTTATCAAATTATTTGTGCACATAAGCTAATGCAAATTTTTGGGTTAATGCATACGGCGCAAACTATATAAAGGTGAATAGCATCAAGAAAATGAAAGCTATTTATTCAAACAGAATATGAAATTTAACCTTTTCCCCTTGTGTTGAGTTTAGTTATATTAACGTTCATTTAAAAGGAATCACTAGGGTTATTTTGGGACGGACCTCGTAATTTTGAACCGCGGTCAGATGACGAGTCGACACCTGAGCTGGCACCGGCTACCAAAAAGAGCCAAGAAAAAATGTCACCAAATTATAAAAATATACTCAAGTACGCTATATAGTTTGGCGATTGAAATCGCCAAATGGATGGAATTTTTTCTTGGTGCTTTTTGGTCGCCATTACAACTGACATGTATCTTTTATGATAATTTATGTTGTTTATGTCCTCATTAAGCTTTATTAACTTTCCACAATCATTGATTTCGTATCTGAAGGATAATGAAGGAATTTAAAATTATTTCAACACTGAATATTTAATTTTTTTACTTACTTTGCTTGATGAAATGCTTTATAATATTTTCATTTTTTTTATTTTTTTTTTTTTGCTGATGATGGTACTGATGTAGTCAAGTAAATCAAAATATATGAATCTTATAATTCTCTAATATTCTCTAGTTCGAATATATTCTCAGAGAAAATTTAATTTTGAATAATTTGTGGCTCAATATTCTTATAATACTCCTGGAATTGAAATTTGAAATTCATATACAAGAGGAAAAAATTTCCTTTATATCCACTATGGTGCACAACATTTAGCAATTTCTTTGAAAGATTAAGATGAAGTCTATTTCCTAACATATCAGTAATTCTTATACTTCGTGCATCAAAGAGTTCTGGGATATTATCGTAAATAAATTCTTTCAAGTTATATTCAATCTATTTGTTATAAAGATAGTAGATTTGGGTTTAATGTTATTACAGTCAGGTACAATTAAAGGTGACAATAACAGAGAGAGCACATCCTGCTATAACACACAGTTCAAAACCATAAATATACTTAAAAATAATTTAAAATAAAAAGATATTTTTGAAAAGAATATATCTTAAATAAAAATCCGTATTTTTCAGCGTAAGGATGAAATTTGTAGAATTTTATGTATTGTTAAAATTCCAAGTTCTGTCAAATATTCACACTACGTCTTTTTTCCTTACATATACTTTAAGATATATGTAAAGTTAACATATATCTTAACTTTACATATATCTTAAATTTCGATTACCAATGATTATTGCAACTTTGGATAGATTGACAATCGTAATAAAATGTAAATACAAGTATTGGTCAGCAAGTGACCATTATTATTTCCCCCTAAGATATGATTTGTTATATAACCATGAAGATCAAAATGTATATAATTCTTTTTTGTTCAAAAATATTACCATACATCATTCTGTGAATTTGAGTCTTCTCTACCTTTCAGACCCGATTCCCTCATGTAACTAGAGATGTTATACATTGTTATTAGGGATTACAATACCGGACCAAAATTTCAATACCGGTATTCGGTATTTTTTAAATCTTAATACCGGGATACCGGTTTTAATACCGGTATTAGAAATTTTGGAAAAAGAAAGAAAACACAGGTGTTTCTTTTTTTATTTGCCAGTTTTGTTAGAGAGTGTACATATCACAAAAAATAATTTGTAACTTATAAATTATAACAGTATATCACAAAAAAGTAAAAAAAAAAACAAACATATTATTTATTTAAATCACAAAAAAAGTTAAATATCACTATTCAGTTTGTGGTACTAATACAAATTTTTGAAATGTGATATAAAAAAACATAATGCATCAATTGTACTGTCAGTAAGCCTGAAAACTAATTTTGTGCAAAAAGGACCAGCTGTCGAAAACGCTCTTTCGGCATCTACGTTAGTTGGTGGTACTGTTAGCAATGCGCAATATACTCTTTCCAAGTATTTACCTCTAAATCCCTCATCTTCAAATAAATCGATTTCTCGTCGGATGGTTTTTGGATATAGCTAATTTCTGTATTGTATTTTGGTTCGTTGAATTTTTTTTATTTATCGCTAATTCTAATTTTTGTTCAAGAGACAATTCCTTTTCACTATCGACAGTAGTGACATCATAATCTTCGATAATTGAACCGAATTCTGAATGTGGATAGGTTTGTGGGTAAAAAGTTTTAAGAAATGTTACTCTAAACTTAATCAGATTTCTTTTCTTCTTTTTGATTTTCATTTTTAAAATCATTATAATTATTTAAATACCATAAGACATTTTCTATTTCGGTATGCCTTTCTTCTGTGCTATTTTTCAATGCAATATATAATTCTTTAGATAGTGATGTGTGCTGTTCTTTCAGTGATAGCAACATGAAATTTATTGTTGCATTAGCTGTTAATAAATTAGAATCTCTCCGACATCATGCCTCAATAGTCAGTTTTATTGGAAGTAGAGCTGATATAGTTCTGGATTTTAAGTCGAATTCACTATCTGAAAAATTAATTTACAGGTTTGAGTCGATTATTGCTTTTTGGATTGGATTTCTCAGTTTCAAAAATCGTTCCATCATTAGGAGTAAACTGTTCCAACGTGTTTTAGAATCTAATAATAACATATATTCTGTTTTATTTTCAGTTACTATATATTTTAGTAATATATCCTTTTTTATAGGGGAACGTTTAAATATCTTAACAATTTTTCGAGCTTTATAAATTATAGGAAGCAATTCTTGATAGGTTAATATTTTATCCTCATTAGCAATATCTTCTTCAATAATTACATTGTCATTATCTTCATTGTCAATATCACTCTCTCTTACTCTCTTCAAAGTCGGAATCCGAAGTTTCTATAGCCACAGTATTTGGATTCTTCTGTTCTTTATTTTTTTGGTATAATACATCTATTACTTCTAATTGAATTCCATGTGCATTGCACAACTGCTGATTTACACCAATCAACTTTCCAACTTTTTTCATAATTGTTGCTCCATCAGTCGTTATGGATACAATATTTTCTTTCAGACATAATCCATGTTTCGCCAATTTAGATTTAAGCAATTAATTAAGTTATTAATTAGCTAATTAATTTAACCCGTTAGGGAGACATAAAAACAAAAACGTATACTATATTGCTATATTCGCGATACCTGAACATATAGTGGAGACAATTTAAAAAATTTCTAGTAAATACCGAAAAACCGGTATTTAAACTTGTGAATACCGGTATTACAAAATTGTACAAATGGCCGAAAATACCGGTATTCGGTATCCCGGTATACCGCTATTGCAATCCCTAATTGTTATTCAATATAACATATTTCTGTAATATTATGACAGTATTAATATATTTAGTTCCATATAATAATGGTTACTAGCCGCTTTTCGCGAGCAGCTTGCTTGTTCGCTTAGATTATTAACTTCTTAGACTGTTAAATGATTTTGAATGCATTATTAAAATTTACATCTTGTTATATGATACGATTGAAAAGAACACTTCTCAGAAATAAATGCGGGTTTATTTACCTTGATAATTACATTTAGAAAGTAAGATTGTTGTTATTTTGAAGGAGTAATATTTTCCTGAGTTAGTTTTTTTTCTCCAAATATTATTGCCCTATGAAAGTAATTTAATTTATAATGCACCTTCATTTTATATTCCATCAAGCATTCATATTTATTTCCACACAGATAATTTTCAGAATAGTTTTTAATACAGAATTAATCTTCAGATTTAAATTTACAAATGAACTAGCTTTAAAAAAGTCAGTTGACATTTTTAATAATTCATTAAGTCAGTATTAATTATATTTTCCTTGTAAAATGCTCGAAATATTCATACGCTATTGGCATATTTTTGTGAATTATCTTTCAAGAAAATACGATATTTTTGTGATTATTACAATAGAACTCAACAATTCAAGCATTTAAATATTTTCGAACTACATATTTCCTCCAATTATATAATCTCTCTTTGATATATTTTTATCACGGCATTTGTTTGTGTATCTCAGGCCGCATGAAAAAATTTACATCTAGGATTAATAGATTTTTTTTATAAAGCGAAATAAATAATCATATTGTCAGGCGGTACGTTTCTATTATAGTAACAATAAGAAAACATTCCCAAGTAAGTACCGTAGCGCCATCTGGCATTTAACCTATTACGAACCCTCAAAATAAAACCTTTAATAATTTTTTTAAACCTGTTTCTTATTTTCATTAAGAACAAGAATTATATTCCTTCTTTTTTCTTTTTATTAACAATATATTTAAAATATTCAAAAGGATATGTAAGAAAACAACTGAATGAAAAATTAATCTGCATTAGTTATAAATTTTATCTTTTTTTGAAAGCTACATATTGTACTTTCTAATACATTTCAAAAGTATTTTGAAAGATGTTTGTCACATCTTTTTTTGTCCATATAGATTAGCATAAAAATATCTTTGCTTCAAAAGGTAAATTCAAAAGGTCGATTATTCTTCTGAGGTAAATAAAAATATTTTGCTCAAAAATTTCCATAATTTTTCACGTTCCTTTCAAATTTTCTTGAGATTTCAATAAATATTTTTGACCTAGAGGTTATCATCATACCTTTAAAACCATTTAATAATCCCAAGATTATTATATTAATTATTTATTATACGTTGTAATTATTTTAGTATTATTATCCTCAAAATATATTTAAAATGCAAGTAAATAAAAGGCAAGAAAGGTGCTTCATGAAAATGTAAATTACATTTTAAGAGAACGTAAATATATTCACCGTCTTGTATCTCTATTCAAAAGAAAGAAATGTGAATATTTCTTATATTGATTTTAATACTGAAAAAAACCCCACTTTTTTAACTATTTAAAAAAGGATTAATTTTCATAAAATTTATTACATTTTCATTTTATTTCTTTCTGAAAAAGTAACAATTTTTTTCCTTTTGTTTTGATATTTCATACTATTATTTTCTTTAAGTCTAAAATTATTATTTTGATTACTTGATAAATTATTATTTTTAATCCGGACATTAGATGCAGAATTTTTTTTTATGAAACGAAATTAATGAAAGTATCAAGAATGAATTCATTATGAAACATTTCCATTTTCAACACTACAAAAATAATATTTTATAGATGATAATAGAGATTTGAGTGCAGATACAGAAAATCAGCATCGTTCAAGTATTTTGAAATCAATCGATTAACTCTTGACCTCCCTATACATTAGTTTCTTCACAGCACATTCTTGTACAATATGTGTAAACTAAAATAAATTCAGCTTATCCTCTGAACTATTTTCTTCCCGATTTAAAGTGAATCATCTTGTTTCTTTTCTGTATAATAAGAAAGTTTCTTCCAATGCAAACACTTTAAGACGAAAACACTGTGTCAAGGCTCGGTTCCAATTTTTAAATGTAAGTCTCGAAAGAATAATATTGCGATTTAAAAGCAAAGATTGTTGTAGCAAACAGAATAATTTATTATCATAGAAATACGTCTATGACCTACCTAACAAAAGCAGTACTAGATTTAAATAATCTTTTGACCTTTAATGATTTAAAATGTCACATAAATAATATTCATTTTAAATAATCATTTTAATTTATTTTGTTAATTTTTACTTTATTCACTAGAATCTATTCACTTAAAAATAATTTTCTCTCTTTCGAAAAAGTAATTCCTGAAAATTTTCTAATTAAAAAAAAATCCTCAGGTAAACTACTTTCAAGCATTCCTTTATTAAACAAACTATTAATGGTTTTTTCTATGATTTTGCTATCTATTTTTGAAAATCATTTGCTTTTTAACTCAAGAATTTTATAGGAATCATTTCCAAAGAGGTAGATAATATCGGAAAACTACTTTCTGTAACCTTATTTTTGATTTAACAAAATAAATATTAAATCCTCTCAGAAAATTCGATCAAATTAATTTCCATATCCAGTGGAACCTCCATTAATCAGTATAATTCGTTCCCAAATCTTACACGTAATGCGAAGCACTAATAAAGTGAAGCTAATTTTTGCATAAAATCAAAATAGGATAATGATAAGTAAATAAGTAAGTAGATAGTGTAAGTAAAATAGGATAATGCATACCATGCAGGAGAGAATACTCAACAAATTAAAATAATGCAATTTATAAATTTTAATACGCGCATTTTTACAATAAGCTTCTCTACATTTATTTTTGCTTACTCTTGAAAATTTGGAGTAAATGAAGCACAGCGTTATCGTTATATAAATGTGTAGTGGGTATAACTACTGCTTTATAAGTGTGACGCTTCTTAGCTGACCATGAAACAGTTTCCTATTATTTCAGCATTTCTCTTATTTCATTGGAAGGTTTTTACACTATTGAAACTGTGATTTCCGTCTTTCATGACGAAGTTTGGTTAGTTTAGTTATATTAACGTCCCGTTGTACTCTTTCTTGACGAAATCTTGATCAGATGCAGATGAGCTTCTCAGTAGTTAATACTTGATTATGCCTATATTTCGACTTGTATATTCTTGAAATAATTGTCCCACATATCACCATGTGAAAACAGGATGTTTATCAAAAGTGTCACTATTTTTTTAAGGATTTAATTGTATATTTTATAATTCTGCTTTTAATTTTGAAGGAGATAAACCCTTCAACAAACACGAGCTAAACTCAGACTGATACCTGAGATATTGGAAAGATTGCGAATGCAATTCAACGTTGTATCGCCACACGTTCTGTAACATATCGTCCATTAAGTAAATCACCTTTTTTACATTTTGTTTTACTTGTAATGGGAATCATTTGTTATGAAAACTGTTCATTAAGTGAACTTCAACCGTACTTTATTGTTACCTATTATATTGTGCCTGGATCTATAACTAAATTTTCTTCCATTGATATACTATATAAATGGATTATTTTTAAAGCTTTCTAACAAAGACATGAAAATGAATTTAAAATTGCTTATATATATTCCATGATTACTCATTACGTACTTATCTTACTCATAGTTATATTTTAATCGTATAAAGCTACATATTATTTTCTTTTACTTACATTTAATTTTTAATAAATATTAATCTAAAAATGTAAATTGAACCCTAAAAAATCCTAATTTAGTTAAAACGGTTAAACGAAAAATTCAGGATGGAATATTTTCTAAGTGTCACAACCCATGTGCGTGGGGAAATTTAATCAGTCGGATTAACTTCAGCGCCGGAAGGTGTTATTAAATTTTCATCAGATTAAGTAATTTAAAAATCTTTAATTTCTACTCTGAATTGATTTAAATTGGGGATTTTCCTTTCCAGCACGTCTTTCCGCGTATATTATTATAGTAACAATAAAAATCTGCTTTGAGAAATGTCCTATTTTTGTGGCAGGAAAATATTTGTCTTGCGAAGATTTTAGTGAAGGGATGATTTTATGCAACATAATTTACTATAATAATAAACTGTTACTTTCTTCTAATTATACGAGATAGTTATTGATACATTTTCAGTATAATAAATTAGCTGAATTAATTTTATTAAGTAGTATTAATTTTAAATGTTAGTAATATAGATATTATTTTGGAGCTAAATGACAAGCAATTACGGAATCATCTTTAAATTGTGTACCATTTTTGACAACAAAGATTATATGAACCGAATACCCAGTTTTATACACATGCCATCACTGGAGAGCAAAGTTAAATGGAGACATTTTATTATTATCTCACAATTTAACATATTTGATTCTTGAAAATGATAGGAAACGCATTAATATTTTGTCCAGATATTTTAATCAAAGAATTCATAATTATTTCATGAAATAATTTATTATGACTTAAATTATTTTATGAAATAACAAAGTATCATATTCTACAAAATAACTGATTTCACACTTTAAAAATAACATAAAGTTGAATGTTTGTTTGTATGTCTTTAAAAAAAAATATGCATTTTTCTTAATGATATGTGCTCAGTCCTAAAGTTATTTGAATTAAATCAATTAAAATGAAACAAGGTGTCAGTGCTTTTGAGATATATCTTTAGAAATATTATCTCACAAAATTAATTTTAGGATTAACTAAATTATTATCCTTTAAATAATATCCATTGCATTTCCACTCTTTTTTTCCAATTTGAATTATTTTTAAAAATTAAATTTGATGCTGTATTTACAACAATTTTTTATGGTGAAATTTAATTTATTTTCAATGTTCATTCAAACCATTGCAGTACATATTTATGGAAATATTAAAATTAAGAAAAAAGAAATACTTTGCTTTATATTAATTCCGAAGTAAGATTTACCTTTTCGCTTTTTAATTTGCAACAGTAATAATTTGTAGTAGAATGATTCCACTAAATTCATATGTGCCGGCATTATCAAATAAAAAAATGACATTGTAAATGAATTTTTTTTCTCCATATCAATAGTTTATAGATGGAAATGCTTATATTTTCGACAAATAGATTGTTGTTTAACGTCGAATATTCTATAAAATTTCTAGCATGCCTTAAAATCGAAACCATCAATAGCATATTACCTAATAATGAACGACAGTTATATTTTTATCTACCAAGAGCGTAGTAAGAGAAAAAAGCAACTCCGAACAGGAAAAAAAAAACGTGACGAACTTTAACGCTTTTATTTAAAGAGGAAAAGCAAATTATATGTCCTATAACGAATCCCCTGCTTGGTTCACAATCAACTCTACAGCTGTTTTCTACAAGTATTGCTGTTTGTGTGTACTTTGAATATTAATGGAATACAGTTTTCTAATCCGATTATTTTCATAACATTATGAAACAACTGAATACAAAATATTCTGTATTTTGTAAGCATATAAGAAAATCAGTGGTTGAAAAATTTGCACTGGTTGAATATTACAAGACAACACATATGGGTACCATAAATCCTAAATGTCTATTGATACAAGTATATTTCTACAACATAAATCCTAGACGTCTATTGATACAAGTTCATTTATAGGTTTCCATCTTATCTGCTTAAAATATTCACATGAAATAAATCGATAATATATTTTAAAGGAATTATAAAAACTTTTGATACGAGTTTCTCATTGATGGTAAAATCTGAAATAAATATCCATTATTGTAGAGTAATTTATTATAGTAAACCTTAGGAGAATGAAAGAGATTAAAATTTAAAAATAGCTCCTTATTAAAATGATACGGTTGCATTAAGGGTGTAAATATCAGTAAGTGTTCGAAAATCTTATAAAAAAATAAACTCATTTCAAATATATCCAATATTTCTCAAAGAGCTTAATTTCGAGAATCAACCAGAAATTTTGATTTTTATTCAAAACTTTCCAATGGCGAATTATAAAGGCACAATAAAAATTAAACTTTCGATAAAATTCTTTCTCATTCAAAATTTTATACTAAAAAGGTGTTTCGAAACTAGTTTTCGAGAAGTTAGTTGTTTGCATTTAATTTCCTGCTGTCTTTAACAGAACCTGTGAAAGAGAGAATTAATTTGCAGTCTCCTTTATGTCGTGTCATCTCTTTTCCCAATTCTTGTTTCACAATTGCATTGAGAACAAGGATACTTTGACAGAAAATCACTTCAGGCGATATAAAACTAATAAAGGAAGATAATAATCAGAAGTGCTTCTATGAAGTTACTTTAAATGAAGTTTATGATAAATTACACGGAGACTTATTTTGTTGAAAACTAAAAGATTTTAAATGATTTTTAATTAAGTTTAGATTACTTTTTATAAAGATTTTGACTTCCTGCCTTTTTGTATTACCTGAATAACTCGATTGTCCCAGTCTGAAGAAATCTTATCGTTACAATAAAAAATCTTGACACATTTTTTTAAAAGCGTTATAAATTCTATGTAATTTTATTACTGGTATTATTTTCTTTCCTTATTTTGAATGTACTATTCGTTCGTATTAGGCTCAACATTGCATTTCCTATTCAGCGTATTTAAGTGTTTAAACTATAACCGGCTAAAAACAGGCATACGGCTGACCGGACCGCCACGACAGCAACACTGGCTAGAACTCTGGTTGAGTCTTGAGGACCATCTACGGTACGGTAGAACTACAACACCCGATAGACTTCGGGAGTTGTGGTACAACCCTTTTTTTGGGAAGTATGTCCCGTCATCGATATGTATCGATGTGATGTGAAATAACATTGATGCAGTATTTCGATATATTTGAGTTCACTATAGATGAATATTTCATATTTGAAATTAGGTATTTACATCACCAAACGTTTTGGGAATTATTCTTGCTATAAATATAAAGAAAATAGAAAATTCTTCAGTTCTAGGTGTAAAGAAATGAGTTTGAAGCATTTTTCTTTATTCTCCTATTTTTTAAATGTTGCGATTTTTTTAAAAAAAATGTTGCATTTATGCTTTAAAGATTTTTTCATAAATAAAAAGCAATTTGACAAATTTGAATTGCGTAATAGGAATCAAAAGAATAAACAAGCAAGAAAATGGAAGAAGTCATAAATTTAAAAATATTTAATAGTTCTTTTAAACCATTCTCTTAAGTTTTCATTTATAAAACACATTAAAGAATACTTATTACTTTCTAAAGAAATAAGAGAATATAAACAATCTCTGATAATAAAGATGTATGAAAAGAGAAATGAAATTCATTTCACTCATTTTGAAAAATATTCCTAATTAGGAGAAAAGGGTTTTGAATTTCATTAAAAAAAGTGATGGCTTGAGAATTCAATTTGTCAAGTTTCAAGGCCTTCAATGCCATTTATATGCCAATATCAACATTTTCAAAATTTCCATAAGACCCTTTCATCGCACCACTTGAAACATTTCAGAGACAACTGGACCTAGACTACCTATTGACTGCAGCGGAAATCATCTTCTTGGCATTTGTCACAGCAGCTGTCATCGTCAGAAATGGATGCTTCTGTTTATATTCCATTTCATTTTTTTTTCTCCCAATAAACGTCAATTTTCATGATATACTGTTTACATTGATTTGCCCCTTTTGTATTTTCCCTTTTTATTTGCATACTACTCCAATTTCAAGGCTTCTGTCTTCAAATAAATTGGAAGTCGTATGTTACGTACAGTTAGATATTAAATCGTTTATAGGAATGATTAGATTATTTCTGAAAAAAAGCTTATGTGTTTTTAACATTCATAAGAATAATAACTCGTTGCTAGTTTTGTTGCTACAAAATGCAAATGTGTAAAATTAAAATGTAATTAAGAGATTCAGTAGCAAATTATGCAATTTGAAAAAAAAAGGAAAGGAAAAGCTGCTTCTGTTCAACTAGGTTGAAAAAAGCTAGAAATGAGCAGGCACCAAATGTGACAATAAATTCGTAGAAGCTTTATTAAAATAGCGATTTTAATTTTCCTTCGCATTTTTTTATTGGTTTTTGATGCATGATTTTCGAAAATTATTATTTAGAAAATCTATCTATCTATCAGTTATCGTCATTCGGGTACTGAAAAGTCAAGAAATTTAAAATGGTCATGTTCTATGATTTGTTTGCTAATCAAATAATATTCAAAACAACTTTCTACAATAATGAGCGGTCTGGAAGGTTACGATATGAAATGCATGATAACCATGAATCAGAAGAAAAAGAATTCTATCGCTGATAGCGCTCTTAACTACCCTTATTCAAAAACTATCAGACGGATAAGCAATTTATCAATGAAATTCTCCCTTTGATTTTCGAAAAACTAGTAAATGCTCAATTTATCAGTGCATTTATTCTTTCGGTCAATTTGACTTTTTACTTAATTACAGCCAGTCACTCCATTACCCCAGAATTAAGCCGTATAAACAGAGTTTATAGTGACTGCTGTTCTGCTCATTAACTACCAAGAGGACAAAGATCAACTAAAGTTCAAATAATCTTAAAGCTGTTGATAAAAGGCTAGAAAGCTTTTCCATCATTTTCTAACGATTTTTTTTAATTTTCCGGGTATTGTAATATTCTGTTAAACTCATCACTATTCATAATATAAGACTTTCTCTAATTTCATTGGACACATTCTATTATGAGCGCTGAATCAAGCCTATTTCCCCCACACATACATGTTTTATCTTGCATTTTTCGAAATCTCTAGAAGTAGGTAGGAAATCTTCCATGTCCTGATATAGCTTGCATTAGCATTCGCGGTCGACTTGACTGTTGGAAGTTTTTTTTCTGAGCGAAGAATTAATCTCATATAGTTTCCTCTGAAAGTCCTGCTGGACATCAATCTATTCTGACTTATGGAGAGAAGCCAGAATTCTACAGTAAGTACTACTTAGGTATATCTAGAGCACTGTGACAAAGAATGGGTTCCACACGCTATAGTAGCATGTATATTTTGTACAATACAGTATAATATTATACAATATTTGCAATATTGTATGTCGTGTTAAATACTGATTAATACAAAATATTAAATCTACAATTTTGTGCAGCAGGCTGTGGTATCTGGGAAATAGATTACTCTTTATCATGAGATCTTGATTCATGCATTTGTTTAAATGATCTTTATGAAAAATGATTTCAAAAAACGAAAAAAAAAAATAATAAAAAAAAAAGGTTCAAATTAACAACTTTATGGATTATATTATTTATTTAATCTCTTAACTGTCCATCCAAATATATCAGAAGAAGAAATATTTTACGCAAACGATTCCAAGCTATTATTTTCACGGCATTTTTAGCGCTATGGTATAAAAGATGAAACTTTAAACAGATTAAAAATTTTTTATAATTTCCTAAAAGAACCATTTCTACTGAAATTGATTGTATGTTGGATATGATGTACTTGGTGTATGCTAACCACAAAAGAAAAGACCTACCACTATGTTTATAAATCTAATTTTCTCTTCTCTGCTAGGAACGAAAAGTTAGTACTCTCTCTTGGCACTTTGTAAGAAGAAAGTAAAAGGCGTCGAAAATTGAATCGGAAATGGGAACTATTTTTCTTTAAATAGAAGTTTTCTTTCCAAATAAATAAAACAAATATAGAATACCCCGAAAAGACGAATAAAATAGGAAAGGAAGAAAAGTCCAGATAACTTTATGAGTTTTGGGAAAAAAGAATGTATTTGAAAATTCATGGTGTATTTTTATACCTTGTATCCTCTGCTTCCTATAAAATATCTATATCATGCATCTCGACGCAACTCACATCAGGCTTTTGCGATTGAGTGTGAAGGCAGCTAAATCTTATTTATTCATATTCTTGTTGCATCTGCTTCTAAAAAATGTGAATCTTGTTCAAAAGATCCGTTTTTATGCTTTAAAGAAGTAGGAAAAATATTTGATTATTTTCCTGCTTTTTATATCCCATAGTAAATTTTCTGTTTGAAGAGAAAATGGTTTCAAAATTTTATTTTTTCTGACTGCTGCAAAAGTATTATATATTTTTGGTGGTTTTTAAATAAAATTCCACTCAGTGCAGAGAAGTCTACTTTATAGTTTTCAAATGATATCTCACTTCGAATTGTGGAATCTCTCTTATTTATAGATTTTGTTTTTTTAAGCCACAAATTTAATAAAATAGAATATAAATTGGGAATTCTTTAGATTTTTTTCCTGTAACTCTGATGCAATATTGAAAAATTATAGCTGAATACTGGGGCAAGAAAGAACTATCTTAATCTAAAAAGCTGACTTCTAGAGTAAAAATGAAATAAATCATTCGCTTTAAAAAATGGATTTTGATTCTTAAAAAGAAGCCTCAATTGTGAGATAAACCCCCTCACATCATATTTGTTCTATATTCATTAAACAAATTAAAACGAAAATATGTAATTCAATGAGAAGCTACAGTTTCTTTGTAGTTAGTAAACATTTATTTTTTGCAATATTCTTCATCACTCATCCGCATATGTTTCCCTCTGCAATTGTGAAGACGAGGAGACGCATAGGCCGTACTGTAATGCGGCAATTCTGCATTCATTTCAATGCCTAATTTATTATCTTGGCTGCCCGAGTATTAAGTTCACCAGGATGTCTAGGCAGGTCGGGACTAACTTCTTGTCGATAAATGTTATATTTGGTTCATTAAATTTAAGTACGGTTATTAAATTATTTAGTGAATAGCATCATTTACTTGCCCTAAATAAATAAGTTCTAAATTTATGCAGACCGAACAAAATTTTATAACATTTTTACAAATCTAGGATTATTTTGACGTTAATATTTTCTTCCTGAATGTTGGCCTTTAATTACTTTCATAAATAAAAATAATTGTTTGCACGTATGAATACTTCGAAAAGCTGAAATAATTTCATATAGCAATTTTGGAATGTTTCCAAATATTCTTAAAACCCTTCCACTCTTGCTTTCACCATAACGGTCGATTTACTCACTGTCGTCGCAATTTAATCAACCAAACTAACTCCATACGCTACGGCATGACGGGGCAAATGTGTGCGTAGCAAACGACGGGGTAAATGGGTCACTATTTTAATTCGAAGTATGATAACTATAAAATTTGTTTGTTTATTGCTTCAAAGATCAAAATTAGTTTGATTTATGCTACACTCCTTATGTAATTCCTTACATTCACTCCTTATTTAGGTGTTTAAATGGAGGAAAAGTTGCTAAAACTGAAACGTAAGAAGAACTATAATTCTTTTTTAGTATTTTCCGATGTAAATATCAAAAGCTGCATCTCACCTTTAAACAAAATGGAACTAAATATTATGACATTCATTAATAAACTAATTTAATTTATATCCAAATAATAAAAAAACCCTTCCAAGTTGAAACGCAGTCCTTATTTTCTTACCGAATTATACTGCGCTAAAAGATTCTGACGGAATTTTTATAAGCAGTTCTATTTCACTATCAGCTTTGTTTCGCTGTATATCCATTTTTTTAAATTCGTACCGCAATAATTTGTAGTAAGCTGATTCAATTAAAATTCCACCCCATATTAATCATTTACTACCTAAAAAGTCAATAGCAATTGTTCTTTTATTATAACAAGGTGAAATTATATAATAACAAAGCTATACAAGATGAAATTTTAAAAAATATATTCCTTATTAAAGTTTGAAAGGAAAGTCAGTATTCTGGGCGAACAAGTTGGTCGAAAACGACGGCTAGTAGATTAAAAGATGGTAGATTTTTAATAAAAGTATGCATAAGAAATTAAAATTCAGCATTCAATTTTAAACAAAGATAACTGCAATAAAACACCAGCTATATTTTTGTTATTTATACTTCATTTTATCACAGTTTAAATTCATTCTTAAATATTGCTGAAACAAAATGCTTTATCTTTACAAAGCAAAAGGTGTAAATCTTCGTTTGTATGTCATTTTGGTCTTTTCGAAAATTCGAACATTTTCTGTTATCAGTCATTACATTTCTGTTCCAATTAAGGAGGACATTTTCTCATGAAATTAGCGAGGACGACATCTTTTTCCTCTTGCCATTTAGAATTTGAGTCTTGATCACTTCTGAGATATAGGTGAACAGAGTAGTAAAGTGTGATGTAAGAATTGAATGGTATCAAATAAGGCTATTTTGATAAATTTAGAACTAGGTGTGAACTAGTGATTGTCAGATCTGCCTGTTTTTCCACATTCAAATCGAAGATTTTTGTGCTATGTACAATAGTGTATTACATATATCGATTGTTAAAAAATATCTTTGCATGACTTCTTTGAGAGAACTTTCAAAACATTATAGATTATTTATTTTTAAATGCAAATTAAAATTTTTAATAATATTTTATAATAAAATATTTCAACTTCCTTTTAAAATACTAAACAATCGTCTTGATAATTCTAGCTAAATTTGTACTCTGCGTAGTAGATATTTGAACTTCATCGTATAAGGTATTACTTCTACTACGAATTGTTTAGTTTCAGAGTTAAATCTTCCAATTAGATTTACTTATTACTGCAGCCTTATGAAGCTAGGTGGCAGTATGTGTTATATTATATCTTAAACCTTGTGACGAAGTGACGTTATAACTCATTCTATTTCATTGATAATGTTTGTCTGAACTTAACTCATTTAAATGACGAAATCTGATTGTCAGTGCTTGAATCTTATATCGTATCGAATTACACCGAGAAACATTATTTATTCAGTTAAGTATCTGTATTTGTGTTTAGTTAGGCACCTTAGCTACTGTTTATTATGTGAGCATCTGTAAATGTTTCGATTGTCAGCTTCTGATCAATGATATTAATTTATAATAAAATGTAATAAATAATAACTAGAATTTTGATGGGTTTTTTCCCCTCAATCTTTGGGAAAAGAATCTTAACATCTTATTCCTACAGGTGTCAATATGAAACCAGTGGTCTCTCGCAAACTTTCTCTCATAATCTGTAAAACAAAATGTTATCATCCCTTTTCATGTATGAAACTAAAATTTAACAACCTTGAGCATAGCCTATAAGACATGAGTGCTCACAAAGTTTTATTTTCAGAAATCTGCATATGATAGTTGTGTGCTTAGAAGTATAAAAAAGAAAACCGAATATATATTTTGCATGACATTTTATATGACAGTTTAAAACGGAAAAAAAATGGAATTAAAATAATAGAATTGTAATCACAAGATGCTATTCCAATTTTTATTTATCTAAATCGCTGCAGTTATGAATTGCCTTGTTTTCATGTATGAACACTAAAATATAGAATGATGGACGCTTAATCTCTTGATGGTTAAAATTTTGATAGAAATCTATACGTTAGAAGATAAACTGCGCACTAAATATTATCTTTATTTTTGAAATCTCCAGCTTAAAAATTAGAATTTGATGTATTAATCTGTAGTAAAATATTCCGAATATGTCTTATCTACTTAAACATTTTTATTGCATTGAAGATATTATTTTTTAAAAAAATTTGAGAATGAACTTATAATTATGTCAATTAAAAAAGAGAAAAATAACATAATAACACACATTTTTAAATACAAATTAGTGAAATTAAACGTTGCTCACACTTTCATTGAATATAGGATTTTCTTACGCATTTTGTAGAATTTCTATTTGTTATTTTTAAAAGAAATTTTAACACAGTTATTTCATATTTGTTATTCTGCGATTTACTAGGAGTTTAAAGTTCTATGAATGCAATTTATTATTATTAAAACAAAAAAAAGTAATTTACCAGTTTTCATTATTTCTATATATTAACTGACGGATAAATGTTAAGCTATATTAATGCAAAGTAAATTACATAATACAAAAGTTATTATTTATAGTATAATAGAATCACAGATAATTAATGCCGTTCTGTATTTACATACTTTGAACCATAAATTTCTTAAATAACTTCTAAATTAATTTTCTTTCTCATACGGAATTAAAGAAATTAAAAAAAAATACTCAAATGTGAAGAAAATACAAATATAATTACTAAATATCAATAAAAATATTGCAAAATTACGGAATAATTTGAATAGATGTGCAAATATTGAAAATCATATGTTAAAATAGAAGAGATATATCCACAGCAGTTTTAAAATCACACCAAACAATTTTTATGACTTCATTGACGGAGGTATTAAATATTTATTATAATTTATATTATGATATATATTTTAAAGTATTTCATAAAATTACTTATTTATGAATAAATAAGCACCTAAAATAAGAATATTTCACTAAATCCATATATTATTATATGAATTTGTTTTAAAAGATTAAAACATTTTCCTTTGAAAATATTAAAAAGAATTGTTGAGATTTTCTTCCTATTAACATCAAATACGTCAATAGTTATTTCATTAATAATTTTCTTTGGACATATTTGCTTTAAGCAATTTTAATAAAATCTGAGTTCCATCAATTAGCTTCTTGAGAGATGGCTTTTTCCTATATTGAATTATACTTTTGAAATAATCTTATCTCATCTTAAATGGAGTAATGAAATTTCAGGCAAAAACGACAAATTTAATAAAATTATTTTATTAAAGGAAGAATTGGTTTGAAAATGTAACTGATATGGACATCTAAAGTTTTCATATTTTCTTTTCTACTTTATTTGAATATAATCTAAATGTTTGGACGTTTGCAAAAGACTTTTATAATGATACGAACAATTTTAAATATTCTTCCTGCAAGAATGAATTTAAAATTGATTTCTAAATATTCAAAATAAAACATAAAATAAAAAGAATTTTTTATCTTTTCTTAGATTTGGTTCCTCAGACGATAAGTAATTTAAAGACAGCAACGTTTTTAACCATAACGTGCAGCCACGATTACTACATATTGCGTTTGAAATGTTTTTTAAAAATATCGTCTTGTAATTGAATAAAAATTGAATGAGATATATTTTTATATAATTCAAATAAATTGAGAATTTTTTTCCTCTCAATGTTTTTAACATATTGTACTTTCTCATATACAAAGCAGAGAAAAAGTGTACTATTCGCCAAAAAAAATTCGAAATCGAGTTTTTGACGAATCTCCACGTTTCAGACTTCCTTAATTTCGAAAAGCACGGTTTTGGAAACTGTCTGTCTGACAAGGTAACTCAAAATCGCGCTTAATTAGAGGAATGAAATTTGGTATACTATCTTTGCACGAAATTCTTAGATTTCAATCACGTTTTGTGGAAAATTCTGCTCCGAGGAAGTCCGTCTGTCCGAATACAAGTTAACCCTCCAGCTTGGCAGTTCCATTGTTTTTCGCAGTGTAGAGTGTTTATTTTTATGATTACAGATTTTTATTTTGTTAAGTTATTATCGTGTAACATACAGTATCAGCTCACTTCCTTTGAAAAATATTTAAATTTATTTGCAAACATCGCATCTAAATAGTGATTTCAAATTATTACGCAGCCAGTGGGTTAACACGATGATTAAAAAACGAAGACAGCTAAATAAATGAAATTCGTACACAGATTTAACATCTATAGAGTAGACGGCTACTAATTTCTGGGCCAAATCCAACTAAGGGTTGACTGTCTATTTGTCTGTACTTTCAGAAACATGTAAACCCGATAATTCAAAAACGCCATGACTTAAACATATGATATTTGGTACAGGATTTTGTGACTACACTTGCAATTTGGGGCAAATTTTTATTTCAATCGGCTGAGAAAAATTTGTCAAAAAACAGATTCTATTTTTGGATACTATTACCGCATGCCAAATATTAATCGCGAAATAACTCCAAGGATTACGCGAAATTTTTAGTAAAAATTCTACATTCATGGCAAAAATTAGCATTTGGTAATTATTGTAAGACAATGTCATGTAAGGTGTTCTCTGGCCTATGACAAATTTATTGGAGATCATGCGGGAATGTTTTGGGAAGACTCTCCCATAGGTTTTATTATATTTTACTCAATAACCTCAAATAATATTTTAGTGTGTTTAAGAATGATATTATACAAAACACACCTATTCATGGCATAATTTTTATCGTCTTAACAACAAAGTTTCATTCTCCTATTTTTGTCTGATAAAATTTCCTTTTGAAAAAAAATTATTATATTTTGAAAGAAGTTCTGTTGTGGGAGGATAATTTTAAAGAAATCCAATTAATATTAAATTGCTTTCTCAGTCGATAAAGTTTAATTAAAAACCTCAAATTATTTGACATCCCTCATACGCACGGCTCGAAATCAATTTATCTATTGTGAAGCAAGCTACTAATGCATGTGTGGCAATCGTGCACAAACCGACAATGTTTACGAAAAGCCCTCTGGATTGTGTATATTGATAAGCAAATTCCATTGCAAGAGGCATAGTATGTGTTAAATAATTCTATTTATACTATCAACAGGAATAGAGCCGACTGCTTACCTGATTGTATGCATATAGTTATTTTCTCAGGCATGATACAAGGGATTAGAAAGATACATTTCGTCGCTTCGCCGCTTCAGAGGATATTACTTATTGGCATCTATTTGAAATTGTGATTAGACTTGATATTGATGCTACATTTAATAATTTTTGCTCTTTATAATTTCAGCTTATAAAAGTGAATTTTGAGAACATTTTAATTAAAAAATTGGATATTGCTTCACTATATAGATTTGTATGTAATAAATATTATATAACAGAATAATGGATCCATGGATTTATGGATCAGAATTGTCGGACTTCTCTAATTTTAAATGACGTGCAAATATAGGAATTGATGACCCAGCACATCATAAAATTTTATTTGTGAAAGATTTAAAATCAATTGAATTTTTAAATAATTTATATGTTGATTAATTTCAAAAGTTAAAGAATTTAAACTAAGCTTTATGCTTTATACAGCGTTGCCAAATCGACCGACAAATTCCGAGAGGTGACAGTGGACATCAAGATTATAAAAAATTGCCATACAACATATAGTCCCAAACGACGTTTAGTAGGTGAAAATCGCAAAAATATAGGGTGTTCGAGAAACTGTAAAAAATTAATTTAAAAAATGACGAATGAATTTGTTTCAACTACAATTTTTTTAAAAGTGTAAGCACATTCTTAAAAGATTTTTTTTTCATGTAGGTAATATACCGATTTGATGATTCAGGGGTTCGTAACTTACTGAAGACGGAAAAAGCAGTTCGAAAGAAATAGAATCAGCTGTTGCACACAGTGCTGTCTCATCAAGCATCAAATTATCAGTTTTACTCAAATAAAAAGACAAGTTAGCTATCTATTATTGTTTAGAAAAAGTTGCTTGAAAAAAAGGGGATACATTAATTTGCTATTACTCATTTATTAACTAATCATTCACCCATAATAATTATTAATCATTCACTGATTTATTGCTTGTGATATTGATTAATTACTCATTGATGGTTTCTAATCCATTAACTGTTATTAATTGTGATTTAGTTATTGTTTCAGATACATCGATTTTTTAATCTTTTCCGGATATGAATGACATTCGTTTAGAGTTCGAATTCTTAGTTAAAAAAACAAACGACCAAGGCTTTCATGAATTCAAATTACTTGTAAGTGAAATTGTTTGACTTAGGAAATTGCTTTAGTTTAAATCTATACCAATTTCTTCGATAAGTAGTCTGGAAACGGAGAATAGTTGAAATGCGTTTACTTGAAATCTTCTCTGTGCATTTTTTTTTTTTACTTGGGCTTTATTAAAATCAGACTTTAAAAAGAAAAAAAATTAGATTGATGCATTTTAAAATGTGCTAAAAATAATTTTAATTACAATTCGTAGTATCTGGTAATGTTATTGCACTTTGAAATGAAGTCTGCAGTTTGTCAAATAAGACGTTCTTATAAAAAAAAAGAGCTATGAATTTTTAAGTAAATATTTTAGCCTCAAACGCAAACTACACAAAATAATTTCCCTGCACAGTATATGTAATAAATCACAAATTTATATATGCAAACATATTTTTTTTTATATTTATTAATTCTTTCTCTTTTTCACATTCCATTCATTTCGATATTTTTCTTTTATTTAAATACAATTATATGCACAGCTTTTAATTTGTTTTAAATTTTCTTTAAATTGACTATAACTAACTAGATAACTATAATTTTTATAGTATTTATTTATAATATTATTTGCCTATTATTGGGCTTTATTTTGTTTTACTTTTGTGCATCATTTAGAGTTTATTCATTTTTTTCTATAATTATTCATATTTTATTATAATTTCTTATTTTTCTTTATTTGTTTTTAATATTATTCTATTGCTATTATACATTTAAACAAATGAAAATTGCAATGTAAAATGATATTAATGGCCTCATAGGCACAAAGTCCATGTAAATTATATTAAAAGAGATAAATAACTATCTAAGGAACAACAAATCGACCAGAAATAGTTTCCTTTAAGTGAATGTTCCCTTCCGCGCATGCGCATCCAAAATTTGTTAAAACGTTTCCTAACGATAAACTTCATTTATTCGCATTGAAATTCATTATAGCTTATCCTATATGGCTAAAAATTCACGGATTTATCATAATAACGAATTATTTAATGAATTTTACTCAAGGAAATTTATTTCAGAGTATAAAATGTAATATTAACCATAGAATTTACAAATAGTTATGAAGAATGAAGATATAATTTGAATGAAAGTAATCTATAAATAGATGTATAATTTATTACATTTTTCTGCGTAATATTCAAAATATTAAATCACACACTTTTCTAATTTTCTATTCGAATTAAAATTTTTCAAGTGTGATCTTTTAAAAATTATGAAATTAACCCTTTATGAGAACATTCGTCACCCATACATAATTACTGCAATAAGTAGCAATTTCCACTATCTGCTATTTCATTGTATCTTTGAAACAAAAGAATTTTTGAGAAAAAAATATCACTTTTTTCTTCTGAATATAGTAATAGGAAATCAATGTTTCTTCCATCAAACTGATACGATTTTTCAGTCCTGTCTGCCAATTTGTCATATTTAGTATACTTTCATCTTTTATAAAACAAGTTTGACACTTTTCTATACAAAACACATCGCACATAAATCAACTTGAAAAAGGAAACATTAGGCTTTCTAAGAATAATACAGCCATTAGGGATCTCATTTTCGTATGTCCCCCAGTAAAATTACGGGCTTTGTATTCGCAAAAATTGACTATGATGGATCATTTGTCCTCTTCTCAATTTGTTCAAAGCGCCGACATCTTTTCATCAATCTTGTATCTTCCACCAGATTTTTTTTACATGTTCACTGTTGAATTCCTATTATTGATTGATCTCAGTGTAATTGAGAATCTCAAGTTTTTTGAAAAATGTAAAGGATTTTGATAATATATCAGAAAAATGTTCAAAATTCTTTTTACAAATTAAAACATTTATATAACTATTTACTTTGTTATTACTAACTTATTATTATTATATTACTGCTATTATGTTACTAACTTATTGTTATATTTTTAATCATTCAATAATATACTTTTAGGAATCTGAAACACCTCCTTCCATTTGTATCTTATGTCTGGAATAAAATCTATTGATTCTGAAAGGTTGACAAGTCAATGAACATGAACTTGGCGACAATTTGGTGACAAAAAGGAAGCTTCTTGAAAATGCAAAAATTATGGATTATTACTTTTTTCAGGAATCGGGAAAGGAATATGCTTCTAAAGATTTTCATATGACTGCATGCTTTATCAGATAATATGTTTAAATCCAAGAGGTTGAAGAGTATTCATTCTGACTTTGCAGTGCTACCAGCATTGCGAACTGCTGACGTAAAGTTATTGTGCCTTTATTTAATTATAGACTTATATTTTGGAAATTTCTGCAAACGCTTCTCTTTGTGTACCCCCTCAGTTGTGTTTTTGTTAGCAGCGTTACGTATTTTTCAAGAAATAAATTGCATTTTCCATTATTCAGTTTGTTCCACATTTTTGAATGTATGCCCATTAGAGTATTTGCAAAACATTATAGTACATTCTAAAATATTAGACTTATTAGAGTATTTTATCTTCATCTTTTAAACATTTTTATACAGTATACATCTACATACTGTATAAGAAATTATTATTAAAAATTATATCAACCTTCCGATAGAGCATTTTTTCTTAATAGTTTACGAATTAATAATGAATGGTTGAATTTCAGCAGTGAAAGAATAGTCTCGAAAACAATATGTTAATAAAATTATTTCAGATTAAAAGAATAATAATTATTTTAATCCTTTATCCAGTGAATGAAAAGGTATTGAATGAATAAATGAAAAGGTAAATGAAAAGATATTCTAATATATAGCATTGTGTTTTTCTACAAATTTATAAGGCATTTTCAAATTGTTTAGCTAGGAATAAATATCTTTGAAAGATAATATAAAGTTTGATATTACCATTATTTTGAAATTAACTTGGTTTTAAAAAATTATTGTTTCTCTACTTATTATCATTTAAAAACTAAACAATCTACATATTAATTATGTAATTTTGATGTACAATTCTGTATTATTAATTTATATTTCAATTGAAAAAATATTTTTAATAAAATTTTTTAACATAGCATGTTTATTTTACATTTATTTCTCACAAAGTTGAAATACACGAGGAAAGCTTGATAAAAATATAATTAAATTTTTAACTTTTAATGAGCATTAAAATATGATGCTTATGAAACTAAATATTTACTTAACTTATATTCGTAATCTATACTTATAATAAAGCTCAATGTGTGTGTGTGTGTGTGTGTGTTGGCGCTCTACAGGCCAGACCGTTTGACATACAGCTACCAAATTTGGTACATGTATACCTTGGAGGTTGGGAATGTGCAACTGGGGTTTCTTTTTTCGAATTTTTAATTAGAATTTTAATTATTAATTAAAAACTAACTTTCCCGCCAAAAAAATCTTCCATTTTCCCCACCGTCAACTTTTCCGCCAAAAAAATCTTCCATTATCCCCAGCGCCAAACGAGAAAGGCTTCAGTTTTTTTTTCTCCCAACAGTAATGAGGCTAGGGTTAATATTTTTCGGCGGATTATTTCAATCGGTTCTGTTTATTTTCTTAATGTTTGATGCATTTAAAATTAAACATTGTTAATGAATCAATCTTTCAGATTCATTCTGAAGTACTTTTGAATTAAAATAAAACAGAATAAAGGAAATTAAAAATGTCTAATCAGCATAGCGTTACCCCAACTGGCGTAGAAAAAAATCACGTATTTGCGTTACGTAACCGGCAAAGAAAATTCACGCATGCGCATTCTGTTCTGACTGTTGCCATGACAACGTTATCAATGGATGATTTAAATTATTTTTGGGTTAGTTGCATGCTTTTGTAAGTAAATTGTATTTATGTTAGTTATATATTTTTTTTTGTATATGCTTATAGTTTTAAGTACATCGTTTTTTAAGTTGTTTTTTTAAAACCTGTTTTCAACCGTTTATTTTAAACGATTCGTTTTATTTTCTTAGTGTTTGATGCATTTAAATTTAAACATTGTTAATGAATCGATCTGCTCATAATGAATCTAAGAAAATTTTGTTGACCAACTCTTGAGATATTACATAAATTAAAAAAGATATTCTTTAGTGCCCATAAAGTTTAAACGCTGAGTGACTCTATTTTCAGTAATCAGATTATAAAAAAATGCTTTCTTTCAGTAAAAAATATTATTATATTAATTGAAGATAAATTCTTTCCACTTTAATTTAAAGCATAAATTCTACGGGTGCTAACAGAAAATGAGAGAGATACATATTACGTTATGACTGAAGGCCTTTATAATATTATGAATGAATTATATGATAATCAAAATTTGAAGTTTTAAAATATTTTGATGAAGAAGCTATTAAAGTAGAAATTGCATAAAATATTTAATTATTAAAATTTTAACGAACATTAAGATTGGCGAACCGGCTGGTCGCCAAAGGCGGCTAGTATTATAATAAAAAGAACATCTTTTCAAAGTAATTTTAAAAATACAGAGCTTAAGATATATTAATAATTATCTAATTCATTGATTGAAATGTTTCCTTCTAACCACTAAATCAGATATCAAATGAAATATAAGGACAAATTAGAAGTTTCGTAAGAAAAATTATGGAAGTTGCTGAATTCACAGTAAATAAGATAGTCTGCTGTCAATAATTTCTTTATATATCATTAATAATTTTTATGTATGATTATCATTGGTTTTGTTTCATTTTCTTATTTAGAATGTACTGCTCATTTCCCTTTCAACTATTTTATTATATGTGTTGTTATTAAAGGGTCCTTCTGTTTTGTCATGTATTATAATACATTTTAAAGTACGTGGCTCTTTAGGAATGATTTTTTTTGAAAAACGTTCAAAAATGGTTATATTTTTTGAATATTTACATTGAAAAAGATATCAGTGAGAAAAATTTATATCAGTTAAGGGATAAAAAGTTTTTTTAAATTGGTAAAAAGTGCTTTTTCTTTGCTAAAAAGTGTTATAAAGCAAAAATCTTTTAATTTAGAAATGCTTTAGATTTACTTAAAACTTTTCAGATAGCTTAAGAAATATATTATCTTATTCCTGAATTACAAAATAAGTAAGTAAAGTCGTATTGCTATCCATTCTTTAAGCAATGGAGTAAAATAACATGACATTTTCAATTTTTTTGTTCACATTGTGAAGTACTTAAACAACTATGAAATATTTCTAAATGAATAAATTACTTATTCTCTAGTTCAGGAACTGCAGAGCATATTGAGAAATTATTATACCATATTTGAATAAAATATATTTTAATTTATGAGGTTTTTCGCAAGAAAATTCTTCAGAAGATTAGCATTTGAGAAAACAACATCTAAAGATGCAAAATAGCATTAAAAATTATGTAAATCCAAGTATTAAAAAATAATCAGGATAACTTTCCTAAAAATAGATTTAGAAACAAAATTCTAATGATTTTATAAAGAAACCTGTTCAAAGATTAATAATATTAAATAAAACTATTTCCTAACTTCGCAAGAGATCGGCATTTCAACGCATTGACCTATCTTGATAATAGATTTTGATTTCAAAAGTTGCATTGCCTTGCGTAGCAATAATATTTTTATTCAACATTCACCATCAATACAAGCTCAATGCCAACAGTTGTCAGAGTAAGTGAATAATAATGATATTTGTCAAATATTCGGTCTTTCACCGACGGACTTGGCATGTGTCGATATTAAACGGAGTATATCTACATTTGCCAGAATTAAGTGTTGTTATGGCAACATATGGTTATAAAAATTTGCTTTGTTTGATATAATATGCCAGTTAATATTGGATTATTTGTCAAGAAAAGTTAGAACTAGAGAAAAGAAAGAATATATGAGATAAATTTGATATGTATTTGAAATGTTTTCTATGGAGATAAATTTCTATGGATGATGACCTGAACATTTAGCAGATTACGAATAAATGTGTTTGAACAATAGAATAAAACTTATCCTGAAAATGTTTTTCTCATGCTTTTGAAGCGAAAGAAAGATAACAGCCATTAACTGAATCTTTCTTTTTATTTCTTTTTGAATTTCTCTTGCTTTTTTGTTTGTAAATTCTAAAATAATGATTCAAGAAATGTCACTTAAACCAGAAAATGCTCCAACATTTCCAAAAACATCCCAATTTTGAAAAAAAAATGAAATTGCTAATGAAAACGAGTTATTATGCGAGAACATTATTTTTTTAAAGTCACGTGGTATCAATCAGATAGGAAAACAACATTATGCTCTCACATGATTCAGATTTCGCAATCACCAGCATTGGTTTGGGAATTGCGAAATTGCAAATTGCAATATTGTTTGGAAAAGCGATGGTTTTTGACCACCTCGAAATCAAGCGAATTCTAAAATCTTTTTCTCGAGGTCAGAAGTTGTTTCGTGAAAAAGAAAACGTTTTAACCAGTTTGAAACAATCAATTGACTATCAGATTACGCATGTGCCGATGTTTACAAAATGATAAGTTATTTTTTCGTCTTAAAATCATCTCAACATTTTTTGCTAGCTAGAAAACTTGAGAATTAAAAAAAATTATATTATATACATAACTTTCGATAACTCCCCTAGCGGTTTCGCGCTCATTCCCATTTTCTTCTCTATGCTTCTTCCGGCGAAAATTTCTTACAGCCCTGCCCTTTATTGGAGATACAAAAGAATCGGGTACACGGCGGACATTCGCTCTAAGTTGGAACTTTTTGTTGGAGATAAGTCGCCAAATGTGTCAATCTTTTTTATCATTTTCCAATAACCCTAAAAGTGAAAAATGGATGCCTCAAAGTGATAAATCGCCAATTTTGTGCCCGTGCCTTTTGGAGCTTCAAAAACTCCAAATCAAAACAACATCATGTTCTTACATGATAAAATGAAAGGAATGTTTTACAGCTCCAAACTTATCGGATTACTTCGTGATAGTTCTTAACAAATAATTAGGATATCACTGAAGTCTCTTTCAAGATGAGAAAAGGAATTAATTCAACAAAGCTATCTAATTATTAGTTTTGAGGAAGAAATTTAGAAAGTTATGTCTTATTTAATATTGATATTAAAATTAATAGCTATTCTTTCATGGATTCTTCGCTTTGTGAGAAAGAATCATACTTTTTAAAGCATAAATATAATTCATGGTGGTATCAAAAATGCGAGACAGAGAAATGTTCCTTAATAATGAGAATTCTTATCTAGTAAATGAATTTCAAACAGATGATGACACATTGGTGAACCATAACTCTGACAGCTAGTTTATTCTTAGTGTCATATTCATTCACAAAATGCAGAACTATTATGAATTTTACAAATAATATAGAGAGTTCCAAGTTCAAAACATTATTTCAATTCAGAACTGTAGTGAATGCTGCCAAGATATGTGTTAAATTTGATTTCATGACGTCTTGGATCAGACATATCCTATTGGTCTAATTTGGGAGAAGACTTAATAACTTTTATTGATTATTTCTGTCTATCGAATACTTTAGGGGTCGTATTTCAAAATGCCGAGTCTACCTCAAAATAGACTTTAGTTGCTTCAGAACAGCGCATTAATGTAACTACTCTAAACTAAGAATTTGCATTTATCCCATACAAAATTGCTGTTCATTTTAGAATAAGATAAACTTTAAAATAAATCAATTTAATATATTCTTGAGGAAAAATAAACTTGTAATAGTTTATCAATCAGAAGTTTAGTTTAGTTTAGTTATATTAACGAGCCGTTTTAAAGCAACACTAGGGCTATTTTGGGACGGACTTCGTAATTCTGAACTGCGGACAAATGACGGAGACGACACCTGAGCTAGCACCCCCTCTCTAAACTTCCGCACCACATTAGAGGAGGGGGGGGGGTTGGTCTCGACGGATTTAACATGCACCAGCTGACGACACACTTACACGACGGTTCTTTCGTGGAATCGGGTTTCGAACCTGAAGCTTGGTTCCGAAACCGAGACCTTACTACCATTCCACCGCGGCCTCCTGTATTCTATACAAAATTATAATGGAATTTAGAATGAGAAACTTTAAAATAATTAAGATAAATCAATTTAAAGCATTATTGAGAAAAAAAGAAACATTAATAGTTTTTTAGTCAAAACTTTAAATTGTTAGAATTTGTTTAATACTTAGAGATGAATAGCATTTCAAACCAAACAAACAAACAAACAAAAAAAAAAAAAAAAAACTAATTCATTTAAAGAAATTCAAGAATTTCTGAGTGTTACGAAAACGCTTCTTTTTTCCCCCCTCTGATTAAAATCAACTCTTAACCAGCATTAACATAATAAATAGTTAACATAACATTAACATTAAAATAATAAATAGTTGACTGTAATATAATAATTAACTGTAATAAAATAATAAATAGTTGACTGTAATATAATAATTAACTGTAATAAAATAATAAATAGTTGACTGTAATATAATAATTAACTGTAATAAAATAATAAATAGTTGACTGTAATATAATAATTAACTGTAATAAAATAATAAATAGTTGACTGTAATATAATAATTAACTGTAATAAAATAATAAATAGTTGACATAAATTTTGACAATTATCATGAATTTAATCATGTAACTTCATGAAAAGATGCCTAGCAGTCTAAATTTGAGATTAGAACCCAAATCAGTGAAATTAATTATTGAACGAGCAGTCCAAACATTTCCAAACTTATCTAAAATGAAATTAAAAGAGCCAAAATAATATCTCAAACTCAATAAACTATCTGCAGATAATTTTGCTGTACTGAGGTATTTCACGGGCCTCTTGTTGAAATGGAACCACATTTTAATGAGTTCTCCTGAATTGTTGAGCGATGCAGAGAAATGGAAGCAGTCAAATTTTGGTGTTTCGGATAAGTTCGGCAAGGAGTTTAAAACGAATGTGCGCTCTACGTACCCTTCACTCAACAAGCTTTTGAATTCTATGCAAGCTGAGTGGCTTTGAATTCAATGAGAGACTAATAGCTTCATCTAAGCAGATTTCAATTGTTTTTCGATAAAAAAAAGGAGATTACAAAAAAATTAGTTAGATGACAATTTTTTTTAAAATATCAACTAATAATTCTAAACAAGTACCATATTAAAGATATTGATAAAGGTAGTTGTTATAATGTGGAGTTAACCTCTTCGTCGTCCGTAACGCGTTTAGCGCGTCCAAGTGAAAATTCTGCAGGACGGCCGTAACGTGCTTTGAGCGTTCGTTTACATTTTTAAATTTTTAAACGTTTAAAAGGCTTTGTAAATGCTTACTTGTTTGAATTTTTATTTTTGTTGTTCTAATGCTGCGAAAAACAGTGGAAAAATAGTAATTTTAGCGGACAGGAGAAGACGGCGAAAGATATTTTCATGCTAAGAATGTATATTGTAAACATATTTTAACAGTCGCGTGATCAAACAGAAGAAACTTTTGGAATTTTAACTTCGATTTATCTCATTCTGGAGGCATAATTTGCACAGGCAAAAAGCGATGTCAGTATGCAATGCGACACAACAGCAAAAAAGGCACATTTTCCCCTTAACGTTTAACTTTATACCAGTAGCGCCATCTGCCTCTCAATTTGAAAAAAATTTATTCAGATTCCTAATATTTATAATAATGCGTCAGAAATTAAATTCAAAAGTAAAAGACAGTTAAATAATTACATAGAAATATATACTTTTTAGTATAATAATAAAATTATTTATCATCATATTAAAACATTATTATTATAGTTATTTTACTGCTGTGAAAAAAATTGAAATTTTCATGTTATTTATCCAATGCGAATATGTAAAGATTTAAAAATAAAGAGAATTTTGTTTCTAGTTCATAAACTAAGAAATATATTCATAAAACTATCTACAAGTGTGTGAAAATCATTTGATAGATATTTAAATAAAAGAACTTTTTTACACATGTTTTTAGTGAAAAAACCGCGCCAGTTTTACCGATTAAAAAATATTTGGTGCTCATGGATGATTTTTCAATCTATTTCATGCAAAAAATCTAAATTATTTTACATTAAAATCTCGGACATATCCCATAGCGTAAATTGATGTTATTCATAAAATGCATGCATAAAACAAAGAAAATGGATCGCAAAAATAAATAAATAAATAAATCTTGTAGACAACAAGACAGGTCGAAATTTTTTTGCAACTGCAGGTTTAAAAATTTTTGCTGTTTTTTTTTTAAACAAAATTATCAATCTTTTAAATACATGAATTATTTTACAAGAGGAATATCAATATCCCAACAATCACTAAACGAATCAGTAATTATTTTCTATTATATGGGCATTCTGAAACATCGATTTCATGTATGATTTATTTAAATCCATTTCACGTGACTTTCCGTAGCCAAAACACTCTACAAACATTGATAATGAATGCCTCATTAAACGATCGCATCTTGTTTAATTGCTGAAATAAACTATTTATTGAGCATCAAAATCTCCATCGAGCATTTTGGAGTCTCCATCCATCCAAAACAAATGCCAAATAATGGGATTGATGAAAGGAAATCGCCACATTTCCGTTCACTTTTAAGTGGACAAGCATTATAATTTTAAATGTAATGCCTATTCGGTATTCATTATAAATACACTCGAAACATTCGATTGAGTTACGTGTCATTGTTGGAGTTCCGAATCATTATGAGCCTATTAAAGAGAAAATTTCTCATTTTCCTGTTAACATGTATTTTCAGAATTCAGTTAAATACAAATGAGAGAGGATGAGTGGCAATAATTTTCGAAATACTTGAAAATAACGTCTTGTGGTGGATTGCAATTAGCTGAAATACTTAACTGATTACCAATATCTGAACAATAATTGTTTTGTTCTGTATTAGGTTTTTTAATGTCTTCAAGAATTTAAAAATTTTAAGTTGTTATGTTTTATTGCCTGCATTTGCACGTGCAATAGTATTTTAGATTGGTAAGCTTTAAGGGCTTATTTATTTCTCTGGCATTTTATTATTTTGTATACATCACTTCAGATGCTAAGAAATGTTTACACTGTTTGGTTGTACAGCTACATGACGAAAAAAGGGGAGTTATTGTAACCAGCCAAAATACTGTAACAGAAACTTCTTCGCATTTTATCCCCCGCATTTTATCAAAAGAAACCTATATTTTATTAGGTATCTGTCATAATAAAATGTTTATAACTTATAAAAAACACTTCCTTAAAAGAAATGTTTTATTTGTTCCAAAAGTTAAAGGGGTATATATTTTTAACCTCAAAAATGAGTTCAATTCGAAGATAACTTTAAATTAGCAGATATTTGTCAGATTCTTAGTAGATAATTCAATTACCTTTATGTTTTATTAACATTTTGAATATATAGTTGATATTTCATTAGGCGGAGTTCCATTTATCGATTTTATTTTTCTATTTAACTAAGTTTTCTTCCGAACTTTGAACGACATGTATATATACAACAACATTTGAAAGATATTTTCATATTACGGAAATGATTCCAATGTATCGATCTTTCCGATTAATTTTTTTCCCAACTTCTATTTTTACGGAAAAAATTCTCCTTTTCAATAAAATCAACGAAATCATCTATTCTGAGAAATGGCAGCAATTAAAAAGTTATATGAGCTACTAAAAAATATACAACTGTCTAATTTTTTTCAAGCAGATGAATACATTTTCATTTCTGTATATCCTTTGGAGCATGGCGCATTGCATAGTATTACAAATTTTAATGAAAACACCTCAGTTAGTGCTTGAAGATGGAAATGAAGGTCTTGATGATATTTTTCAAGATACGAGTGCTGATAGCATTCGATAAAATAGAAGGAGAAATTGCAGTTTCAGAAAACAAAGCACACGTAATGTTATACGTGATGCTTATCAATTGTTTATAAAGAGAAACAAAGACAAAGATGCTTATTTAAAAGATTTCTTTAAAATAAACTTTCATAATATAAAATTACATGAATTTTGCATCTAAAATATAGACAATTAAAACGAATTCATAAGATTTAGTCATTTGGGGGGGGGAGGGAAGGAAGGGGTGCTTATAACTTAATTCACAAATTTTTGTTTTTTGTAATTTTTAAAACGAGCCTCTTAAATGAACCGATAAGATTTCTTTAAACAGATAAGAATGTATATGTTTTGTCTAGAAAGAAATTCTATAAATAAATTAATAGTTGTTTTAAATATAATAATATTAGCGTAAGTTCATTTAGAGAAAAGTTGTAAAGTAATTTATTAAATTACGGAAATGGGATTTTCAGTAGCCTTTTTAATAACACTTCGTAGGGAAGTAAATCAAAATGCTATAATTTTTCAAATTTTATTTATTTCTGGCATTTTTTTATACAACTCATTTCTACCCCTGAAATACGATGCCTCATATTTTGTAAACCTGATTAAAGTCGATATATATTTTTAACCTCTTCATCGCCCGTAACGCCTCTAGTACCTTCATATGAAACTTCTGCAGGGCGGCCGCTTCAAGTGTTCTACATTTTAAAACTTTTAAACGTTTAAAACGCTTTGTAAATGTTTACTTCTTTGAGTTTTTATTTTGTTTGTTCTAATGCGGCGAAATACAGAGGAAAAAAAATTTTCGCTCACAGGAGAGGAATGCGAAAGGGTTAAATGTCCAAAATCAGAAATTTCATTGCCTTTAAGAAAAGTAGCTAAATTTTTAATTTGTATTAAGATTTGTATTTAGAAATCTAAGGAATTCCCACTGTTTTATATGTTTAGTAACGAAATTGAAGACATTAACATTGTGACGTTATTTCTTATGACTAGTTGTGATTTCTTCCTTTTCCGAAGTTTTAAAAATTCAGACGAATTAGGAAAGTACTTTTTCAATATAAAATTTAAAATATATACTTCATTTCACATACTACAAATTATAAAAAAAATCGAAGCTTTTTAGTATTTAAATTATTATTGATTACAGAATCTAACACTGTTTTTTAAGGTTTTTTTTTCCAATTTAATGCCTATAATAATCCTTAGAACAATATATTTTCTCTTAGTATTTACAGACCAAGATTGGAAGTAACACTTTGTATTTCTTCAAAGAAAATACAAGAGTGAAACTTAATTTCAAATAAATTTAAAAAATATAAGTACTTTTGTATTAGTATCTTTTTTCTTACATATCATACTTGGCAATTAATCTTATAATAAACCAAATTTATAATTTAGTGCAATATTCATTTTCTCGTATAATATTTTCTTGGATTTACTGTGAGGATAAATATAGGCACATTCTTACAAAATATATTGTAAGCAATATAGATGGTTTTTATCTCTCTGCATTAGATCAAATATAAATATTTTAACAGTGTAGCAGAAAGAATAAAATTTTCATAGAACAAACAGTGAATAATAAGAAAACTTGGTGAGTTTTCAAGAACCAGAGTATTCCTGTTGAATGTTATTCCCAGAAGAGCCCACGGGTAAAAAGTTTACATTCCAAAAATGAATTCACTCTCATAACATTCTTCTAAGAAGACCCAAGTCCAGAATTCCGTCTATGTTTGAGTTTACAAAAGTCTATGTTTTCATTAGATTATATTTTAAAGATCGTATTCAGTTTGCAGAAATGCTATTAGGAAATTCTTCTTTTTCATGCTTCTATATTTAGTGGAAGTTGGGAATGGATTTTCAGATTTCCGAGGGAATTAAAATATTTATTTGATTAAAAGTGCACATTTTATAATATGGCGCTATTATTAAATTTGGACATTAGTAATTTATACATTAGTTTTATAGCATATAATTAGTTTGAGGCTAAATTTAAATTTTTCATATGATTTTATACAACTTTGTATATTATTACGAAATAGTTCTCCACAGAAAATTTTATAAACTCGGCGGCTTGTTGTAGTGGGTGTATGGTGATATAGATCACATATCACAATAACTAATAACGAGGTTTATCAACACGAAGACACAGATGGTGAAATAATGTCGACAAACAATACACAGCAGCAATTACATAAATCTGCAGGTCAGAAATAGTAAACAACCATAAGTAGAAACATACAACCACAACACCACACAAAGTGACCAGACAGTGCAAGAATAGAGAGTTAAAGCATTTATATACATCTCTCCAAATGCTTGCTCTTCTCCGCCGTCTTCTCGCTTTAGCTGTACTCAATTTCCGACTTACTACTACGCGACTGACTACTCAACACACACTACATTCTGCTTTAATACTCATCTCTAAGACTCATCACACGGCTAAATTTTCAGTCCACTAATCGCTTGAGCTTCGTTGGACTGATCCAACTAATTTGTTGCTGATTAAACGCGCACTGATTCCAGCTTGGTTTGTCTACCTATTATAGCTTCCGGAGACAAAGCACTGAAGGTTCTCGAAGATAATTCAGTATATTTCGCCTTCTATTGATACTATTGCTAAAGTTCCTGAAGGTTCTAGTATCATTCATTTTGTCGCCAAGTCGATCGACAAATGGTCATTAAGTTTGTCTCCAAGTCCTAGGGTCATTGATACGACATCCATTCAGCATCCAAAGGAACTGTACGTAAAACTGTCTTTCCTACGATTAAACTAACTGTGCTGAGAAACAACATTACAAATTCATAACAATATGAAGACTGACCCCATACATAAAACTTCAAAAGGAATATTAGAATAAAAATTTTTCACAAATGTTGTTATGCCGTATAATAGAACAACAAAGAAATGAAAACGAATTGCAATTATATCAAAATTGATAGAAAGATATTAAACGATAGAAAGTGATTTTTTATTAAATGAAATTGTTAACATTTGATAATGATTTAGATATATTTTTCTAACGCTTCTTGAGTATTTAAAAGCAAATAAACCATGGCGTCATTTAGTCCCCACTTCTTAATATTGAAGTTCCCGAATCGCCCGTTCAAACGCGGAAGGCGATCAACAGTATATTTCGCATTACCATTCTTTTCTTCATGTAAAAATTTTTTAGAATCTCAAAGGAAGTTCAAAGAGATATTTACTACTATTTTCTATGACTCCCTTGTCATCGGGTTTTTCAAGTAGGGAAAAAGGAGACTATCAGTCTTTGAAACAGAAACAAACTTGAATATGGATCTTCTTTCGATATGTCAGATTTTTTTCATATCAAAAATAGATGTATGTACTTATGTTCATACCAAACATGAAAAAATAAATAAATAAAAAAATATCTTTATTCGCTGTTGGTTGAGAAAAGTTTTATTTTGTATATTTTATACAATTTTATATTTTTTGTATATATTTAAACCAAATAATTTATAATTTAACTTTTATAATTTAACTACCATATTGCTTATACTCAAATTCATTCTTTTAAGTGTTTCGGCTTTCAGATTAAATTTTGCAACGTACTCCCTTTGATAACTTTCAAGGCCCAATTATGTATTTTTTTGTAATTAATCCAATTTCAATGTATTATATTAAACTAACGTTAGCAATATAATGTATTTTAACTATTCAATGCTAAGCTGCTTTATAAAATTCTTTTCAATTGAGAAACTTTACTCTCTTCAAAATTTGATTCTAAATAAAAGTTTTTCAGTTAACTGATTAGGTGTCTTTTTAAGGTGTTTATTTTTAGAAAAATGCCAAAATATCTTTTTTTTTCTTGGACTTCGTTGATGAATTAACAATTAAAAATAATAGTAGAAAATATTTTAAAATGGAAATTTTTAAAGCAAAAAATGCCAAAATGCATCGTTCTTTTCTTATATATCAAATGTTTGTATGTCACTCTTACAGGACAAACAATTATTTTATTGCCTAAAATTTTATTTGTAAACAATGTTTGGATTCAATATACAGATAAAAGAAATAATTTAAATTAGAAGTTATTTTACATGATTCTAATGTAATGACATTAATTTCTAGAAATTTTCAAATGGATACTTGAATGCGAAAATTCAACTCTTCTGAGACTAACATTTTTCAGAGAAGAATATATAACATTTTTAATGATAACTCTTCTAAGAATTACATAACATTTTGTCATCTAATCACACAATTGGAGACGCATGATCAAAAAATTATCTTTCAAATTATTATCTCAATAATTTCAAAGAGTTTGAATAGTAAAGCAGTAATCAGATGAATAAATAATTATAATTTACTTCCATTTTGACTTCTTTTCGTTGCATAATGTATAGAAAATTTAACTAACGTAGTTCAAGATAAATGAAAAAAAAATATAAAAAAAAAATATTTGAACTTCTATTCCAGACTTCGCCATGCCATTTGTTCGAACGAACGACATTTTGAAAATCTATTTTATTGAAATTTCTCCATAAATATTGATTTTCACTTGGTTTTTTTTTTTTTTTTTTTCTTTTCTTTTCTCATTTCTTGAAGTTTTCATGACTCAAGCTTCATACCTCATAATTAGACTATGACGCTATATTCGGAGATAGCACATGTTATGCATCAAAATACTGGTCATGAAGTGTTCTATCCGAATCTGTAAATACTAGATGCTGAATATCTAGCGGGACACCGTGTATTATTATTATAAACTCTATACCTAATATAACCTACCAACAAGTTTAGTTATATTAACTTCCCGTTTTAAAGCAACACTAGGACTATTTTGGGACGGACCTCGTAATTTTGAACCGCGCTCAGATGACGAGGACGACACTTGAGCTTGCATCCCCGCTCTCCACACCACGCCATACCAGCTGGAGGACGTTTGGGCAGGACGTTTAACGTGCACCAGACCCGCTTACACGATGGTTCTTCGGTGGAATCGGGTCTCGAACCTGAAACCCTCCGGTTACGAAGCCGAGACCTTACCCCCCCAGGCCACCAAGGCCCCACCTACCAACAATGACAAACCATCTTCAAAAAATTTAATAGGACTGAAATTATGTATGTAGATTTTGAGAACAGTCTTAAAATTCATGAAAATTACTGCCCACTATGTATCAGATCAGAGCTTTGTCATTTTTTTTATTTAAATATGGTTTAGAATTGCAAGTGAATAATTTGCTAGGCTGTCGTTGACACATTTTTTTTTATTTAAAGGAACTATGGATATTTTCTAAAATGGTGGATTATATAATTTTCGACTTTCAAATGCTTAATGTAATTTGGTAAGAATAAAACTATCAAATAATGCTAATTCACACACCATCAGACATATTTATCGTATAAAATTATTCTATGACACTGAATTGATGAAGCAGACATCTTTAAGAATTTAGATATTTTTCAGATATTCCAGTGGACTTTCACTGCACCAGAGAGGGCTGCAAATTTATTTGCTTACTTGCGCATACTGAGAACAAGTAAATCATACATAGTGTCTGAAAGATCATTTATGCACAAATTAGTCATTTTCAATTCATGCTAATCCCAAAGTAGGAGTCTCACTAATGTAAGGATTGTAAGTTTCTCATTATAAAGTGATTATCTGCGAGTTAAGTGATGAAATATATTATTCATCGCCCACCAAGTGCCTCGATTTTGATCATATGAAATGCAAAACTAATTATGGGATAATTAGAGTGTTTAAAGGACTTTGCCACAACTTCCGAACGAATTTCAATGGCAGAAGTTGATCTACTTATAATTTATTGCGCTTGTTTAAGTTCCAGTATGAATGCTTATCAACGGATTATTCGAAATGATGCTAAGTTTCATACGAATAGAACGAGTATGTCTCAAAACTTCTCATAGAAATGTACTTGATCTTGAAATCTTTATTATCTATAAGTTATTTAGTTAAAAGGATTAAAGGACTAATAGTTGGGAAATTTTGTTAGCAGTAGGGTATGAAATTTATGCTTTTTTCAGAAAAATTCATAGTCCAATAGAATTGTCATTAAAAGAACCAAAATTACGAAGAAAAAAAAAATACTAAAACAGTATTTTTTTGTAGTTTTAAGCTGTTTTTATGGCTTCAAAATATGCCATAGGGTCGTAAAACGAATATCGATGTAGATAAAAAGTGAGGGGCAAGTAAGACCGGATCAATTTCACGTCAAACAAAGAACTATTTGTCTCATAATAAAAGTTTAAAATAAAATAAATTAATAACTTGAAAACTGAGGAGATGAAAAGCAAGATGATTGAATTAAAGAAGGAATGCATTTAAAGAATGAATTTTTAAAAAAAAAATCTAAGTGAAGGTTTAGAAAATTTAGTAAAATATAGATCATAAGGTATAATACATCAAGAAAAATTGAAGATTGATGTCCATATTATTCTTTGAATTATTCAACTTAATAGGAAGGAAAGTAATTCGAAAAATGCACGTACGTACTTTACTACCTATTCATATTGTAGGAAAAAAATCTTATTCTAAAGCTCTTATTGTACAATTGTATATGGATTATATACGGTAATTCTTCAGAAAAGAAGAAAAAAAAAAAGAGATGAAAATTAAATTTGAAATGAACATCTATAAAGTACAATACAGCCGGACAAATATCCCAAATAATAACATTAATAATTGAAAAAAGTTATTTTGTGTCAGAGTTTACTAGTACACTTTAATTTATTTTTCTTTAATGGCATTCCCTTTAGAAGCTAAAAGAGAGATAACTCAATACGAATCCCATTTCAAGCCTTGATTAGATTACGGAAAAGGCATTTAAGGATGGTAAATGTCCTTTTCGTAATCTAATCAAGGCTTCAAAGCAATTTAAGGTTCATTTTGTCTGACAACAACTGAATTATGGGTGAAATTCGTTTGGATCAAGATAGTCTGTTTATTAATTTAAGTTATTGCAACTTTTTAAGTTATTGAAATTATCATTAGAAATTTAAAAAATACTTCATCGTCAAATTTATACAATATTTCCTCTCTTATAAACTTCCAAAAACTTCTTTGGCATATATAAATTTAAGAGCATGCTTGAGATATATAATATTACTATTCCTCATGCTTCATTTAATAAATCCACTTTCTATGAAACTGATTCAGTATGGGACATCATAATTGAGTACTTCAGACTTTCACATCAAACAAGAATAACTGTTGTTTTGAAGGTGAATTGAGTTGTTGGCACGATTTTGACATCCACATGCTATTTCCCACCTACTACGTTTTGACAATAATATCTGAACTTTGGGATTAAGGTTAAAGGATGGAACTTGTTAAAGAATCCCGAATAATTTAAAAATATAGAAACCCAATGGTCATACTAATGTTTATACAACATTAATGCAAGATTTTAATTAGACACTATTCATGCAGTAAAACGTTGGAAACCTAATTTAAAAAAAAAAACATTTGGAAGCTATTAGTTTAGGTTAGTAAAAATGGAATGTTAGTTGGAAGAAAGAACGTGTTCTCATTGCTGAACAATATTTCAAAAATAATGGAATTCTGGCGCCCAAAGTTCGAAACTTTGAGGACTGTTCTCTTAGATCTTGTGATTTAACACCACTGGACTTTTTATGAAGCTATTTGAAGTCAAAGGTCATTGTCAACAGGGTCAAAAGCACGCGTGCATTGAAGGAGGAAGAAATTCAACGTTGCATCAACGAAATTCAGTCATATTTATTCAAAATGGTCATGGAAAATTTTGATAAAAGAACGTATGTTCCAGCAAAGCCATGGAAGCTTTTTTCCCTATCTGTTATTCCAGACATAACTTTATCCTGTGTACTTTATGATTGAATAAAAATATAAGAATGAAAAAAACTGTGTGTTTTTTTATTTAATTTAAATCTTGCGTTAACACGTAGTTCTATCGCGTAAAGCTCCATTTCTACCAACCTTAAACTATCAACTGTCAAATGGTTTTTTTAATAGGGTTGGCAACACTTTACTGCACGAATGGCGGCAAATTCAAATCTTGCGTTAAGTTTGGGACACCCTTTACAAAAGAACGCGATATCAATATGAAAACAGGCAAGCTTTATTTCAACAAGGTATTAGACATAAGTAACAAATCTAGCATCATTTTTTTTCTATCAATAACACATTTGAAACAGAAAATAATTTAGATTCTTCAAGTGAAAAATTGTACTGATGCACGAAGCGGAATTATTTCAATAATTACAAATTAACAAGAATAAATGCGATTTTCAATTGAAGAACTAATCCAATCTAGAAATTTCCAGAAACAATAATTATGGATTATTACTAGTATCATAGAAGTGCATATGTTATGTAGTTTATGACGTTTAACCGCACAGTGCATTGTATAGCCATTTGGCTACACGTGTTTATTGCCATTTTTAAGCTTCATGCGATCGTTTCCAAGGGCAACAATGAGTGCTTGGAAATCTTTTTTTAAATGCTTTTAGATAAATATTTGTAAAAAAAAGAAAAAAAAAAACTCGATACATAGCAATAGCAGTACTAGAATTAGATTTAAACAGGAAACTTGGAAAATTACCAAGATGGCTGTTGTAGAAATAGATCTGTCATGAAAAATACAATAAAAACATTTTTGCATGGTAAAATATATATATTGGTGAAAAGGAACTTTTATCTTTATTGCAGAATTGTTATAATATGATTTGTGCTTATAGAATATTGTTTAAATCATAATATAGCCATTTGTGGCATTTTAATTTTTTTTTAAATTTCCTGAAAAAAATAATTGAATTTTTTTTCCTAAATTATATTCAATTGTTCAAAACACATATATTTGTTTTGTCAAAAAATAGAAAATCATGCATTTTAGGGTAAAAATTAATTTATTTTTCCATTTTAAGTAAAAAGATAAATTTTATTTTTACTAATATAACCAGAACTTTAATTATTAATTAGTCATTAATCTTTATGTATAAGAATGCGGTAATCATGTCCTACAATACGACATAAAACAATCTATTTCTCTGAATTAATAAAACATATCTGAAGAGAAACTTAAATGTTGAAATCATATTTCTAGAGTATTCTGAATCAAGATGTTTACAAGCTGAGTAGGTTTTATAAACTATCAACAACAGAATAAAACAATTTTTTAATAATTAAGATAAACTTTGAGCTGTTATAAGCTGTATTCCCTTAGTATTCTGTACCCATGGGTTGGCTCGTCTTTCATCTCTTCTCACAGTTTAACGACTGCCCACACCAAGAATCAGCTATTCCACCAACGTACCCCTTCTATTCATTAAAGATTGCGAGTGACTCGAATTGTTGATGCCACTCTGTGTGCTTTTTTGCGTCGCCTTCGATTAATGATACTGGAATTTTTTTATATTTTTATTTCCTGAGAGTTTTTTTTTTATTAATTTGAAAAGGTGGGAATGGACCCCAATAGTATCAAATTTCAGCAATTGTTTTACGATTCAAAATGATCTTGAATTGTTTCGATAACATCAAGAAAGATTTGTTATATTTCTCTGTACTGATGAAAAAGATAATTAGGTTTTTTTTTATGTGGTAGGGGAAACGAATTCGAATCTGAAAAGAAATTATTTCTTGTGTTCCGAAATAAAAGAATTCCACCGAATCAAAATTTTAGAAAATAAAATAAAACGTAAAAATTTATTTGAGAACTTGAAGTTTTTTTTTCTAGTTTTTAAACTCAATCAGAGAAAAACAAGAATTCTTTGAAAATTAATCTGGTTTTTGTTATTTTCTTAGTCACAGCAAAAAGAAATGAATCAGTTCTGCTTATTAGATTTGGTAATACAACATTCGAGTGCCAAAACAACCGATACAATTTTGATACTATTTTAGTTAAATTAATGTGTAGTTCGGGATTACCGATTTTACATCAAAAATTTATTCCAAGTTTTAAGTCTGGTTGCTTTTTTTTCTAGCTATATTTTTCTTCTTTCATTCAAACGAAGCATCATACAAGCGAATAAATCCAATGAATAAGAAATACGAATGAGAAATTTTCAGTTTAAGTTAACACGGGTTAAAAAGTTCCAGATAATAACAAGACTTTATTATTAGATAAAAGAAATTAGATGGGATGAGGAACATTAAGTTATATATATATATATATTATATATATATATATATAAATTATTAAATGAAATTAAATATAATCAACATTTCTGGTGATCGGTCGCCAAATGTAGCTTACACAAATATAACTGGAGAATTTTTGACTATTTTTAAAAAATAATATAATGCATAATTTCGAAAGATATATTACATTGCTGATTTGAAATTCAGCGACTTTTCGCTGTCTCATGATGTATTTCACCGCCTGAATTTGCTTCCTTATTTAAAGTTAAATAAGGCTCTGATTAATATGCGAACAGTTTACATGATGGATCAGAAAAGTAAATTGTGTTACTGCAAATAACAACGTACAATTTTAAGTAAACTTACTATTTATTTAATTATTTAATCATCGTATAATGTTATTGCATTCAATGCATTAAAAAGTATCATGTATTAACTAACCCTTTAAAGGACTATTTTTTTCTAGTCATATTATGTTAAAATATTTTTAGGCTTGAAATTAGAATAAGAAAAGGGATTCATTAAGTTTATTAGATAAATTTAATTTGATTAATTAATTTAGGTTAATTAATAATTAAGTAACAAATCAAGACGCATCATTTTGTGTAAGATAAAGAACTGGAGCCTCTAAGTTTCTGTCTTTCTAAAAAAATTTGTCAGAACTGATGCCAACATACATAAATTCATACAAAGATTGATAAATTTGGTGGGAAGCATACTTCCCACGGCCCTAGAAAGGGTTAAATAAAACACGTGTAAAGTTATGAAAATAAGACTGTTACAATTGCCGAACCATATATTGCCCCAAAATTTCTTGTCATAAAGAAACTATCTGTTTAAAAAATACTTTGTCTATTTCATGAACACCAAATTATGCATAAGTAATTTAATCGAAGTTAAGTAGTAACAGTATTTATAGTGAACCAACTGGTCGCCAATGGCGACAGAATAAAAGTATCATACCTACCTGTTCCAATTTAATGCTGGAATCTCTTATGAATTCAGAACAAAGGGCGTTATTACAGAGAACAACATTAAGACAACAGGTAGTTTGATTTTGAATGACACTGTCAGTATCTTTTTTTCCCTTCACTATTATGGTATCTTGGAATTGACTATATTTCAATTTTAGCTAGGGAAAAATCATTTGTGTAAAAATCCCTGTTTTGTATTCAAAGCTATCACAGAAATTCTAATTATTCTTTATAAATTATAAATTAAACAGTAAGGTTTAAAAAGTATATCTAGAATAAAAGTAATTTTTTAAATTAAATAACAAAAGTAATCATAACTAATTAGATATCTTTAATCTTCTAGGTTGGATATTAGGAAAATAGGATTCCAAAATTCTTACTCCTGCAAGAGAAACAATATTTTCCAAGCTTCTGGTTATTTTTCTATATTATTATTATTATAACATTCGGAAATCAATCAATGATTTCTTGACAAATATGCAAAAAAGCAAGCCATTGATTTAGAAAATAATTTTTATTCCTTCCTTAAAATTAAATTTCAAATAAAAATGAGCATTTTAATTATTTTCATCGTAAAATCTAAGGAAAAATATTACACTCTATACTTAAAGTTGTGCATATAAAATCAGTAAAATGTTTTTTGAAATAATTTTTCTGGATAGAAGAATTCATGTTTTGTTTTTCATTAAGTGCATAAGAAATAACAAAACGTGAATATATTTTCCATTTAAAACTTTTATTTATCTTTCATCGAAATATATATTAGACTATTAACTTTTGCATCTTTAAAGATGAATCTTTCAAAAGCTATTTGAATTTAATTTTCTACTATTTTCAATAAACTCGAAACAGAAAATTACTTTGCAGGCTTTTATGTGTATTTTTCTATTTACTTCAGAATTCAAAATTAGAAAATATAATTGGAAAGAAAATTGCTTCAAAACATTTGTTATTATGAAAACCAGAATTTGCAATTTTTGTGGAGATTTATTTTTTAAATTCATAATCAATAACAGTTTTAGTAATGACTGCAAGCAAACTTATTTCATTCAACGTTTTGAAAAAAAGTGTTTATTAATTTTTTTAACTGAATTCTTTCATGTTTGGAAACTAGTTGTTTCTAAGCAGAGAATTTAAAAAGAAACAAATTTTATTACGAAATTGTTTTTTGGAAATATTTTCCTAAATAATTTCCTCATTCTGTGCTCATTTTACAGAAGGAAATCTGAAAAATACTAATAATTAAAAAGAAATCATAGAAAATATAATTTATTTTTAAAAAATCCACTTTTGCTAATGAAATTTAAAAGCAGAAAATATTTATTAAAATAATTTTTTAAAAGAAAAATTTGTATAAACATTAAAAAAATATAAGATGAAAATTGAAACGAAAAGAATGTGATAATAAAAAGAATAGGCTAACACATTCAAAATTATCATATTTATATGATAATTTTGAATGTGTGTTTGAATTGAATGTGTTATAAATGAAATTAAAATTCCAATTTGTTCAAGTTTTTATATCAACGTCTAAAGATTTTACAATATTTTAAAAGAAGTTTTCTTCAGTTTTACACCATAATAAAATTTCATTATTAAAAAAAATTCTTTACGAATTCATATATTTTAAAAGTAATTATGAAATAATTGATATTTTATGAAATCTTTCTATTATAGAAAATTATTTAAATTTCTAGAAGTAAGTCTAAAAGGTTGATTAGAGCTCCGAAAGAAAAGAGCCTCGAAATTTGAAACTACATTAAGATATTTGTAAACAGCTTCTGTAATTTTAAACGATTGTTGCGTGCTCTTGACGTCGTATCAAAATTAATCCTATCTTTCACCAGCAGGAAATCCAGACGAATTTAACGAACACTAGTTTGCATTCATAGCTGATAATTTCATTATAGATATGCTTTTGAAAATAAAAAGTGAATTCATATGTATCAATCAAAAGATATGGATTCGAATCCGTTGAAAATATTCATTATATAAAAATAAGAATACAAAACCTTAATGAAAAATGTGTAAATTGCTTTAGGAGAGGAAATGAAGATAATGACAATAATTATTAACTATAAACTTTCATAATTTCTAAAAAAAATATACTAAATACAGTGTTTAAGGTAGTGTTTAAATGAAATGTTTAAATAATATCGAAACTCTTGTAAAAACATTGCTTTTTTTATTTTTAGTATTACAGTCAGCTGATCTACTATAAGAATACATTTAAAAATGGCGTTCGAATCGATTAGTCTTAAAATTCATAATAAGGTTCTTTATCTGCCAAGAACAATTCTAAATAAGAATGCTAATACTTTTGAGAATAGTTTTAGATATATTTATAAATACACCAGATTTTTTTTATAAATTGAAAATTGTTGTGTTTAAGATTTAATATTACATGTCTAAATTCTCCTTATATATTTTTTATGCACTTCATATTTTCATTATGTTATGCCATCCTTTAAATTATTTCTGGTTCTTTTTTGTAATGAATTATGTAACCATCTTTAAATAAAAATTATTACCTCATAGAAAATATTATCAGCTGGAAAATCCTCTAATCTCTCTCTCTGTTTTTTCTTTTGTACTTCTCCGAGTTAAAAACAAAACATATTTTTGGAATTATTTCTCTAAGTGCAAGAAAATTCAAAATCAGTTTGAGCTAGGAGAATAAAATTTGGCATGTAGTGGGATAAGATTGTAGGTCCTTTCGCTTTTAAGCTGAGATTAAACTTAAAATTGAGCAAGTCTTAAACTTCATATTTGCAAAATAATGAAAGATATGCCTTTAAAATCAGAAAATCATTTCCAAAAATTCAGTTTAGTTAAAGGTATCCCATTATCTGAAGTGAATTACTTCAATTAACATGTCAGATCTGAATATGCATTATTTTCATATATATTTAAGATGGATATTTTTATAAATTCATACAGATATTTATGTTTTTACTAACTCAACAGATAGTTAAAAAATTTTTCATCTAATTGCATAAGCAAACAATTGTTATTGCTTAGAAACGTTTTCAGAATCCTAAATGCTCTAGAAAATAAGAAGATAAGATTTTATTGTAGAGAAAAAAAAAATACGTCAGGCTAATAATGTCCGGTTTTTCATTTCCGCTCCCTATTTCCGGGAACGAGGCGAGAAGATCTGATGAATGTTCTTTTTCCGGACAGCCAAAGGCAATTGGTGGCCCAAGAGATATTTGATTTCGATCGGGAATAAAAAGAACATAGTGAAACAGGATGGAGTTAAAAGTTTTGGATAGGAAAAGTCTTATGTGATAGCAATTTTTCTGAAGTCAATGTTGATTTGAGAAGCCATTCAAGGTCTAAAATGATTCTTCCATAACATCAGTTTATATTTGTAAGTATTCTGCATAATAATAAGAAAAAAAATCCGGGAATAGTATATATTTTCTTACTTTTAATTGGAGATGTCCAATACTTTGAAATACTATTTTTTATAGATATTTGGGGTGTGAAACAGTGCATTATAATTTTTATTATTACTTAATAACGCCACAAAAATTAAAAAATATTTAATAAATTTTAAAAAGACAAAAAAATTATTTTTTATTATAAAAAGTAAATTTATGCAATAGCATTTAATGCAAAAACTAATCTCTTATCCCTTTTAAGAAATCGTACTAATTGTAATTATACTTAACAATTCCTGTAAAATTTTTGAAAATTTTAAATAAAAGTTGAATGAATCCATTCACGTAATAATTATTGAATATAGGCTGTAAAATAATTTAGCTAAATATATTTAGTTTTAATTCAGAATTGATGAAACTTAATTGCTGCAAAAATATTAATATCGAAATCTCGCTTTTTTATTATTTATATTAATATTCAGAATAATATTAAGAAATCATTTTAACCGTGGAAGTAAATACAGGAAGGTGTAAGTTTCAGAACTTAAAAATTCTAGGATTACATACTGCAATATTTAACTTGCTAAATATCAAGGCTATTTTAGAGTGCTTTCATTCTAGCCAATGATATTCAATACTATAAGGTTTCATTAGTTACATTATTATGTGATCGTCCAATCAGAATTTACTAAGAGAATGTAAGCTTTCAAATTATATATTGTCAGTCCATTATAATAATGCAAGCTGAATGGAAGTTATATTTTCAATCAATATAACCTATGGAGCCTGAACGAGAAGTACAAAGTCGGTCATCTGTAATTGACACAGCCTAAGTGGAAAGTTGAATGTCATTTCCGAAAAGAAAATTCAGTGTCCACAATATAGAAGATTTCGTTGATGTATATGATGCTCATCACGTTTAGATATCTTTGTCATTAAGGTACCTTTCTTTCTTTTGCCACAGAATATCCCCGAACTTGGAATCTCTAGGATTTCCTGTCGGTTGAAAGGATATACGTGGGAGTATTTATTAAGATAAAAAAATACACATAAAAAGACAAAATATCAATTATCCTTAAGGTACCTCAAGATAAAGTAATTATTGAGCTATCTATAGGAATTATAACTGAACACATTTTTATATCGAGTACTAAAATCACCTCAATTTGTGCCAGGGTCGCTTACTTTGATAAACAAACGATCAGACGGAAAGTATTTAATTATTTTCATCATACAGAATATAATAAACGTAAATTAATTAGAAAAAAATATCAACATAAAATAATTAACTGTACAATTGCATATACTCATGCCTCATTTATCATTCTAAATTTTGCCATAACTCATACCAAAATTTGTCATAATTCTGTTTTATTTCAAAACTTTGATTATTATAAATTGACTACAGGTTCTTCCATTACTGAAATTACTTTCATTTTATACTTAATATAAACAAACAATTTATTGAAGTGAATTATTTAATTAAATAAAAAAAATAGTAATATTTTACTTCTTAAAAATAGTGTAAAACATATGTGAACTAAGAGCATCTGTAATGCAGAAATGACTATTCATATGAAACAATCTTTTTTTTTAATTTTATTATTATTATTTCAAACAGTTTTATACGGCATGAAAAATAAATCCTCATGACAAGCATGTATTTTTAATTATTAAAAATCAATTATAAGCAATATATTCTTAATTATTCAAAATTGAAACGTTGATGACTGTTACGTAAGCATGTTGCCCCGCCTCTCACTTGTAACGCCCTCTAGCGGTATATGTAAAAAACCATCAGTCTTTGTAACATCATCGACGTAGCAGCAACGCCGAAAGGCAAGGCTCAATCCAACTCCCGAAAGCGGAGAAACAATAAAATCTTTAAAATACAAAAAAGGTCCGTCATCATTATCGAACCTCTCCAATGACCTTATTTTTTTAAACAGAAATATTAAAAAGGTTATATTATATTATATTATATATATATATATATATATATATATATATATATATATATATATATATATATTTGAATAAAGAGAAAAATTGCTTTTTTTACTTTCTTCCATTCGACTCTTGCTGGGGGGGGGGGTGCACCTCATAATTGAGGATGAGAAGTTTCCGGTATTGTGGTTCGTTCTCGCCACTTGCAGTGAGTGGAGCAGAGAAAGAGGGGGGGTCGGCTCCTCCCATCAATGATGGGACGTACTTCTCAAGGGAATAGTTGTACCGTGGCAGGTGACTGCCTTTAAGACACGACCACAATCCTCTCCAATGTTGCTGTTGTGGCAGTCCGATCATTTAGATTTTTCCATGTACCTCAGGGCGGGTCGGAGTAACCGGTTTAAGATTTCTTCCATTTGAAGGTTACAAAGAGGAAGTATTGTAATCATCTAACGAATAAGAAATTCATATGTCCGGTAAGCATTAAGAATTCATGTGTCCAAATTAAGACTATTATTAAAGCAGAAGTTAAAAATTTTTAACGTCTTATATAAGAAGTATATTATATATGATATCGTAAAAAAAATCTAATTCGAGATTTTGAGGAATCTTCACGTTTCACACCTTCCCAATACCGAAAAACACATTTTTAGAATTATGTTCATCTGCCCATCACCCCATCTGCCTGTGAACACAAAAACGCTTTAAGATGGAAAGATGAAATTTGGTATAAGCTTTTTTTACACCAAATTTGCAGATTTCTGTCAAATTTTGAACGAAAACCATTCGGAGAAACTAACTCTGTCAGGCTGCTTAATCACAAATGAACACAATAAAGAGAGGATAGATAAAATTGATAATTTATCTGTAACTTAGATAAATATAAGTAGCTAGATAGATAAAATTTGGCAGATTACCAATTATTTAGACGGTTGCTATCAAATTTGGAACCAAATCCGTCAAGCTGTTTTCATTCTATTGGTCTGTATTTTTGCATGCACGTAAAGGCGCTAATACAAAAACAGCAATTTTGTTAATGAAATTTGGTTCTTAATTTTGAATCTAAAGTAATATTCTTAAATTAGAATTCCATTCTGTCGAGAGGTTGGCTGTCTGCCATTCTGCTCTTTCTTATGCATTTATGCAATGACTCAAAAAATAAGAATTTAAATAAATAAAATTTAGAATGTGATCATTTAATTAAAATTGTAGTTTTATGTCAAATTCTCGTTTTCGTTTTTTATGTCAAATATTGTAAGCTAGATTCAGAAAACATGCTAGGATTCGCGCCAAAGATTGATCTTTTGTTAAACATTTCTCATCAATTACACGCTGTTAATACACGTGTACCGGTATTTTTTGTTTGAATATGAAATACATAACTTGTATGGAAATGTGAAAAAAAATCAGAACACTAGTGGTGTTCTGAACAGCCGTGTCCACCGTCCACAATTTTATACGCCGGTTAACACCTTATTAGGGAATATATCTGAAAATTCCGATGAGAACACCCCTTTGGTTTTATTTTTAAAAAAACTTCAAACAAGTTGCAGCAAATAATCCATTAGAGTTTCCAAAGTTCTTCCTCCTTGAAATGAAATTCAAAAACGTACAAGAGGATTACGGAAGTAATTCCGTTTCGTTCTTCAGAGCATTCGGATTGTACGCTTTTGAAATCCTCTTAGCAATGATTTTCTCTATTGTACAGCCTCTCTTCAAGCTATTATTTAATGATTAAATGATGCAGCTGTGAGGTAATTAAAGGAAATGGGAATTTTCAAGAATTACTTAGGAACGTATTTCCGAAATCATCAACAATACGGTTGCTTTATAAATATGCTATAGCCTCCAAATGTGAAATATGGAATTAGCATTAAAAGAATAAAATTAATGTTGTTAGTTTTTAACGGTAATAAAAGCAAATGCGAATTCAGTGGCAATGTTTGTTTTTTTAATTTTTATAACGAATGAAGAATTTTGATAGTAATCAAAAGGTTAGAGGCTCCGATATTTCCGAATTAAGGATTTTATCAGTTTATTTTGCACTGAAAATTTTCTCACGCATTGTCATTTGAACAGACTGAAATGCCAATATTAAATGCTTTTTGCTATCGTGTATACATAGTGTTGAGAAAAATATAATAATCGTAAAAAAAATCCAACAAAATGCGAGATTTTGACGAACCTCAAGGTTTTTAGATCTCCGAGTTCGAAAAACATATTTTTGGAAAATGTCCGTCCCTCTGTCTGTGACAAAAATAATTCAAAAACGCTTTGACCTAGACGATTGAAATTTGGTATATGGTCTTTACATCAAATTTGCAGGTTTCTATCATATTATGGCAAAATGTATTCAGAGGAAGTTATCTGTTGGACTGTCCGAATATAAGTTGATACGACAACTACAAAACGGAAAGCGTTAGATAGAATTCGGCACACAGATTTAACATCTATAGTGTAGACAACAGTCAAATTTTGAGTCAAATCCAACTACGGGTTTATTATCTATCGGTCTGTGCCTTCAGAAATATGAAAACGAGATAACTCAAAAACGCAATGACTTCAATATATTAATTTTGGAACTGTATTTAAGTGAAATTTTGTATCGAATTTTGTTTCAAAAGATTGAGAAAACTGTGTCTAAAACACAAATTCAATTTTTATATACTTAACGCATGTCAGGGATTCATTGCTTAATAACTCGTGAAGGATGACCCGATAGATTGAGTAAAAAGGCTAAATTAATTCAAAAAATTAATATTTCGTATCTGTAGTACGCCAGCGCCATGTAAGACGTTTTCTGACGTAATTAGTTTATAAGAGAGTATGTGAGAAAGTTTAGAGGAGACCACTTCCGCTGATTCTCCCTGATAAATAGCCCACATTCCAGCTGCATAACATTGCGGGTAATGGCTAAAGCTGCAAATGCCACGAATGCACAAATTTTTATATTCAGATTACCGCTTATGAGAGTTTTATGCTTCTTAGAATAATGAAAAACAAAAAAACAAACAATCATTTCGGAAGGTTTTGTTCCTGACTGATTGAAACCGGAATCTGTTAAAGAACTTTTATGATGGTGATGATGATGTCGTGTCCGCGTTACCACGGAAAGGGGGTGCAGTAGCTTCTGAGGGTAAAGACTCCAAGCACCCGAGGGCAGAAGTCTGACTTCTAGCTCATATGAAGATGAAACTCACACATTCGCTTGCACAACCCCTTTTTACAGGGGGGCACATTCACACACCTCACAGATAGAACACAGATGAAGAAAAACCATGCCCGAACCGCGATTCGAACCCGGGACGCCCAGATCACGGGGAAGATGCGCTACCCCTATGCACTTTATTTTAGTAAAACTTTAATAGAATAATTTTAGTAAAAGATTACATATCAAGTTCCTATTACTAAAATCATTCCGCCATTGAGCTATTGCGTGCGCAGGCAATCATACGAAAGTACAGGCTGATAAACTTCCCCAGCATTTCTCCAGCAACGCATATACTTAGTAAAATAATAGACAATATTCTATATATATACATATTGTGCAACATTCTGTGCTACCTGGGATTGGTTTAGAATTTGATAAGGATTTACAGTTTAAGTAATAATTCCGTGAATCAAATTTTATTTATTTATACTTCACATTTAACATTTTCACTTGTAAAAGGCTAGCAGGATACATAGTAACATTATGTATCCTGTTCCTGTAAATGAATTTCCTTCGAAGCACGATAGAAATCTAAAAACTGGATGTCAGGACAACATACCAAATTTAATCTCTCTAGCTGAAGTATTTTCAGTTATCAAGTTTACAGATAGACACAATTCCAAAAATATGATTTTTTTCTTTTTCTTTTACCCAGAGAGGTCTGTATGATTTCATTAAAATATTGAGATTGAATTTCTTGACGATTATGATACTTTCTCTTTCTCTTCGTAGAGTAGAAAGAAAAAAACATTCATCCGTTAAAAAAAGCTTTAAATATTACAGCTATTAAGAACCAAAATATACATTCCATAATCCCGAAATATACGAAATTTCTCTCCATACAAAACGAACATGACTCCAAAATTGTTTGAAAAACTTGCTTACAGAAACAGAAATTTACGTTTACTTGTCGTGCCTTAGAAAAAAATTTCAAGGAAGGATCATGAAAATCTTCCGCATAGAATTTTATACTTCCGGAAGCTCTAACTCGAGGGCCCTTACTTTTAAGGACAGGTTATGCGGATGAACCTTTAAAAAATACTAACATTTTATCCTCGAATTCTTCGGAAAAATAAAATTCAACTGGGGCACTCTAGCTTCAAGTGACGCTTCTTTTTGCCTTTTATTTATAAAGGAACTTTTTTGCCATTTCTTGAAATATTTACCCTTTTCTCAACACGTAGGGAAAATTTCCAGACTACATATAATAAATGCGGTTGCCAGATGTAAAGTTTTATATCTTCATTGAATATTAGTAGTATAAAATAGCATTTTGTTTTGTTTATTTTCCATTGTCTATATAAAGCTGTCTAAAAATATAATATTTTTAATATATTAAAATAATGAATCTGAATGAATGAAGATGATTTATTAGGAAAAAATTATTTGGTTGCATATTGTTGTATTTCTTAAGACATTATATATAATATGTGACAGATTTCGAATCATGTCGGCTAAATAATATGTAACATTATTTTGCTTGAAGCAGAGTGCAGGTTTGAAAACAGACGAGACGTTGTATTTTTAATTTCGTTTTATTCTCTCTTTAATATCCATCTTGGGAAAGCAATTTATTTACAAGCAGGCGCAGCGTGACACAAAAGCAGAAGTAAGAAAGAAGGCAAAAAGGGCCGAAAAATGATCACTAGTCTTATATAACATAGGATTTTCGGCCACGAGCCGATGGAATACATATGTTGACCTTGAGAAGGGCAATGAAAGTATCACTTTCATTTGATACGTAGTATTAATGGCGCATTATTTTTACAAAGGTATTAATTAAACCGAGAGTGGAATTGGATCACGAAATAAGAGAATATTTTTAGAATGAAATTACTATGGGCTAAATTAAGATAAAATCTTGGAAATTAAATTGAAATTAGAATTAAAATATCATATATATATATATATATATATATATATATATATATATATATATATATATATATATGTGTGTGTGTGTGTGTGTGTGTGTGTGTGTGTGTGATAAAGGTTTCAATAGAAAAATCTCTTTTCTTCATAACAAACTCAATTTTCTTGGCTAAATTTATTTGAAACATGTAAAAATATTTTTATTTTAATTAGAAAAATTATATATCAGATTCAAAAAACATTAAAAAAAATCCATATTAGCGTATCGTTAATGATAAGATCAATTTTTTATTTTAGATATTAAATATGGGCTCTGCGAATGTAAGAAATGCAATTTTTCTAAGAAATAACTTTATATGTCATAAGAAGCGTCTTTATTCGTGAACGCTTAGAATGAAATTGTGTTATTTCTTTGTTTAAAATTGCATTTAATATTAAATAGAATCATATCATTTCAGTTAGTGTAAAACTTTAGAAAAAATTAAGCAATATTGGCCAATTTAACTACACTTGTTTATCTGTATTTTAAAAATATCTTTATTCAAGTTAAAGGAGACAATACAATAATAAATTATTAATATTATCCTTAAAATATATATTACTAGTGCTTTATATTTCTTTTTTTCAGATTAAGCTTGGTTTTAAATTGTATTAAATATGTATTGGTAAAGATTAAAGTATAACTTACGAGTCCAAGGAAAAACTTAAGATAAGCAAGTTTAACTTTGCAATCGGATACCATCTCCACAGTAATACAAATTAAAATGCCTTTTATATTGAAATATTTAGTAGTTTAATATTACTGCATGAACAGTATCACTGTAGGAAGATATAAATAAATAAATGCTGGACTAAAAGATAAGATGTGATTATACAATCAAATATTTAGAAGTACTAAATAGTTTCATTCTTTATATAATGACATACAGAATAAGACTAAGGTATAAAAAACAAGAGTTACAGAATCGAAAATTGTAAATGATGAGTTTTTTTGGATGCATGTTTCTTGGATGATACTTCTGAAACCATAACAGTTTACTGACTCAACATAAAATGATTCGATAATTAATGTTTGTTACTGAAGAATTACAGAATTGAAATTGTAAATGATGAGTGTTTTTTGATGCACGTTTCTTGGATGATATTTCTTAAATCATAACAGTTTATTAAGTCAATATAAAATGATTCGATAATAAATGTTTGTTACTGAAGAATTACAGAATTGAAATTGTAAATGATGAGTGTTTTTGGATGCATGTTCTTGGATGATACTTCTAAAACCATAACAGTTTACTGACTCACCATAAAATGATTCAATAATTAATGTTTGTTTAATTACAATAATATACACAGAACTGACATCAACTAAAAAGATTAGATATTTGAGGTAATGCCATTCTTCAAATTTCCAATCCACACCAGTAGATGGAACTCTGACTATTCGCATCAGATTTAACATGGATCAAGCTCATACACACGACAGGCGTTTGGTAGAAAAGGGCTTTAATCTTGGAGTCCATCGGTTTGGAAACCAAGACTAACTAACCACTAGGTCAACAGCTAATCAAACTGATGATAGTAAAGTAGTAAATTTATAGCAAAGGAAACAAAAAACAGATTAAGAACAGCCGCTGTTTCTATTAAATTTTGATTTGGCCTGTAAATCAAACTATGGGTTAAAAAGTACGTATTTTCAAAATTTTAAAGTAATTAATGTACCTGTAGTATTCATACATTAGAATCAATGGCATCACGTGGTAGCGTAAAATAAATGTGAATCGTTAGACTTCCCAACTACGTTGCCCTGAATCCCTTTTGCATAAATATGGGCCATTATGGATGCGGGAGAGAGAACAGCTCGGCATTTAGCGCACATTCAGTTCTAGACAATCCTGGTCCGAGTCTCATGATTATGCAATCCACGAGACGTAGATTACACCGTCTGGGCCTCAACTGAATATGAAATTATTTAAAATCCGATTGCATGCATGCCTTCGAATATATCCCTGTTTAATATGGATCCATACGTGATCTTTGAAATAGATTTGACGCAAAGGTTGGATTGGGACTTATCTAATTATTTATGATGGGAATAGTTCGAAAAAATATCCAGGGGGCATGCGAATGGTGAAAGAATGGTAGTTTTTTTTCCTTTTAATAAATGGCGTCTACGGATGTTTTTATTGGTATATCATTCTGCAAATTATTATTTAGAACACATTACATAATTATATAATAAATAACATAAACAATTACTGCAAAATTCTAAACTTTTAAAGAATTTTTAGGATTATGTCATTTTAACTAAGGAACCTAATTCATATGAGACCAATTTGCAATATCTTTTAAATAATCTTTAATATCGGATTCAATACACAAATAGATTTATAAATATTAGCAGTATGAAGATATATGGAGAAAATAACTTTTTTAGAACTATTTTTAGGGTAGAAATATGTCTTAACACAACATTTATTGCCTTATTATGCCAAATAGAATCTGTGCTATATTGTATGTTAACCCTTTCTAGGGCCGTAGAAGGTATGCTTCTCACCAAATTTATCAATCTTTGCATGAAATTATGCAGGTTGGCATCAGTTCTGGCAATTTTATTTAGAAAGACAGAAACTTAGATGCTTCAGTTCTTTATCTCACACAAAATGATGCGTCTTGATGTGTTACTTAATTATTAATTAACCAAATTAATTAATTAATCAAATTAAATTTATCTAATAAGTTAAATGAATCCCTTTTCTTATTCTAATTTCTTGCCTAAAAATATTTTAACATAATATGACTGGGAAAAAAATGGCCCTTTATAGGGTAAAAATGCAATGTTGTTTTATAAGCATAGAGTGTTTGTATTTAAAATGATATTAATCTGAGTCATTTCTAAGAAAATAATTCATTTAAAATAGCATCAAACGTGACAAGGTTACTAACTGGAAATGCGCGTAATGTATTTCTAAAAATAAATTAATATACTAAAAATAATGTATTTCCAATGATCACTAATACAAATCATGTGACGCTGCTGCGTGATAAATATTCAAAAACATGATCAACTCGATTTTACAAGCAAAGTCCTCATTAGCTATGAAGTTACTTTAACTTCTTATAAGTTAAACAGAGGAGAGTGATTAAATTAATTTAACACAGTCATTCTAAAATCATTCGAATGCAGGAATCTGGGAATGCTGAAATGACAAAGTTTTGCTTTCAAAGATAAAACAAATTTACAGCCTCTTAGTAAATTGCAATGATAGTTCATGGTTTTAAGGAATTTATAAACAAAAGATGACCCAATTTAATATATGGGTATTAAGCAATGCATGCTCGAACATCTTGTAAAAGTTCTCAGAAACCCTTATGTCCTTCAAACCTTTTTGGGTAAACGTCTCTAATGAATAAAGCATGCACCCCAGTTATTCAAACAACTGAAGGGAAGGGGGAGGTGATTTCACATTAATATCCAGACGTCTGAAGCGCTCCAGATAGTTTCGTTGAACGGAGGTTTGGGACATTTAAATATTGGTATTTTTAATATGTATTGAACCTCATAACAGGTTCATGTTACTTGGTATTTATATTACACCAATCTAACGCAACGTCCTCTCTCAGTGAATTATTATTTATTCAAGCACCGTCTATGATTTAAGCTTTAACAAGCAATATTTTGAGGTACGAAGGTACAAATTTATTAAGTGCCCCGAAAGATATTTGATGTGTAACGATTTGGCATCAGACATTGCCAAAAACATACAATAGATCGTCACTATTAGTAGCAGGATGCTCGATGAGTAAAACTTTGATTTAAATGTTATGTTGGAAAAGAGAAAATATTTCCAGAATTCTGCAACACTTTTAGACAAAATGAAACACCCATTACAGCTACACTAAATTGATTCTTACTATCAATTCAAATTGGACCAAATGCTTGCCGGCATAAACAGGAGGAACCTTTTCATCTAAATGTGAATATCAATACTTACATTTGTCGAATTAAGAAATCCAATGCCTCAAGATTTTACAAAAAAGCCGTCTAACTTTATTATTCGATTTGATAATTTTCTCAAACATATAGATTTATACTTAAGGCATCATGATATCTTGATCAGTTTTATAGCTCCACAACAATCTAAAGAGTAAAATGGTTTACTTCCGTCATTTTTTGTAATCAATTTATTGAATTAATCACCATAATATATAATTGTTTACGTCACTTGTACCATTTTCTCAATTAGTATTCCGACCTCTAAATGCTTGGAAATTGGAGGCTGGGTCACGCTTACCCTATATAAAATAAATAGAATAAGCTCGGCAAAACATGTCACGATTCGCTTCTGCGCCAAAAATCTTCAACTACCCATCTGTAAATCGTGTTTATAAGAATAAATAGAAAAATGAAGAAATAAACCAATGTGTATAAAAAAACAAAGAATGAATTACAATTACGGACATCATGCAGATGTTGCCCCATTAATCTAGATATTTTTTCAAATATATCGATTCATTTAAGCATTAAATCAAATACTTTAATTTTTCCCTTTTGTTATTACTTGAGAAATATTAAAAAAAATGGAGTGATTCTTCAAAACCACACAAATTTTACAGAAAAAATACAGAGTGGAAAAAAGATTTATAAGAAATGTTTATATGGAAAAGATTTTTAAGAAATAAGCAAAAACTGAATTGCAATTTTTTTTTTCATATTTGAAACAATTCGATTGAAACACTTCATGAATTGTAATTATTGTGTTCATGACTGCATACAGAGATCAATGATTACTGAGGTGAAAACATCTGACCAAGTAATGAAATTTTTCCCAATCGATTATGCTTATTTAACTTCAAATTCTAATTACATGCTAAAGAATCACAATTCCTGTTTTTGCTTTTCAAATAAAACATTTTTTCAAATAAATTTTATGTTTAATGGCACAAAAACTAATTTAAGGGTATAATGAAGATTTAAAATATTAATATGATCCAGTACTTAAATACTCTAATTTGTTGGATTTCTCGTTTCCTCTCAACTCCCCAATTTATTATACCGCTTCGATGCTCAAAGCATAAAATGCTTGAAAGAACAATTGCAAGTATTTTAAAATTGAATGGCAATATACAAAATCTGAAATCAAGAAATGGCTTCCTAAACTTAAATAAAAAAAACCCTGAATTTAAATTAAAAAAAAAACTATGGAAACGGTAGCTGTAAAGAGTATGTCATTCTTAAACAACAATTACTACTAGTCGCTATCGGAAATATTTCTCGAGTTATACAATCATAACCACTAAATAAAATATCGAATTAAATTAATTATTTTGTCAGTATTTAATAAATCAAATAATTCTAATTATTCTTATTTCACATGAAGCTCACGATTCTCAGTTACGTTAAGAAATATTGTCGGGATATTGCAAAATAAACTTAGATTTCCCACCCTCAAAAACTAAATTGATTTTGCCAATTTACCGTGCCATTTAATCCTGAAAAAATATGTGTTCTTTTTGCTTGGATTTAACCAACAATCTTAATAACTCAATTTTCTGTTTTTTTCTGACATGCTTTTCTTTTCCGTTTTTTAAAAAATGTATAGCAAATGAAAACACATATTTACTTTAGTTAAACTTAGCATTTTTTATTATATTTATGTTCCTACGACATTTTGAAATACGTTAAGAAACAATAATATGAAATACATTTGTTCATACCATTTTTAATATATTTGCTAAATATAATATATTTAATACATTTATTTCATACCATTTTTAATATACATAAAGCAATCGATGTACAAAAAATATAGAAATGTCTCGTTAATTTTATTCTTTTTTTCTGAAATGATATTTTAGTCTCACTTATAATTGGTGAGGAAAAAATATGAATGTTTTAATTTTTTCTGAAAAACACAGATTACATTTAAAATAAATTTATAAATTTATCAATGACCAATAAAATAGGAAATTCCATTGATTCTATATGTATATATGAAAAACATTCCAAAAGTATTAATTTATGTTGTGAAAATCAAATGCATGATCAGATAACACTTTTTTTTTGTTTCAAGTTCATTTTTTAAAGTTATTCAATGTTCATAGTTATGTTCATAGTTAAACATAAAATCATAATTTTTTTTTTTAACTATGTATAGAAAAAGATTCTAGACAAAATGATCATTAGGTATTTGTGAAAAGAATATTTCCTTAATAGAAGTTATCTATTTTTTAATAAATATATTTTGTCTTTTAAATAATTAGCAACTAATGAATTCAAAAAGTAATTATTAAAAATTACAATATATGAATTTGAATACTTTTTACATTTACAAATTTCTTTTTTATTCGAAAAAATGTTACATATTGCTAATGGTTTTCCATATAATCATTTAGTAGAAACAATACATAATTTTTGGTTGGAAAATAAATTGATAGTGTCACGAATATATACTCATAAGAAGAAGTTTTCTTTCTTTTTAACTAAATTGTTAGAAAAATCCTAATTATTATATGAATTGTCAGAAATTTTTCTATTGAATTTTTATTGACATTAAATAGAATTTTAAGATATATACTTAGATTACTCTATTTATTTTTACTTGCAGATAATTATTCCAATTCTCAGGAAATTTACAACCATTTTCACATTTATTCCTTTTAATCAAGTTGATTCCTTTGATTTTATAGCAAAGAATGTGCATAATTTCAGTATCAATAATGTATAATATACATAAATATTTTTTTAAATTTTGACAGTTATCTCTAAGAATTTATTTATCTATATATCAAGCTTTCATTCGTACTTTTAATTTTTCTAGATTGTTTTTGAAATTCGTTTCTTCCTTTGTTTCAGAGATATAAAGCCATATCTCTGAAACCTGACGATTTTTTTGATATATTTTTAATTGCCTTAATACGCCCCTATTTTTATAAGGTAAAAAAAAGGGATACATTTACATTTCCAATCTACTTAATAGTTCCAAATAATTATATTACTTTTATTTAATTGAAATTTTTTTTAGAGTCAGTCAGCTGTTTAAATGTAAACTTCATGAGTTATTTAAGTTATTATTGAAAGAAAAATTTATATCTCAAGAATTTATATCATTCGTATCTGAAGAAAAATTTAAGTTCAAAATTATTCAATAATAAAAATTTTATTTTATAATAAACATATTAACAAATTTATTTTGTATGTATATATATATATATCAATTAAAATGAATTTTGAAGCATCAAATTTACTAAATTCATGCAAAAGAATGATATTTGTAAATTGACATCCCAAAAATGTATACCCTTTATACGAACTGCTAATCATGGCTTCTTCATATAATTTAAGAAATACCGTTTACTTACTAGGGTTTTACTATTATATTAATTATTATCTACTTATAATGATTAATGCCTATAAACTTAAGTTGCTTTTCTTATAAAACTATTTTATGCAAATTCTTGGTTGAAAAATAAAAATGCTTGCTAATGGATTTGCTAACGAGCCATGTAATAAATTATTACATGTTTTTAGAAAAAATAGAAAATTAGTTCAATTTGGAGGGAAAATTTAGAGCAAATCGTCAGTGCATAAACGGATCAAGAGTGAACTTCTCTACTATTCGTTTCAATATTCTAAGACGACCCCTTTTCGACGCTTCTATCTCACTAAGGAGTGATACGCGCAGTGATGTGCACATCTCCTGAATTAACTTTATTGTTAAATGTGAACACCTTCTTTCATCGTTCCTCGCACCCCTATTTTGTCGAATTAAACCCATCCTAAAGCGTATTCAAAAGCCGTTTTAGAATTCGTTGGCAAACAATATAAGGAAACAAATATGGATGTATGCCTGCTTCTGGACTAAATTGTATTCTTGCCTTCTGATAATTTTGTGATGTTGAATAGGAGATTAACTTCATGGTAATGATTTTGTTAGTAAATTTGCAATTGAATAGCGGTGGTGAAATGCAGTTTGCATATATATTTAGATTTTTAGTGAATAAATATAACTTCGACTATTTTTAATATATGGCGTTAATAATATTACTTGCTGAAATTGACTCGGAAAAGTTATATTTTAATAGTTTGAAAATGATATTTAAAAATTAATATGCGTCTCCAGGTAATATTAAAAAATTTCAAATTTTCTGATAAAACAAAGAGCATTTGTTGGATATTATGCTACACTATTTCGTTGAAAAATATTTAAGGCGAACATATTGATTATAATTCACAAAGGGTTGTTTTAGCGATTTAAAAATGAGGATTCTTAGCATTACAGTTATTCAGCGTATCTGGCGAAACCAGGTAGGGTAATTTGTAACTCGGCAATGCCTGTTTACATATTCTCAGATTAATTAAAGAAACTTTCGACTCACTTCTCTGAAAGTGTTTTCTAACCCGCCATATTCACCAGATGTTGCTCCTTCAGAGTACTTTTTTCTTTTGTTTTCTTCTCCTATGTTTCTTTCCATGAAAAGTGTCTTTTTGTAAGGAGGTTCAATAACCAAAGTATATATCAAAAGTTAGTTCAACTAGTAGATCGCATCTAAATAAATTGGGACTTTTACTTTGCGGAATTAATTTACTGCCCGACAGAGAGTAAAATGTAATTTCTGTACAGAAATATTTTGAATAAATGTATCTTTAACGTTCAGAACAAACAAGTTTGTTTCATTTTTAAAAAATGAATATTTTTTTTTAATTTCCAATATTTTTTTTAAATGTTTGATATAGAACATCTCATTTAAAAAGGAATAAAATTATTAAATTTCAAAAGGTAACAAATCTATGATTTTCCTAGTTATGTATTTGTATGAATCAAAGGGACAATCTGATAACCCTATGTATCCTTAATTCATTCTCTAAATAAGCTGACTCAAGCAGTTCTGTTTAAAAAATTCTATCAAATTAGACTTCATAATTAAATCGTTTTAGTCATTTTTTTGTCACCCTCGTATTTAGTTAAAATATTAGGGATCTATGCTGTTATAAAAAGAAAATATATTCAGGTGCATTTTTTCCTTTTTTGTTTCAGGGTTTTTTTTTGAAATAAATAAATGAATAATGTAATCAGTAGCTGGATATAATTATAGGTTGTTATTAATTTATAGGTTTTTTTTATGTAATGAATACACAGATGCATCTTAAGATATACTTAGGGAAATACTTTAGTGTTAAAATATTATTTTTAATTCTTTGATCATAACATATTTTTAATAATAATAATATCATGGATGAATTGTCCATGAATTAAGAGAAAATTTAAAGACAAAAATTTAATATGATTGAATGATTTTTTTATTAAAACACACTAATTATATTGACAAAAAGCATCAATAAATTGCTTCCTTACCAAGTTCTGATAATCATGATAGTTAAAACTCCATTATTATTAGTTTTTTTTCTGATTATATTTTTAAAAAATTCGAACAAATAAATTTTTTATATCATTAAAGATTTATTCTATACTTATTCACGACTAATAATCCAATTAGAAGTAGAATTAGTTAATCAGTTTTTATATTAATCTATTAATAAGATAAAATTAGCATTTAATAATATTAATAATTCATATCTTCTAACCTGCCTAACTAGTTAACCAACCGCCTATACTAGTTTATACCTATCTAATAAAAAGTATACAATCAATACACTTTTAATAAATTTTACAAACTTTAGAAAGTATAGTTATGATTTAAGGGAAAAATAATACAATTTTACATTTTGATTATTTTTTCAATCATTAGGTTTTTATTACAGTAGCAAATAATCTCAATACCCTTCACCTAAAAAGGTTTCTGCAAAAAAATTGCAAAGATATTTCGTTTCTTGTTAGCTCAACGATATTTTTTATTTGATAATCAAATAAATTGATGGAAATGTTATTATGAAATATCCTACGCTAAACCTTTCTGAAATAATGATGTGATGAACTAGAGCTACTAATGATGAAGCATAAAGGTAATCAAGACAATAATTAACTGCAGGAAATATATCTCCACTAATAACTAAGATGAATGTGTGTGCATGTGTCTTGGTGCTGTCTAGGAAGGCGGTTTCACATACAGCTACCAAATTTGGTAAATATATGCATAAATATTATAATAAAATATTTGGTAAATATAATCCTAGACGATAAGAAAATATAACTGAGCGATATTTTGGAATTGGAATTTTGATTAATTAAAAAATTAAATGGAATTTTAAAGTCTTTCCACGATTACTTTCAAAAACATTATTGCTTAAAAATAAATTTTCTACCATTTTAAAATTTAGAAAATTAAAAATTAACTGCTTAAAGTTTTAAAATGATTTAATTTTTCGTGGCAACGAAAATTTCTATCTCATTATATTGCCCAATTCTTAAAAATTAAACGCATCGTGGACTTTCGAAAGTCCTTATCATGATAGATGAATAAATATATTTGTCATGAATTGCAAATCATTCAATATTTTTTTATGATATTAAAGTGCAACAAGATTAATACATAAAAAACTGAAAAATAAAATTTTCAGACTACAAATAAAGTACTCCAAATATGCAGAAAGTATTGTAACAAACCTGTAATTTTGCTTCCCATCAAGAATAGTGCCATTATAAGAAAGATCGTTTTACATTAATCTGTATTGGATGCTGTCGGATGCCGAGGCAGTGCTCCCAGAGATTTGCGCAAAATTGGCGACCATTTGGAGATAAAATGGATAATGCCCGAAACTTCGAGAATTTTGTCGATCCGTCCATTAGGAACCGCGACAGCCTGCTTGGTCTAAAAGATTCTAGGTCCGCCTCCTGGGAACTATAAAAGGGCGGCACTCTCAAGCTGTGGTGTTATCAAGAGTCGTCGTCGTGAATTGTAGTCGGAGTCGCCGACGAGTAACGCGTCTTCGAGAGGATAGCGCAGAAACAGTGGAATGCCAGCGTTGTGTGGAGCTAGTGCTGAGCTGAGCTGTGAGCATCGAGTCCTGTTGTCTACTGTGTAAGCAGCGTCGTATCTTTTGCGTAGTATCCAGCTGTGAGAAGTAGCGAGTCAGCAGCTAAAGCGAGGAGACAGTGAGAAGTTTAGCCGTTGGAGAGACCGTAGAGCGAAGTTCCAAGGATCCCCTCTCCTGCTGGATTCTGTCTGACCGTTTCGTGTGCTGTGGACTACTACTACTTGTGGGCTACTGTCTGCTGTAGTGTGCTGCTGCGTGCTGTTCTGTGTTCGTCTCGGCTGCAAATATTTGTCGTCCGTGTACTCGTTGTCTTTGGATTAGTGTCTTCGTGTCTACTTATTTTCTACTGAAGCCTGCTGATTGTATTCTCACACCATACACTACACTATCAAAGCAAACCCGGTGGTGAAAATTCTGTTAACAGCATGAAAGAAAAGTTAGTATTTGGACGGATATTAACTGAATGAAAAAAATGGCACATTTCTTTAATCATGATGAAACTTTGAAATAGAATATTTTTCTGTGCATAAACTCTTTATAATTCAGAAAGAAAAAGTGATAGTAATACATGACTATTGCAACAGATAGGATAAAACCGTTATTTCAATCCATCAAACATTTTAACATTTTCACAAAGAAAATATTTCATATATTAGCAATATGCATACAGATAGTCTGATTTTGTGGAAAAGTCTTTAAAATTCAATATAATTTACATACCTGGATCATTATCCAGTAAATATTATATATATATATATATATATATATACGGCTAAAGAATGGATACTGCCGTTATTTACAATCTATTAGTTAGAAGAAAAAGGGTTCAGTCGTTCTGAACCAGCAGAAATCAGTCTGATAAATGTTTTTCAATTAAATAAAATAACTGCTTAGTATACACAGTTTTTAATTGATTTTCTTGTTCTATTCATATATAAAAGTAAGATTTACTTTGAAATACATTCAGTTGTTACAATCAACGTTTTATGAATTTTTTTAAATACAGTATATCTACCTTTCACATCAGTTGTAGTTTGAAATGGTAAATAAAGTAATTAAATATTAGATAAAAACAGAAAGATCTAAGATCTAAGAAATGTTTTTGAATAGACTGAAAATAATAGTTGATCTTTGCATTTCTTGCAGAATAAATAAATTAAATCTCATAAAATGATACAAAGTGTAAACGTTCTGGATTTTTAAAAATTTTTTATTTCAATATTTTATTCTAAAATAAAACAAGCTTTTTGGTTATTTCAATGAATTCAAATTTATTAAGGGATTGTTCTAAAATAAAAATTATATTATTAGAAGTTTTGGTATTATATTCAGAAAAATATAAAACGTATGTGAGAGTTGGAAAATAGAAAACCACAGAGCGATTATTCTAAACAAAAATCTTATTTAACAGTCTTGTTTATCCATTTATTTTTGAGAATTTATTTAGATAAACACAAAAGTGACCAAATTATTTTCTTTATTTCCTTCTAAAAAATAAAAGAATTAGATCGAGAGTTTCACCAAAAACATCATTATTTCCATCCGGGTTAGGCTGGCCTTTTCTAATACCAATGGAAATTCGAACCATTGATTGAGGTTTGAATACAAGGCTAATTGGTTTCTCACCTACTCAAACAACGATCACCACAACTCAACTCAAAGATTATTTTCCATGGTAACGACGATACAAGATAAGAGTTTAGAGCGAAGTTTGTTTTGTATTGATTTCCAAAACTTCCTGTGGAGACTTTTAAAGCATACATATTAAATTTTATCTTGAAGTAATTTCCAAAACTTTATTGAATTTATGGTATTAGCGCACCTTCGGCAGTGTTTACTTTTTTTTGAAGGCTTATTTATAGCAAATTCTCATGTGAGGAAACGGAGAGATGTGGTTATTAACCGACAAACTTTCTGAAAACTCATTATACTCGTCTCTTTCGTGGGCGCGTTTTGAACTTTTAAAATTAAAATTAAACTTAGTTTTACTTCCTCTGGAAAACTAAGCTTAATAAATCAAATATACAGTATTTTTCGTAACATTTTCAGCTCTAATTTTAATAAATTGCCTTTGTAATTTTAAAAAAATCACGTCAAAAAAGTATAATTGAGTTAATATATTTCTATTACTATAATATACCAACAGAAAATATCAATATATATTCAATATATACTAAGAATGATTTGCTGTATGTGATTTTTTTTGTTTTACGAATGGCATTTTAAAAACAAGAAAGCATTTAGTCGTTTCGTTTTGTTTGTTTCAAATTGATCATTTATAATAGTTATACCGAATATATATATATATAATACGAATAAACTTATATATTATTTAAAACAAAAACTTAAATTAAAGCACTTTTCAATTAATACTTTTTTGTTTTAATAAAGTTTAATTATTTCCTGTAGAAGTATACGAAGTAAATATTTTAAAAACATTTTTGATTGAGTTTTTTTTATTTTTTGAGATGTAGAAAGCAATTGTTTGATCAATGTTAAAATGGAAAAACAAAAATGTGATAAATTGTTCCAAATATTTTGATCACTATCATATTATATGTTTGATTTTTATTAAATTTTTAAGAATAATTTTCCTATAAGTATAATTTCTTTATAATATTATTTTCATATTTTACCCACAGAGTTTGGATAAAATATTTCTTTCCATTTTTTGACATTCATGAAAACTCGTTTCTAAATTCATGTATTTTTTTTATTTTCTGCTTTTTAGTCTTTAATATATATTTCATAATCTATTTGTTCGAAATTTACGTAGCGAATACTGCAAAACATATATGAAAGCATTACAGTTAATTAATAAAAAAACAACCTGAAGGAAGACTAGGAAAAGCATTTGAAGGATCACATGACGTAAATGTCCATTATCCAACGCATGTGTAGTTTTGGCAGTTTACATAATGACATTCTATTTTAGAATAGAGAGTTAAGAAGAAAATTAGCATTGGTATCTAATACTGTATATATTATGGGATTTAGCAATCGAATGTTTCTTTAATTCTCCCTTAAACGACATTTTTCACATGG